>NC_056065.1:14444552-14757628 GCF_016772045.2 Ovis aries
TTTTATAAACAGTCATTTGGACCTTTTCCCACCCAATTAGCTGAACGTTGGTCCCTAAACCAGTTATTTGCAAAGGCATGTAATGCTGTCAGTTCATCAAAATCTATTTTTAAAAATGAAAATAGTCTTTTTTTAGATTCATGAACCATAAAGTATATGGTTAAATAATTGATCAAATAAGATTCCATTAGGAAGAAGAAGGCTTTCCTGGTAGCTCAGATAGTAAAAATCTGCTTGTACCATGGGAAATAGAGGAATAAAGGAAATGGATAGTATGTGTGGTCACCATAGTTTTAAATGCATTTTCTTTTTTGATGAGAATTTTATCACATACAACCATATCAAATCTTGGTGAAGTGAAGTGAAAATGTTAGTTGCTCAGTCATGTTCAACTCTATGTGACTCCATGGACTATATAGCCCACCAGGCTTCTGTCCATGAAATTCTCCAGACAAGAATGGATAGCCATTACCTATTCCAGCGGATCTTCCTGACCCAAGGATCGAACCCAGGTCTCCTGCTTTGTAGGCAGATTCTTTACTATCTGAGCCACCAGGGAAGCCTGTTTATTACAGTACTTTACTTGCATTTTTGTTATTAATTAGTTCATTTTTTGGTCTTTATTTTAGGATAAAATTTTACCAATTACACAGTTTTCTTCTGGATATATTATTCTGGCCTCAGTGTGCTTTATTTCTAGTCCAGACATTAAATCAGTAATTAATTTTTCATTCAAGCAATCATTAAGTACCGACTTCTTTTACCTAGTACCCTCAAAAGCCAAATATGTAAGCTAGAACTTGCCCAGTGCCTCACTTCAGTAAATTTTTTCCTGCTGTCCCTTGCTAAATAATTTCACAGCATCCTGTGTATATTCATAACACAGTTTTCATGCTGATGAGTATTCATCTTTAATGGCTTTTCCCACTGGTCACCAAGCATAGTGGCTGTGACTTCTTACCACTCTATCATTAGTACCAACTTGTATTAGTTTCCTAGGGCTCTTGTAATAAATGATCACAAACTGGGTGGCATAAAGCAATAGAAGTTCATTAACTTACACTTCTGGAGCCTAGAAGTCCAGAATCAAGGTGTCATGCTGTCTCTGAAAGATACAAAGAACACATAGCTGATCTTCTTATAGATTCTGGTGGTTTCCTTGGTATTCCTTGACTTGTTAGATGAATTACTTCAGTTTCTGTCTTTGTTTGGGGCTTCCCTGGTGGCGCAGAAGGTAAAGAATCTGCCTACAAAGAGGAGACTTGGGTTTGATTTCCGGGTCAGGAAGATCCCCTGCAGAAGGGCACGACAACTCACTCCAGTATTCTTGCCTGGAAAATCCCATGGACAGAGGAGCCTGGTGGGCTACAGTCCATAGCATCACAAAGAGTTGGACACGACTGAATGACTAACACACACTGCCTTTGTCATCACGTGGTATTTTCCTCATATGTCCTTGTCTCCAAATATCTCTTGCTATAGGAATACCAACCACTGGAATCATAATAGTCCATTTGAACCTTATTTCCAGAACTCTTTTTAAAATAAGGTCACATTCATGGGTACCAGAGGTTAAGACCTGGATATATATTCTTAGAGCGCGTTATTCAATCCAGCACCCTATAGTGTCTGGAACATAAGAGGAGCTTAGAAAATGATATTGACTACAGACTGAATGACTTTTTATTCCTATGGATACTGAAATACATTCCATATAACTGGAAATAATCTAATAAATGAATATAATGTGCTATACATTTTAATAGCAACTCAATTCAGAAGGGATTCCTTCATGATTTATGCTAAGATATGTCTATTCCATCTCTATTTGTACTTGTATTATGAAGGAACATTTGTACTGGAGAATGGTTTATTTTTACTCAACTCTTAATATTTATATACATACTTAAATATGTTCATATAATTAATATACATTCATATATGTAAACAGATTTTTTTAAGTACTACTCTGACCTTTGAGTCCAGAATTGATTTAGTGAAGTAAAGGCCAAAGCAAGTACTGTGGTCTGCCTTTTCTAAGTGAGAGATGGTGAGTTAGACCAAATTAATAATCTTGAATTTGGTGAGAACTGGACAGTTCATGCATACAGTGCAAGATATTAATACATTTGAAGGTAAAATGAGAAAGAGAATTGCCAAAGATGGCTCTGGATGCTTTAAGTAAGAGCAATGATGAAGTCATTTACCTAGAAAAGGAGAAATTTAAAATAATGTTTTGGGGGCAGAAAATCAAGATTTTAATTTTTCATTTATTGAGGTTAAGATTTGTGAGACTTCCCAATAGAGATATTCAGAAGATATTTAGATATTGCAGCATAAATTCCAGCAAAGAAATGCAAGCTGAAGATACAAACTTGTAAGTCATCATTATAAAGATGGCATTTTAAGGCCATGATGCTAGATAAGGTCATCAGAAAGGTTAATGTCAACAGAGCAAAAAGAGATCAAGACCCTGCCTTGTATCACACCAATGCTTAGGACCAGTGAGATGAGGATAAGTTAAAAACAAGACTGAGAAAACAGTCAGTAAAAATGAAATAGAGGGTATGGCATCCTACAATGCAGGTTCATTCTAAGCATGCCTGATCTCTTCAAGAATTTTCATATAATTTGCTACTGTTTTTGAAGACTTTTGCAACTATATTCAGTCTGTTATCTTTGGATTTTTTTGTGGTATTTTCCTGGTTTTTATACCAACTCGATAGTAGTCTTGTAGAATTAATCTGGGAGTGGTCCCTCCTCTTCAAACTTTCAGAATAATTTAAGAGTAAGTATTAACTCTTCTTTATATGTTTGGTAGAATTCCACTGTCTGGTCCTGGACTTTTGTTTGCTGGGATTATGTTATATAAAATATTGATTCAATATGTTGTATACTTGAAACTAATATAATATTATAAATCAACTATAATTAAAAAAGAAAAAGGAATTATCATAGATCTCAAATTACAAACCTGTCCTCATTTTTAACAAAGAGTGATAGCCTCTTGTTTTCATTTCCTTTCCTAAATTTTAGTATCCAGAATTAAACAGTGTTCAAAATTCACTTTGACAGTGCAGCGTATAGTGAGGTTATCAATTCCCATGATAAGCACTCTACAACTCTATTAATGCTACCTAGGATTAAATTAGCTTCTGCTAGTTTGTCATATTATTTACTTTGATTAACTGAAAATTCCCAGGTCTTTGGCAGATAAACTGTTTTCAAGCCAAGGTTCCTCCATTTTACTATTTTTACTATTGATTTCTAGAAATTATATCCAGAAATTTGCATTTATCCTTATTAAATATCACCATTTGGTTTTAGCCAACTTTGCCTTTCAAATGACTCCTCATTCTTGATTCATCAATCAAATAAAATAGTTATCGTTTAACTAGATGTCATATCCAAATTGGCTTCCCAGGTGGTGCAGTGGTAAAGACTCTGCCTATCAATGCAGGTGACACAGGGACACAGTTTCCATCCCTGGGTCAGGAAGATCCCTTTAGTAGGCAATGGCACCCTACTCTAGTATTCTTGCCTGGAAAATTCCATGGACAGAGGACCCTTGTGGGCTATAGTCTATGGGGCTACAAAGAGTCAGACATGACTGAGCAAGCATACAACACACACACATCCAGATTTGGTGACTATGCATTATTTTCTTCAATTCACTGATAACAATGATCAGAAGAGATGAAGTCTAAGGCTATTAGTAACCTTTATACAGAAAAATATTAATTTTTCATGCCATTGTTGAGAAGTGATATTTCTTAATGATGGTATTGGTATTTGCAAAGCATTTATAAAATCAAAATAATAAGTCCAAATTTTATTCTTTCTTTAAGAAATAAGAATGTTTATGAGGCATGAATAAGAAAAATAAAGACCTAATAAAATAATTTCCTCCATGTAGCATAGTTAAGAAATAGCTAGCCATTATTGGCTGATATGAGTTGTATGCTGCTTACTTAGATAGTCATTTAATCCTTAGTGAAACTCTAGGCCAGGGGCTTCCTTGATGGCTCAGCAGGTAAAAATCCACCTGAACTGCAGGAGACACAGGAGACAGTATTCAATCCCTGGGTTGGGAAGATTCCCTGGTGAAGGATATGGCAACCCACTCCTATATTCTCGCCTGGAGAATCTCATCCATAGAGGAGCTTGGTGGGCTACAGTGCTTGGGGTCACAAAGAGGACACTACTGAAGTGACTAAGCACGCACACATGAAAGTCTAGGCTAGATACTACTAACATCTTCATGTTACAGAAGAGGAAGCTTGAGATTTAGACAAGTCGGTATTCTGACTCTTCAAATAGTTATCAGCGCTCAGAATGCAGAATTGATGTACCGCCTAGGTATCCAACTCCACAGCTCCAGTGCTAATCCAGTGAGCCATTTTACAGCCATACAAATCAGTCTTTCTAAAGGGATCAGTGTAAAATTAAAACTGTAAGGATTGTCTTCCCAGATACAATTACTGTAAATATTTTCAACTGTCTATTATCACATGTTGAATACATATCTTTACTTAGACATTAAAAATAATTCTTGCTATAGAATTGATTAAAAATTTGTTTTTCATTACTGGAAAACATACCTTGAACACATTCCCATGTCAAAGAATATAGAACTATATCATTTGCTGTAATAGTGCATAACTTGTACCGATTTCAGTGTTGGCCATCTGGTGATGTCCATGTGGAGAGTCTTCTCTTGTGTTGCTGGAAGAGGGTTTTGCTATGACCAGTGCGTTCTCTTCAAAACTCTATTAGCCTTTGCCCTGCTTCATTCGGTACTCCAAGGCCAAAGTTGCCTGTTACTCCAGGTGTTTCTTGACTTCCTGTTTTGCATTCCAGTCCCCTGTAATGAAAAGGATGTCTTTTTGGGTGTTAGTTCTAGAAGGTCTTGTGCGTCTTCACAGAACTGTTCAACTTCAGCTTCTTCAGCATTACTGGTCGGGCATAGACTTGGATTACTATAATACTGAATAATGCCTTGGAAACTAACAGGGATCAATCTGTCATTTTTGAGATTGCATCCAAGCACTGCATTTGGACTCTTTTGTTGACTGTAAGAGCTACTCCATTTCTTCTAAGGGATTCTTGCCCACAGTAGCAGATATAATGATCATCAGTTAAATTCACCCATTTTAGTCAATCGTAGTTCTCTGATTCCTAGAGACTCTACACAAGGACATCAACAAATGGTCAACACCAAAATCTAATTGGTTGTATTCTTTGCAGCCAAAGATGGAGAAGCTCTATACAGTCAGCAAATAGAAGACTGGGAGCTGACTGTGGCTCAGATCATGAACTCCTTATTACCAATATCAGACTTAAATTGAAGAAAGTAGGGAATGGCACCCCACCCCAGTACTCTTGCCTGGAAAATCCTGTGGACAAAGGAGCCTGGTAGGCTGCACTCTGTGGGGTCGCTAAGAGTCAGACATGACTGAGCGACTTCACTTTCATTTTGACTTTCATGCGTTGGAGAAGGAAAGGCACCCCAGTCCAGTGTTCTTGCCTGGAGAATCCCAGGGCAGGGGAGCCTGGTGGGCTGCCGTCTATGGGGTCACACAGAGTCAGACACGACTGAAACGACTTAGCAGCAGCAGGGAAAACCACTAGACCATTCATGTATGATCTAAATCAAATCCTTTATGATTATACAGTGGAAGTGAGAAATACAATCAAGGGATTAGATCTGATAGAGTGCCTGAAGAACTGTGGACAGAAGTTAATTATATTGTACAGGAGACAGGGATCAAGACCAAGCCTAAGAAAAAGAAATGCAAAAAAGCAAAATGGCTGTCTGAGGAGGCCTTACAAATAGCTATGAAAAGAAGAGAAGTGAAAAGCAAAGAGAAAAAGAAAGATACACCCATTTGAATGCAGAGTTTCAAAGAATAGCAAGGAGATATAAGAAAGCCTTCCTTAGTAATCAGTGCAAAGAAACAGAGGAAAACAACAGAATGGAAAGACTAGAGATCTCTTCAAGAAAATTAGAGATACCAAGGGAACCTTTCATGCAAAGATGGGCACAATAAAGACAAAAATTGTGTGGACCTAACAGAAGCAGAAGATATGATGAAGAGGTGGCAAGAATGCACAGAAAAACTGTAAAAAAAGATCTTCATGATACAGATAATCAGGACAGTATGATATCTCACCTAGAGCCAGACATCTTGGAATGCAAAGTGGAGTGGGCCTAAGGAAGCATCACTATGAACAAAGCTAGTGGAGGTGATGGAATTCTAGTTGAGCTATTTCAAACCCTGAAAGATGATGCTGAAAGTGCTTCACTCAATATATCAGCAAATTTGAAAAACTCAGCAGTGACCACAGGACTGGAAAGGGTCAGTTTTCATTCCAATCCCAAAGAAAGGCAATGCCAAAGAATGCTCAAACTACTGCACAATTGCACTCATCTCACATGCTAGTGAAGTGATGCTCAAAATTCTCAAGCCAGGCTTCAGCAATACGTGAACCATGAACTTCCAAATGTTCAAGACAGATTTAGAAAAGGCAGAGTTACCAGAGATCAAACTGCCAATATCCATTGGATAATAGAAAATAAGAGAGTTCCAGAAAAACATCTATTTCTGCTTTAGTGACTATGCCAAACCTTTGACCTGTTTATCACAACAAACTGTGGAAAATTCTTAAAGAGATGGGAATACAGGCTACCTCACCTGCCTGTTGAGAAATAAGTATGCAGGTCAGGAAGCAATGACTAGAACTGGACATGGAATAACAACTGGTTCCAAATTGGTAAAAGAGTACATCAAGGCTGTATATTGTCAGCCTACTCATTTACCTTGTATGCAGAGTACATCATGAGAAGCACTGGGCTGGATGAACCACAAGCTGGAATCAAGATTGCCAGGAGAAATATCAATAACCTCAGATACGCAGATGGCACCACCCTTATGGCAGAAAGTGAAGAGGAACTAAAGAGCCTCTTGATGAAAGTGAAACAGGAGAGTGGAAAAGTTGGCTTAAAATTCAACATTCAGAAAGCTAAGATCATGGCATCTGGTTCTACACTTCATGGCAAACAGATAGAGAAACAGTGGAAACAGTGGCAGACTTTATTTTTGGGGGCTCCAAATCACTGCAGATGGTGATTGCAGCCATGAATTTAAAAGATGCTTACTTCTTGGAAAAACAGTTATGACCAACCTAGACAGCAAATGAAAAAGCAGAGACATTACTTTGCCAACAAAGTTCTGTCTAGTCAAGGCTATGGTTTTTCCAGTAGTCATGTATGGATGTGAGAGTTGGACTATACAGAAAGCTGAGAACCGAAGAATTAATGCTTTTTGAACAGTGTTGGAGAGTTCTTGGAGTCTCTTGAGAGTCCCTTGGACTGTAAGGAAATCTACCCAGTCTATCCTAAAGGCAATCAGTCCTGAATATTCATTGGGAGGAGTGATGCTGAAGCTGAAACTCCAATACTTTGGCCACCTGATGCGAAGACCTGACTCATTTGAAAAGACCCTGATTCTGGGAAAGATTGAAGGCAGGAGGAGAAGGGGATGACAGAGGATGAGATGATTGGATGGCATCACTGACTCAATGGACATGAGTTTGAGTAAACTCCTGGAGTTGGTGATGGACAGGAGGCTTAGTAAAATTGTCTCATTATTTTTGTAGACTAAGTCCCTGAAGGTGAACTTTGGGAATATAAAATATTTATGTTAAAATCAAACAATATTTGGTATATATGTGAAATTTCTCTCCAGAAATATTTTACTAGAGTCCATTAAATCTTTACAGTGGGGAAACACATTTAATTACATTGATATAGATCAGAGTTTTCAGTGTTCATTACTTAAAGTAAGAAATGACATTTAATGCTTGATTTTCCTAGAACTGATTTGTAATTCATTTGTCCCTGCATTTCTTTTTGCAAAAGTTAAGCTTTCTATTTCCTATTTCATGTAAAACTTAAAGCCTCAGTCTTCTATTTTTTAATATCCGATTTTCATGGCCACTTTTATGTGACCCTCTTCTGATAGCGTAAAAATAAAAATTCTAGTAAAAAGAAAGCTATGCTAAAGCAATGCAAAGGAATTTGAGGTCAAGAGCATTTCGTCAATAATGTGGAATGATATGATGTTTTCACATACTGATGAGGTGACTACTTTAGAGCTGACTACTTGTGTTTCAAGAGCCTCTGACCCTGTACTCCCATAAGCTAGTTAAGGATGCTACTAATAATACTTTTTGACCCTCCCACAAAGAGATTTCTAGAATTGAGTATATGAGAACCAAGAGTTTAATTTATCAGAAAGTTAGAGGCAGTCAAATCAGTCCAGAATCACAGTGTATCAGTTTAAAGGGAAGAGCAGGTATAATGCTAAACATAAGCCAATATTTCACTATTAATCAAAAGGAAATTTATACCTTTGTAAATTTATGCTTAACTCAATCATCTTTGTTTTCCCACATGTGGAAGAGTTCAGTTCAGTTCAGTTCAGTCACTCAGTCATGTCCAACCTTTGCAGCCCCATGAATTGCAGCACACCAGGCCTCCCTGTCCATCACCAACTCCTGGAGTTCACTCAGACTCACGTCCATCGAGTCAGTGATGCCATCCAGCCATCTCATCCTCTGTCTTCCCCTTTTCCTCCTGAGCCCAATCCCTCCCAGCATCAGTCTTTTCCAATGAGTCAACTCTTCGCATGAAGTGGCCAAAGTACTGGAGTTTCAGCTTTAGCATCATTCCTTCCAAAGAAATCCCAGGGCTGATCTCCTTCAGAATGGACTGGTTGGATCTCCTTGCAGCCCAAGGGACTCTCAAGAGTCTTCTCCAACACCACAGTTCAAAAACATTAATTCTTCGGCACTCAGCCTTCTTCACAGTTTAACTCTCACATCCATACATGACTACTGGGAAAAGCATAGCCTTGACTAGACGGACCTTAGTCGGCAAAGTAATGTCTCTGCTTTTGAATATACTATCTAGGTCATAACTTTTCTTCCAAGGAGTAAGCGTCTTTTAATTTCATGGCTGCAGTCATTATCTGCACCTGATTTTGGAGCCAAAAATAAAGTCTGACACTGTTTCCACTGTTTCCCCATCTATTTCGCATGAAGTGATGGAACCAGATGCCATGATCTTCATTTTCTGATGTTGAGCTTTAAGCCAACTTTTTCAGTCTTCATTTTCATCAAGAGGCTCTTTAGTTCCTCTTCACTTTCTGCCATAAGGGTGATGTCATCTGCATATCTGAGGTTATTGATATTTCTCCCAGCAATCTTGTTTCCAGCTTGTGTTTCTTCCAGTCCAGTGTTTCATGATGTACTCGGCATATAAGTTAAATAAGCAGGGTGAAAATATATAGCCTTGATGTACTCCTTTTCCTATTTGCTATATACAAATGTATTTCATTATCTGAGAATTATATATTAATCAAAATGGCATACTCATATTCTTGGTACTCAGTGATGTCAGTGATTAATATTGTACTTCCTTCTCTGTCAGATAAACCTCCTTTGAACATTGTTTAATTGTCAGTACACAAATATTTTAAACATGTTCTATATGAAATGTATACTTTTACTCCAAATATCTTTACCAGAAAAATGAATTTCTTTATCCTCATAGTAACAATGATTGTATGTTGAAATTCCAGTTGTAATTGCAGTTCTTCCTGGAGCCTTGGTGTTACTAACAGAGGACCTCAGTCTTAGGTTTTGTATTATTTTTATCTTAAAAAATGTATAAGAGAAGCAATGACAATACAGTTTTCTTTTAGGAAATGTAATTTTGTTTTGAAAATTAATATGTAATGGAGATGCATTAAAGTGTAGCGACCAAGTTAAAACAAAGATTCTGGATATTGGTATCTGAGATTTGAGTCTTAGCCCCATTATTTGCTGTGTGATGTTACTTAACTGTTCTGTGCTTCAGTTCCCTCATTTGCAAAATTGAGGTAACTATAACTACTTCATGAGCTTATTGTAATGACTGAATGAATTCATACATGAAAAATAGTTACAATAACTTGTACCTAGTAATAAATGAATAATTCATAGTATTATTTTATTAATCTATACAATTTAGAGTTTAGTGATTACCTATAAAATGAACCATAGTTAATATTTATTTATTAACAATTTAAGAAGTACTTCACAAATATTAGGTATCACATTATCCTTTGAACTCAGTGTTCTTATTTTCACAATACAGAAATCAAGGGAAATAAAGTTTGGAAATTGTGAGTAATATTTTCATGCTAAGTATATGCATAATGGAAGAACTAGGGCATGTTCTAAGGCTATATGATTTAAATTTATTTCAGTATTCATACTTTATTTTCCTCAATAACAAAACAGTGATTTACTCTCTAATACTATAAAATATATCTAAAATTGCTAACAGGTACAAATCTCACATAATTGATAAAAGTTCATTATTCTCTAGAAATTTGTAAGGAGTCAGAGAAAACATTTAGAACTTACTAGCTTATCCTAAGAGGTTTATAGTCCAAGGTAACTGCAATTTTATAAGAAATACATAATGTCACAACTTAACCAAAATATTTTCTTCCTTCTCAGGGTGCTCATAATTATAAATGCTATATTAGTACAATCCTAAGTTAGGAAATAATGTCTTCAATTAATCAGAAGTCAGGTTTTACTGTTATTTTTACACTTAACAAGAAACTGAGACTCTCCTGAATCTCATGCCCCATTAAAAATATAAAAACAAAACAAAACCACCAAGGGAATTACTTTGTGAAGGGCCTCATACAAAGCACCCAGTTAGATATTTTCCTGGTCAAAATGAGATGAATAGGGAAAATGGGATCCATCCCAGGGATGGATGCATGCCAGTCTACTAATTTCAAGAGCCTCCTTTCATTTCCCTGTTCCACCTGCACCACTGAGAAGACACAAATCAATACTGTATCTATTCTCAGCTGTCAGTTTGCCAAATCCAAGTGATGAAAGCACTTGAGGAAATTCAGAATGAGGCTGGTCTACATGACTACAGTGAATTGGAATGGCTGCAGTACTTGCTCTGCCTGGATTAGGTTGGGGTGACTTACTGATACAGCTTGAACCTCAAGATCCAGAATGAGGCACATGAATTTGGACTCACAACCTGGACAGACATGCTGGAACTGTTCTGTGGCCAAGTCAGTGGCTGCTGATTTTGTCAAAGGAAATATATAATACTAGGACATTTTTAATATGTGAAAGTCAGTGGAATTCATTAGAAGGGCTTTTGAACTATTAAATAAAGGACAACTTTGAAGGGCATACTTTAAAAGGACAAAAAATTGAATAAACATGTACTTGGCTTCGGCATTTGCCAAAAGTAGGCTGTTCTTTTCTCAGGAAGATTTTTAAAAAACGTTAGTGCCACACTCCCTGCTTTTTTCAGTAAATAAATCCTGGCTCAGGGCAATCTTTTGCAGAAGTGTGTAGTTAGTTTTTTAAACATATTGCACTACTAAGCTGAAGTCTGAGTTAGTTAGGACTCCTGAAGTGAGTACACATTTCACGTTTTCTCAGTGGTTGAATATGCCCTGGGAACCCAAAACAATGTTTTCATTGATGATGGTGTATTGGGAGGGAGAATGTAAATCCCAGTTTGTGGACAGGGAAAGATGTGACAGGATTCCTAAGTACAAAGTAATTAGGAAAATTTGGGAAGAGTGAAAATTTTAGAAACAACAACTCAAGATTTTTTAAGAAGTATGTACATGCATCTCTTTTTTTTTTCTTTTTGCTTTAAATTTATGTCAATGAAAAGGGTAAATGAAACTGGAAAGTTTGTTGTAAGGCAATTATAAGGCTTCCTGAAGTGTGAAATATTTTAAAACAAAACAGTTCATATTAAAAGAGAAAATGTGTTGTCACACATATTCTCTGCAAGGTGTAAATGGTCTTGGGCAATACCTGTATCTATGTTTTGTATATGAACACATAAGTTTCTGTCACTTATGATTTATCTCTTCCTTTGCATTTTCAAATTTGCACACCGTAAGTTTTACCCTTTGTATAGAACTTTTTAACATGAAAATTTCCACATAAAATCTGAAGAAGTTAATTTCCACATATTATCTGTAAGAAAATGAAAAGAATATTGAAATTGTCTTGGAAATAAGTACAATCCATATGCCTAGGAACCTATAAGATATCAGTGTGTGTTGAATTAAATTTTGGAAGATGAATGAGAATTAGCTGATGGATTTAATGAAAGTAAGCAATTCACTGCCACTCATTTCTATTATTATTATTTGATATTTAATGGCTCTCTGATTGAAGGTTATGAATATTTTCATATAATTGAGGCTAAAAAGGAAGGTGGTTAAAAGAAAACTTAAGGTTATTCATATACATGTACCTGACCAGTTAAAATTTTAAAGATACAATAAACTTAGAGCTTTTTTGTTGTTTTTAGTTACTCAGTTGTATCTGATTCTTTTGTGACCCCTTGGTCGATAGCTCACCAGGTTCCTCTGTCCATGGAATTCTCCAGGCAAGAATACTGGAGTGGGTTACCATTCCTTCTCCAGGGGATCTACCTGATCCAAGGATTGAACCTACATTTTCTGCACTGCCAGGTTTTTTTTTCTTTTTACAGCTGAGTCACCAGGAAAGCAAAATTTTAAAGATCCAATGGTTACACATATTAATAAATAAAAACAGAAGTAAGACATAAATACATGTTTATGTTATTTTTCATCTTTATTTCCCTTTAAATTAGTTAATGGTAGTCATGTCCTACAGTAAAATAATACAAGTTTTGTTTCTGAAGTTCAGGCTGGCTTGGCCCATAATTGAAATTAATGGTTTGTGGTCCTCAAAAGCTTGTACTGATACAGGTGCTGAGAAGGTTGTGTGTGTCATCGGTGTGTTTTGTGGAGGAAAAGGTCAAGGAAACAAAGTATTGCCAAAAGGAGAAGCTAGGACCAACACACAGTTTTTTTAAATAGTATATTTAAAGCTGCTTTTATAATGGGAGCATAGCTGGGCAAGCCACTTGACTTAGGCAGGACTTGAGACATGAACCCCAGTCATGACTCTGCACTTACCAGAGAAACACTGAACAGATCATCAGATATGTTTGAAGTTCATACTTCTCATTGATTAAAAAAATGGGGATAATTAAATTTACTATCCTAACTTTGTAGATTTATAATATTATAATGAGAAAAATTAAAGATTTGTTTTTATAAGAGAGGATGATAGAAATAAGTCTAGACTTTAATGTCATGCCTCTTTATTTATTAATTATGTAAACATGAGTGAGTTATTGTTTTTTCCTATGATGGTAGGTTTTGTTGTCTGTAAAGTAGGTAAACCATGAGCAACAACTCCGTTTAGGGGTTGTCAGAATCACTGCAATGGTGAAACTATAGACTCCGAAGCTCATCATATCTCTAGATTTACTTGTATATTACTTGATAAGTTTCCTTCTTAATTCACATTCAGAATTGATGGAATGCTTCTCATTTAAATGTTTTCTTGCCTTGAATCTCTGCTCTGGTACATCTTTTCCTTTGAAACTGAAATATCTTTCTGAAATGTTATCCAATCCCATAGAGTTAAATACAAGTATTTACTAATATAAACATCAAATAGGTTCCTTCAATTTAGAGCTCTCTTCAGAAGGCCATCCTGATTCTCGTAATTGTCTACTTTGTTGACATCTTCTTTTAGATATTAAATGCCAGGCTCAAAATTAATATGTTGAAAATAGAATTCTTGATATGCTTCCAACAATTCTGCCTCCCCTTTATCATCAGTCAGCTGCTAGCTGAGTTTTAAAAACTATGGATTATTCCCAATACCCTCTTTCCCCTCATTAGCCATATTCAGTCCATTAACAAACACTTTTAGATCTCTAATACATCCATTTAGCTCCATCCCATATTTCAGCCTGAGTCTAGGATATCACATTATTTGACTGGTCTATTGTTATAGGCATCCCAACTCAGGGATCTTGAAACCCTAGACATAGAATTTTAATTTTATTTTAAAATGATGATCATCTATTGGAGGACATTAGGTGATAAATGATTTAAGAGTTTCTTTTAAATATGACTTAGATTCATGTACACTCGTGGTGGATTCATGTCTAAGTCATATTTAAAAGAAACTCTCAAATCATTTATCACCTAATGTCCTCCAATAGATGATCATCATTTAAAAAATAAAATTAAAATTCTATGTCTAGAGTTCATGTCAGTGTATGCCAAAACCAATGCAGTATTGTAAAGTAAAATAAAGTAAAAATAAAAATTTACATTAAAAAAATAAATATGACTTAGAGTTTTATTGTTACCTTACCCTTTTTTCAGTTATGGAGAAATAAATATACATAATGAAATTTGCCACTTTAACAATGTTAAAGTATAAAACCAATGGCATTAATTAAATTTACAATGCTGTACAACCTTCTCCACTACTACCTGGCTTGAAAACATTGACTCAATTCAAACAGAAACTGTATCCATTAAGCAATAATACCCAATTCCATCTCCCTCCTAGGCTGTGGCAACTTCTAATACACTTTCATCTCTATAAGTATGTCTTAGATCTTTCATATATACACTTTTGTATGTATTTTTCTTTTTGTGTCTGACTTATTACACTCAGCATACTGTTTTTAAGGTTTACTCATGCTGCAACTTGTAGCAGAACTTCATGCTTTTGTAAGGTTGAAAAATATGTTACATGTCTATACCAGATTTTGTTTATCTATTCATCTGTTGATGGATACTTGGGTTGTTTCCATCTTTTGTGCATAATGTTTTAATAAACATTGGTGTACAATCATCTGTTTGAGTTCCTGTTTCCAATGTTTTAGGTGTATAGGGGTTGAATTGCTGGATCATATGGTAAATTTATGTATACAGTTTTGAGGAACTGCTAAGCCTTTTCTATAGCAGTTGCAATATTTTGCATTTCCACCAGCAGTGTACAAGGGTTCCAGTTTCCCTGCATCTTGGTAATCTTTCCTTCTTTCTTTCCTTTCTCCTTTGTGCTTTACCTCTCCTCTCTTTCCTTTCTCTCTCTCTCTATACTTTTTTTTTTTTCTATTATAACCATCCCAATATTGATTTGTGCTTTGGTTTACATTCCCAAGTGAGTAATGCTTTTGAGCATTGCTTAGTCTGCTTATTGGCTATTTTATAAATCCTCTTTGAAGAAATGTCTATTCATATCCTTGGCCATTTAAAAATTAAGTTGTTTTTCATTTTGCTGTTGAGTTGTAAACTTAATTTTTTTTTACGAAACCCTTTTCAGACACATGATTGGCAAATATGTTTTCCTATTTGTTTTTGTTTGTTTGTTTTTACTCCCTTGATAGCTTTCTTTTTTTTTTTTTTCACATTTATTTTTTTTATTTTTATTTTTTTTGTGTTTGTAATCAACTTTAGTGGAGATCCCCTGCGAAGATCTCCTGAAATTTTTTTTTTATTTTTTTATTTTTAGTTTTTATTTTTAAATTTTAAAATCTTTAATTTTACATGCATTCCCAAACATGAACCCTCCCATCTCCCTCCCCATAACATCTTTCTGGGTCATGATAGCTTTCTTATATCAAACATGTTTTTTACTCCATTGATAGCTTTCTTTATATCCACATGTTTTTAGTTTTGGTGAAGTCTAACATATCTATTTTTGCTCTGCTTTTGGAGTCACGTTTAAGATACCATTGCCAAGCTAGGACCAGGCAGATTTGCCTCTATGTTTTCTTCCAAGGGATTTTATAGTGTTAGGGGCTACTTTTTTTGATCTTTGATCATTTTGAATTAATTTATGAATCTGTATGTAAGATAGTTACAGCATCTCTCTTTTACATGAAGATACACAGTTTCCCAAGCATTGATACTGTTCTTTTCCACTGAATGCTCTTGGCATCAGTGTCAAAATTTAATAGAACATAGTTGTGAGAGATTTTCCCTAGGCTCTAAATGTTATTCCATGGGTCTATACATCTGTTCCATGTACTATTTTATAGAAATTAGTCTTTTTTTTTTTTTTAAATTTTAAAATCTTTAAGTGTAAGACCTCCAACTCCATTGTTCTTTTTAAGATGGCTTTGGTTATTCAGCACAAGATTCATATGAATTTAAAATGGACATTTACATTTCTTCAAATATGCTGTTGAAACTTTCTGGAGATCAAAATCTCAAACTGCTCTAGTGGCTATTCTCATCTTACAATATTAAGTCTTCCACTTCGTGGACATGGTGTGTCTTTCCATTTGTTAGGTCTTCTTTAATTTCTTTAAAAATGTTTTGTATTTTTCAGTGTACAAATCTTGTACCTCCTTGGCTAAATTTATTTCTAAGAAATGTTATTCCTTTTACTATTACTGTAATTAGAATTGTTCTTTTAATATAGTTTTTGGCTTACTCATTGCTAATGCTTAGATATGCAACTAATGTTTCCGTGTGTTAATTTTGAGTTCTGTACTTTACTGAGTTTGTTTACTAGCTTTATGGGTTTATGTGTGTATGTATGTATTCATTAGACTTTTATCTATGTAAGATTATTTTATCTGCAAATAGATAAAAATACTTCTTATTTTCTAGTGTGAACACCATTTATTTCCTTTTCAAGACCTAGTACTCTGGCTAGAAACTCCAATGCTCTGTTAAACAGAAAATGGTGAAGATTGGCATCCTTGACTTGTACCTGATCTTAGGGGAAAAAAAAATTCCCTAATCTTTCATTATTTAGAATTTTCTATGTTAATTTGACTTTTTAAAGACTTACTTTTATTGCTGCCGGAGAATAGACTGCAGGAGTAGAACAGGTGTACTAGTTAGAAAGCCTTTGTAATCTTTGTTGATATAATGGTTTGAAAGATGAAAAAATGGGCACGTTAGAGACATGTCTGGATGTAAGTTGATAGGACTTCTACCATGAATGAGGTGCTAGTTTAGAGACATGTCTGGATGTATGTTGACAGGACTTCTACCATGAATGAGGTGCTAGTTTGGCATAAACTTTAGAGGTGAAATGCCCAATACATCATCCATCATTCGTTTGTGGCTAATAAAAATTAAAGTTAGTTAAAATAAACAATTCACTTACATTAGTTTAATTTTAAAAATCAAAGCATATTTTCTCATGGTCTTTCTTTTTGTCTTCTTCTTCTGTGACTCCTATGATTCGAATGTTGGGCGTTTAACATAATATCATATATGAAATGAATCGCCAGTCCAGGTTTTATGCATGATACTGGATGCTTGGGGCTGGTGCACTGGGATAACCCAGAGGGATGGTAAGGAGGGAGGAGGGAGGGGGTTCAGGATGAGGAACACGTGTATACCTGTGGCGGATTCATGTTGATGTATGGCAAAACCAATACAATATTGTAAAGAAATTAACCTCCAATTAAAATAAATAAATTTTTATATATATATATATATATACAAAGCAACAAAATAATATTGGACGCATTCCTCCAGGTTTACTGAGACATGGTTGACAAATAACATTGTGTAAGTTTCATGTTTACAACTTGATGATTTAGTGAAGGTGAAGGTGAAGTTGCTCAGTCGTGTCCGACTCTTAGCTACCCCATGGACTGTAACACCTTCTCCGTCCATGGGATTCTCCAGGCAAGAGTACTGGAGTGGATTGCCATTTCCTTCTCCAAGGGATCTTCCCGACCCAGGGATCGAGCCCAGGTCTCCCGCATTGGAGGCAGACGCTTTAACCTCTGAGCCACCAGGGAAGGTTTCCTTGGTGGCTCAGCAGTAAGAATCTGCCTGCCAGTGCAGGAGAACTGGTTTGATCCCCTGGGTCAGGAAGAGCCTGGGAAAGGAAATGGCAACCTACTCCAGCATTCTACCCTGGGAAATCCATGGACAGAGGAGGCTGTTGGCTACAGTCTGTGGGGTCACAAAGAGTCGGACATGACTGAGCAACTAATTGACGACAACCAAAATAAGATTAATTGACACATCTGTCACTTTACATTGTTAGCTTTTGTGTGTGGTGAGAATATTTAAGATCTATTCTCATAGCAACTTTCAAGTATACAATACATTATCATTAGCTGTGGTCACCATGCTGTACATTACTTCCTCAGAATTTATTTACTGAATCCTTTGACCACCTTCATCCAATCTTCCCATATGGCTAGTGGCTATCATATCAGAGAGCAGAGATACAGAAAATTCAATAATTGTAGAAAATTCTATTGGACATCACTACTCTAAATCCTGCCTGTGAATTGATCTCTGCCCTTTTCCACTTCTCATAGCTCAGAAAGAAAAATGAGTTGAAAACAATAACAAATATAAACATTAATCTGTAAAGAGGTAAAATTGCTTTAATAATGTAACATATCAATTTACGGGTTCAAAACTGATGCATTTGTTTATGTTAGAGTTCAGCAAAATACATTTGTTATAAACAAGTATATATGAATATTTTTAAGGACAGTATATAATCTGTTGTTTAAGAAATTATGCTATGATGTCAGACATTTTATTCCACATCAAAACAGATTAATGAATATTTGTAATCCTCTGTTTCTCATAGTTATTATGAAGATACTTTTGACTAGTTTTGTTGTTATGAGAATAAAAATAAAACTTATAGCACAATTTCTAGCACATTTAAAAATGCTTACTGAAACACAAAATTCCAAATATCTATGAAAAGCATCTATGAAAACAAGTTATAAATAGATGGGCTGATAGATGATAACATGGTTTCATTACACAACTCTAATTTAGCTATGCCTGCTTCAAATTCTGAGTAAAGTTTGCAGATTTAATATGAGATTTAATAACGTGCATTCCTTTAAGTATACTGAATATTATGGATTTGATGCTGCTTCTCTGTATCATTTAATCAAGACAATGACTGAATGAAAAGCTGCAGAACATCCAAAGACAAGCTGTTGCTTAACTTGTTTAGTTTTTTCTCTCAGTGAGCTGCTTTTATATTAAAATAGAATAATATTCATAAATTATTACACATATTAAACACTACAGAGATAGGATTTGCAATCCTCTTTGTCTTCATTGATGCAATAAGGATATGATAGTTTTGACTACCTGGATTGTTATGAGAATAAAAAATAATAGTGTGGTAATACTTCTCTGTGGCTTGAAAAATTGTGTGTCCCTGATTATTTAAAGATGTCCACAGTCATTTACTGCTTCTTTGTTTAAATTACTAAGGTATTTTTTCATCAAAAGAAGAAGAAAATGTGCAAGATAAAACTCTTGTTTTTATTATGATGAAGAGTATATTTTATTTAAAATTTAGAATGTCACAAAGAGAATTAAAAAATCTCATTAGTTTAAATATAAAAACAAAATCACTAGCATTTTGTTTAGTCTATATCTTTAAAGGGCAGTCCTTTTAGACATCAGTTATTTCAGAGTGTCGTTTTGAAATTATTTACTTATCACTGGGGAAATGAAATTTGAAAGTCTTTTCAAAGTGGATTTTCCATACCTGCATATGAACACATGTAATTAGATTAGCAACAAAGACCATTTTTAGGAATCCAGCTCTATGATGTGGTGAACGTGTTACTTAAGCATATATAATTACCTATTCATTTGTCTTACCGATTTTCTATTGGACTGATCTTTTCTTATTAATGTACAGAGCTTTTACAAGTTAGGTATGTTAGACTTTTCATCTGTACTATGAATTCTGATATTTTCATAGTTTGTTATGCTTTTTGTCTTTGATTATGGTGGAGGAGTTTGTGGACAGAGGAGCCTGGCGGGCTAGAGTCCATGGGGTAACAAAAAGATGGACACAACTGAGAGCCTGAACGTGGTGATATGGGGTATCTAGGCATAGAATGTTATTTATATTAATACAAAAGTAGAATTAAAAGTTTCTTTATAACTTCTAGACTTTGAAACAGCTAGAATAGCCTTTCCAGTCTATGGTTATAGATTAATTAGCCATACCTTCCACAATATTATTAGGTAAATATAACAATTATATGAATCTATATATGTGTATGTCTTTAATCAGTTTGGATTCATTTGGTGTGTGATGAGGTATCAATTTAACTCCAATATTTCACAAATTTATCACAACACTTTGGTTTAAAATTTCAATCCTACCTATTTTAACTGAAGTACTATAGTATAGTAAATGGTATAAGTAAATTTCTATATGTATGAGTTTATTCTGAAAAATCAGCTTATTTTGTTGGTCTGTTAATACAGAAATCAATAACTCAGTTTTAATGTTATGTTTGTTTTCTGGTGCTAATCTCCCCATGCCACTATTTTTGCCAACATTTTTTGGAAATGTATGCCTATTTATTTTTCCATATGCCCTGCACATGAACCCTTTATGAGGCTGAGTCTTCATATGGTATCTAATTCCCTTGTTGCATTCTACTTTTGTGATTGTTAAGAATGCTTAAAATTTTTCTCAAGTAGATCTTTCCCATTTTTCATTGATTTTTTTCCTGCATGCTTTTAATTTTCCTTTGCCTGCTAATATAAATAAGGTCTTCTTTTACCTTATATCTTCAATTGGTCATTACGTATATACATGAAGGCTATTGATTTCTGTGTTTTAATTTCACGCCTCACTACCTGAATGAATTATTTATCGTTTGTAGACGTTTTCCGGTTGAGTCTGGTGGAATTTCAGGTTTAAATCATATCTGCAAATATTAATATTTTAGTGTTCCCTCCTTTTCAGTATTTATGCTTCTAATTTTTTTGTTTGTTTTTAACCGATTACGTTGGGTGAGAGCATCTAATGCTATGCTAGATAGTAAAGCTGATTATGGGATTTCCATATGCTTAACTTAGCAATGAAGCCTTCAATATTACCTCTGTGTCATTCTTACTTTTCACATATGTGATGCATACACATGTACGCAGGATGCACATGTATATAGGGGTGTATATACATTCACACATATAGGGGTGTATATGCATTCACACATATAGGAGTCCATATGCATTCACACAGTCTTCCCTGGTGGCTCACATAGTAAAGAATCTGCCTGCAGTGCCGGAGACCCGGGTTTGATCCCTGGGTCAGGAAGATCCCCTGGCAACCTACTCCAAAAGGAAATGATAACCCGCTCCAGTATTCTTGCCTGGAGAATCACATGGGCAGAGGAGCCTGACTGTCCACGGGGTCTCAAAGATTCGGACAACTGAGCAACTAACACTTACACTTTTTCATATATATACTCACGTATATGTACTATATATACTATGTATATACCTTCTATATACATATGTAATATATATTTGCACATTGGGTTCTCATTCTTCATGATAATCATGTTCTGTAAAGTCACCACAGACTCTCAGCAAGTACAGAAATACTGTGGCAATAGTGTGAGTGTGGTTCCAGGCCACTAAATCAAATACCAGAGTAATGCAAGTTATTTGACTTTTTTGATTGCCCAGTACATATAAAAGTTATATTTACAGCATGAATTGTGCATTACCATTGTGTCTAAGAAAACAATATACATACCTTAATTGAAAAGTACTTTGTTTAAAAAATGCTAACAGTCATCTGAGTCTTCAGTCAGTTGTAGTCTTTTGGTGACTGGTAATATCAAAAGTCATTCTATGTGTGTGTGTGTTTGTGTAAACATATATATAATATCACATTTTTGAATTCACTTGTCTGTCAGTGGACATGTGTTGTTTCCTTGTCTTGTCTTGTTTCTTTATATTTAAATACTTTCTTGTTTTTATTTCTTACTCCAGTCTGACATATTCTGGCTTTGTAATCAGAATTTCAACAATTTACATGTGATATTATTATTAAATATAGATATATTTTAATAACTGCAGTCCTGTTATTTGTCTTCTATTTTCCTGATTTTCTTGATTCACTTTTCCTCTTTTTTCCTGTTTTCTTTTGTATTGAGTACTTTTATTACTCAACTTTTCATCTCTTTGCTGATGTATTCACTGTAATTGTTTGCTTTTATACTATAGTAGTTAATTTAGTATTTGTAGTCTGTGTTTCTAACTTATCAAAGTCTATAATCACATTTTGTTACACTACTTTACATAAAATTTAAAAAAACATAAATCAATTTTCTTTCAGTTCAGTTTAGTTCAGTCGCATCCGACTCTTTGCGACCCCATGGATTGCAGCATGCCAGGTCTCCCGGTCCGTGATCAACTCCCGGAATTTACACAAACTCATGTCCACTGAGCCAGTGATGCCATCCAACCATCTCATCCTCTGTCGTTCCTTTTCATCCTGCCTTCAATCTTTCCCAGCATCAGAGTCTTTTCCAATGAGTCAGCTCTTAGCTTCAGGTGGCCAAAATATTGGAGTTTCAGCTTCAACATCACTCTTTCCAATGAAAACTCAAGACTGATCTCCTTTAGAATGGACTGGGTGGATCTCCTTGCAGTCCAGGGACTCTCAAGAGTCTTCTCCAGCACCACAGTTCAAAAGCATCAATTCTTTGGCATTCGATTTCTTTCTTTCTTTTTTTTTTTAGTTTTAATTTAAATTTGTTTATTTTAATTGGAGGCTAATTACTTTATAATATTGTATTGGTTTGCCATACATCAACATGAATCTGCCACAGGTGTACACGTTTTCCCAATCCTGAACCAACCTCCCACCTCCCTTCCCGTACCATCCCTCTGGGTCATCCCAGTGCACCAGCCCCAAGCATCCTGTATCCTGCATCGAACCCATGGACTGGCGATTAGTTTCTTATATGATAGTATACATGTTTCAATGCCATTCTCCAAAATCATCCCACCCTCTCCCTCTCCCACAGAGTCCAAAAGACGTTCTATACATCTGTGTTTCTTTGGCTGTCTCACATACAGGGTTATCATTACCATCTTTCTAAATTCCATATATATATATATATATGTTAGTATACTGTATTGGTGTTTTCTTTCTGACTTACTTCACTCTGTATAATTGGCTCCATTTTCATCCACCTCTTTAGAACTGATTCAAATGTATTCTTTTTAATGGCTGAGTAATACTCCATTGTGTGTATGTACCAAGCTTTCTTATCCATTCGTCTGCTGATGGACATCTAGGTTGTTTCCATGTCCTGGCTATTATAAACAGTGCTGCGATGAACATTGGGGTACATGTGTCTCTTTCAATTCTGGTTTCCTCGGTGTGTATGCCCAGAAGTGGGATTGCTGGGTCATAAGGCAGTTCTTTTGCAATTTTTAAGGAATCTCACACTGTTCTCCATAGTGGCTGTACTAGTTTGCATTCCCACCAACAGTGTAGGAGGGTTCCCTTTTCTCCATACCCTCTCCAGCATTTATTGCTTGCAGATTTTGGATCGCAGACATTCTGACTGGTGTGAAGTGGTACCTCATTGTAAGGGCACCAAACACAGTCCAGTATTCTTGCCTAGAGAAACCCATGGACAGAGGACCCTGACAGGCTACAGCCCATGGGGTTGCAAGAGTCGGACACGACTTAGTAACTAAACCACCACCACCAAAATTGTATACATTTCCTCCCTTAAAAAAGTTCACTGATCACAAATGAAATATAATAATGAAAATGTTTGAACTATTGTGAGTTACCAAAATGTGACAGAAATACAGAAATTGAACAAATGTAAAAATGGGACTGATAGACTTGCTGGACTCAGGGTAGCCACAAATCTTCAACTGGGAAAACAACGCAATATCTGTGAAGTACATCAAAGCAAAACAACTAAATGAGGTATGCTTTTACTGAACCACTGCTCCTAGGGTAGTATGTGTGTGTTTTGTGGGGTACAGATGTGTCTCACATAATCTTAAATCCTAAAACAACTCGTTCTGATATTTCCTTTCTTTTACAAAAGAGGAAATAAGAGCGGATTTAAGTGACTTGCCAAAGACAGTCCCACTAATGGTGGTAGAGCTGGCTAAACACTGGGCTCGTGGCCCACACTGCACTGCCCCCTGCTGTCTCCATCCTATGATGGGCTCTGTAGTGGCCCTGGACCTCAGCAAGTTTGGACAGCTCAAACTTTTCACGGGCCTGCTCTTGTCTGTGTTCTGCAATCACTGCAGCGAGTCCACAAGTATTGATTTTAGGATTACAAATACATTTTTGCCAGTAGGTGGATCACAGATACAGAATCAGCAAGTAATGAAGATCACTGGTAAATGCATTTGTTAGTCATTAAGGGTCATCCATCAATTTCTATTTTGTTCAGTGTTTCTGTTTTTATGAATAATTAGTGTTGAGTCTGACAAACCCCTTTTCAGGTCCAAGAAGGAGGTAATCTGAATTTTTCTCAGATATATTAATATCATGGGTTATATTAATAAACTTCCTAATAATGTGCTGAATGGTTTACAAGCACAGAAAACTAACCAAACTGATCATATGGATCACAGTCTTGTCTGACTCAATGAAATTATGAGCCACGCCATGTAGGGCCACCCAAGATAGACATGTCATGGTGCATAGTTCTGACAAAACGTGATCCACTGGAGAACTTTTCACCACAAGCTGTAGAAAATGTTTAAAGGGATGGGAAAATCAGACCACCTTACCTGTCTCCTGAGAAATCTATACGCAGGTTAAGAAGCAACAGAAGAACTGGACATGGAACAACAGACTGGTCCCAAATTGGGAAAGGAGTACGTCAAGGCTGTATATTGTCACCCTGCTTATTTAACTTATATGCAGAGTACATCATGCAAAATGGCGAGGGGGATTGCTGTGGATGAAGCAAAAACTTCAATCAAGTTTTGGGGAGATATATCAATAACCTCAGATATGCAGATGACACTGCCCTTATAGCAGAAAGTAAAGAGGAACTAAATAGCTTCTTGATGAAAGTGAAAGATGAGAGTGAAAAAGCTGGCTTAAATCTCAACATTCAGAAAACTAAGATCATGGCATCTGGTCCCATCACTTCATGGCAAACAGATGGGGAAACAATGGAAACAGTGATAGCCTTTATTTTCTTGGGCTCCAAAAGCACTGCTTATGGTGATTGCAGTCATGAATTAAAAGACACTTGTTCCTTGGAAGAAAAATTGTGACCAACATAGATAGCATATTAAAAAGCAGAGGTATTACTTTGCTGACAAAGGTCCATCTAGTCAAAGCTATGGCTTTTTTTTTCCCCCGTAGTTATGTATGGATGTAAGAGTTGGGCCATAAAGAAAGCTGAGCACCAAAGAACTGATGCCTCTGAATTGTGGTGCTGAGGAAGACTCTGGAGAGTTGCTTGGACTGCAAGGATATCAAACCAATCAATCCTAAAGAAATCAGTCCTGAATATTCATTGGAAGGACTGATGCTGAAGCTGAAACTCCAATACTTTGGCCACCTGATGTGAAGAAGTGATTCATTGGAAAAGACCCTGATGCTGGGAAAGAATGAAGGCAGAAGGGGAAGGATGACAGAGGATGTGATTGTTGACTGGCATCAACAACTCAATGGACATGAATTTGAGCAAGCTCTGGGAGTTGGTGATGGACAGGGAAGCCTGGCATGCCGCAGTCCGTCTGGTCACAAAGAGTTGAACACGACTGAATGACTGAACTGAACTGAACTGAACTGAATAATCTGTGTACCTCCCTGGCTTCTTAGAGTCGCTCTCTTACTTGCAATATTCTTTAAATGAGGACCTCTGATTTATTTCCTAACCTTTTGTTTAGATTTTTAATTCCATCACATAGAGATTGGCCTGTGAACTATCTGTGCAGTATTTGTTGTTTTATTCTATTGATTTACATTTGCTTCATCAAAAAATTGTTTGGATGGAAATTAATGCTCTGGAGTAGTTTAAATGGCGTGTAGAATTACCAGCTCTTTCCAACGGTCTGTTTTAGAGTAATTCATGTTTTAGAAACTGAAATTACCTCATAAACAATGAGTAAATAAAGAGGTTGTGACAGTATAATGCAGTAGTCACTTTGGTTCACGCATACTCTGTGCATCTGGGATAACAACACTAAATAACAGCAGCTGAAGGATAAGTTCATCAACACAGAAGCCTGCCTTCACCCTTTGTTCCAGGGGCACTTTCTTGCTTGCCTTCCAGCTGGTATGGGACTTGATCCTATGTCAGACAGAACCCTACCAGAATGATATGGGGCTATGGCTTGAGCATCACACAGCTTTGCTCTCTGTCTCTAACCAGCCAGTGGATGTATATTATGTCAGGGCTTGAGCTCCCTGGCGGAAGACATGGAGGCTCACTGCAGAATGCAGTTTGCCTTGGTGGAAATGGTCACTCCTTTGAACTTGGTCAGATGCTACAGAAGCTGTGCAGGCAGAGTTGAAGACACCAGGCTGAGTGGCATCTGAGTCTCTGCAAGGTCTGGACTCCTGGGCTTTCCTCCCTTAGCCTCCCAGGATGGAAGTCATTCACTTCTCCCCTCAGTGCGTCTGAAACCAAACACCTCTAGTCAGTCATAGTCATAGTCTGTTAGGACCAGCAGTGATCACAGCACCAGCCATGTCTCCAGTCTGTGGCAAGGTCCTGCGGGGAGTGCGGGACAGTACAGAAGTCACTGCAAGTGCCTGACATGGAATACCAGGCGTGTGTGGTCTTTATTCCAAAGTGGTCATCCGTAAGGCCACTTGGCCCTCCAGAAGCATTCAGGAGCTGGGTCCTGAAGCCTGATCCTCTGAGCTTGATTGTTGCTGTCCAGGTCAGTGTAGCTGTGAAAGTCGGCGGTTGGTCCAGGTCTGTGCCCGGGTGCAGAGGCCTCAACTCTTAAGGCTCTGCCCTGCCTCTGGCAGGCCTGTCCCTCCCATTACCCTTGAGAATCCTCTAACTTATTTTCCCCATAAGCCTGATTATTTCTAAACATAACATTGTGTTGTGATGGCTTTCTAAAAATGCAAATGCTGAGAGATTTGTATCTGATGGTAATATCATCTGAATCTAGTACTGGGTGTTTTTTCAGAGTCGTTTTTAATTTTCTCTCTAAAATGTTTCTGCTATCTCTGTACCTTGTTTAGAATTCTATTACCTGTAGGATTGGTTTTGGTTAAGTTCTAGAAATTTTCATTTTTCTAAAAAAAGCATCAGTTTTGTGTAGGAGTTCAAATTTATTTGCATAGAGTTGTGTGGACAGAGGAGCCTGGAGGGCTACAGTCCATAGAGTTGTAAAGAATCGTACATGGGCTGAAGCTACTTTGCATTCATGTAAACACACACACATATATCTGTGCCTATCGTTATTTCTTTCCTGCTTTTTCTCTTTTTTATTGATTGTATTAACTGATGGTTTATCTAATTTCGATATTTTCAAAGAATCAGCATAGGAAAGCGATGTGTATGTGCATGAAGGTATTAATTATTTTGACTTGTGAAAATGTTAAGGATGTGGGAATGGCTTGGAATCATTCTTGCAGCATCTTGCTTTTTCCTGTCCTCTCTGATTTAAAATTTCTCTATTCTCTTCACTAAGACAGTCAAGGGGATGTTGTGTATGTTGGCAGGGTGAGGACTATGGCACTGGGAATGAAATAAGCCAAGAAACCCGTGGGAACAATATCTCGCATGAGTTTGAAATATTTCTAATTCAGATTTTTCACAAAGGTACAAATGTATGTCTACTCAGGTCCTTTTTTGTGATGATAAGTGATGATTATTAGTTCAAACATTGTCATAAAATGTAACATATTTGATAATTTGAAGCATTACATTGAAATTCAGACCTAAAAATTTACAAATATTCTATTCAGTAATTTCATAGTTCATGTAAAGCTTGTCTTGCACTCAACATGTTTCAAGCAAACTAATTATAGAAAGAATACAAATGGCTTTTGAAACCACAGTGCATGCTTTGATGGACCTGGAGGATATTACGCTAGGTGAAACAAGTCAGAGACTGACAAATCCTGTATGATTTCACTTATATGTGGAATCAGAAAACAAATCAAGAAAAACAACAGAACAGGAAGAACCATACAGGCAAAGAAAAACAAGTGGCTGTGAGAGAAAAGAGTAGTGGGTTGATGAGAGAAATAGATGAGAGAGATGGAGAGGTTAAAACTTCCAGTTACAAAATAAATGCATCACAGGTATGAAGTGCACAGTGTGGAGAATATTGTGAGCTATTACATCATATCTTTGTATAGTGACAAATCTTAGCTAGACTTATCCTAGTGATCATTTGAGACATGCGGCAATTATCAACCAACAGAAAACTTCCACTTCTATCTCCTCCTTTCTCATCCTACAGCTTCTCTGGATGAGCTTTGTGTGTAGGTGTTGAAAGATATATTGCCTATGATCTTTCATGCCTCCTTTGTTGGAAAGCCTCTATTCCTTTTTTCTAGTTATTTTCCTTCTGTTCTTCACAAATCTACTTAAATTTTTTTCAAAGACGTTTTCCTTCACCTTTTAAAATTTGACCCTAGGCTTCCCTGGTGGCTCAGACAGTGAAGAATATGCCTGTAATGCAGGAGACCCAGGTTCAATCCCTGGAGAAGGGAACAGTTACTCACTCTAGAATTCCTGCTTGGAGAATTTCATGGACAGAGGATCCTGGGGCCTACAGTCCGTGGGGTCGCAAAGAGTCAAATACAACTGAGTGACTAACACTTTCACTTTCTTTTCATGTATTCTCTCTCTCTTTCTCTGATAGTTCTCTTTGTGGTTTTGATATTTTACTAAAAATATTAATTTAATTTGCTTTTAAATTTTTATTGCAGTCTAGTTATTTAACAATGTTATGTTAGTTTCAAATATACAGCAAATTGATTCAGTTATATATATGTGTGTGTGTGTGTGCATATACATATATGTATATATAGTCATTCTTTTTCAGATTCTTTAACCATCTAGATTACTACAGTTTATTGAGTAGATTTCCCTGTGCTATACAGTAGGGCCTTGTTAGTTATCCATTTTATATAGAATAGCATGTGTATATTAATCCCAAGCTCCTAATTTGTCCTTCCCCCTCAAAATATTGACTTTATAATATTTGTTTAACACTCATCTCCCCTGAGGCTAATATAAGAGCAGGGATTCTGTCTAGTTAGTTCATCATTGCATCCTTAGCACCTTACAAAGTGAAAATAGAGAAGGCAATCAAATTACTGTGTACATGAGTGGATGTGTGAATGAATGAATGGATGGATGAGCACAAAGCCTTTTTCAGATAGTCACCAACAACCTTCATGGAGGAGGAGGCATGTTGTGGCTTCTGTTGTGGGGCTAATTTCATTCTCAGAAATCAGGCAGAAGCCTGGTTTGCTTGACTTTTTAACTAAATTAATATCCACTGAGTTGATAACTAGCACAATCAGAAATGGTTGGATTTTAAGTTAGGATCTTTTAGTGATTTAATGCCTCATAGGACAGCTTTGATTTTGATGAAGTAAATAAGCCATTCTCCCATGTCACCTATGACTGTAATTGAGGTGAATGTACAGCTGGCCAAATGACTGTAGGCCAAATTTGATTCTTATCAGTCTATGGACTCTTCAGCTCACTCTTTTAGAGTGATTCCATCTGCAGGAAAATTAATGGTGTAGACAGTCTCTTTATCACTCAGTCATTTCTTCCTTCCACTCTCTTTTCAATTCATTTCTCTAGATTCAGTGTGTTGGTAGTGAAATTTTAGTCTTTAAGCTTTACTATAAAAGATATTTTCAAAGGCAGTTTTGTAAGTATTATAATATATATTTAGTACATGTTAAAATTTACCATTACAACTGTCACAAAGCATAATAGTCACATATTGATCCATATTTTTACGGAGTAAGGCTATTCTCTGTTCTAGTTCTTAGCTCTTTGATTGTCACACTTCTGTCTCCTCCTTGGGCTCCACTATCTCCTTCTCATAGTCTGATCTGTTCAGTGATATGAAGACTAATATAACTAACTTCTTACCAGACAGATCCATTTATATTTTCTAAAATTAAATGTTCAGGACATTGATATGTGAACATACATTCAAGCATTATTTTGAAGTTAATACAAAGGCAGATTTCTGAATCAGACAAGTTCACATGCTGGTTAAAGACATCTATAAGGAAAAAGAGAGGTATGCATCCTTGCAAACTTGAAAAAAAAATCTGATTGTTAGACTTTTGATTGACAGCTGAGTGGGAGGGGGATTCATTTCCCAGAATTAATCTGAATACCATTAAAAGTTTATCTTGTAATTGATTGAACATTTTATCAGAAATGCTAATTTCTTCCAAGAAGGGAGTGTGAATATTTCACACAAAAACATGCCACAGATTTGGGACATCATTTTTCCTTCACATTCTGTTCTATATAGACACCCAAACACTGTATTTCCAAAGTTTAATTTATTATTTCTTCCCATCTGCCACCTTCCATTGTATTCCCACATTAGACTGTAGCCCACCATTTACTTGGACATTCATGGTAGAAATTCAGGAGTCATTCCAGACTATTTTCTTATTTCATTCACCACATGCAAACATCTCCACGTCTGTCCTTTCACCTCTTAATCTCTTTTAATGCATTCACTTTACTCCATTCTCGCAGCTGCTGCTCTAGACAAGCTCTCCTTTTCTATTTGCCAGAGGATCTCTATAGTGTTCTACAAGATCAGCAGTAGTGCCCTCTTATTTACCCTCTATACTACAGCCTTGTGCAAGGAAATCTGACATGTGTCCCTGCTACAGTCACTCAGAGCGTCTTCACAATCCACATCATGAAGCCCAAGCTCCTCTGTCTTGCCTCTTCAAGTTTCATATATTAAGGTCTCATTCATCGGAAAGACTGATGCTGCTTGACTGAAGCTGAAGCTTCAAAAGTTTGGCCAAATATGCGAAGAGCAGACTCATTGGTAAAGACCCTGATGCTGGAACAGGTCGAAGGCAAAAGGAGAAGGGGATGGCAGAGGATGAGATGGTCAGATAGCATTACCAGTTCAATGGGCATGAATCTGAACAGGGAGATGATGGAGGACAGAGGATCCTGGCATGCTACAGTCCATGGGGTCAGAAAGATTCAGTTATGCCTTAACAATTGGCCAGCAAAATAATATATTGGGTTTCTATTGGGTTGGCTAAAACCTGGTTCATTCAGGTTTTTCTATAAGATGTTGCAGAAAAATCTGAATGGATGTTTTGGCTAACCTGATATTTCTGCCTAACTAGGTACCACAAAGTTATACATTCATGACAACTCCAACTTACCATTTCTGTGGGTCAGGGTTCAGGACTTGGGAGTCTCTCTGATCAGTTTATTTTGAGGCCAAAATCAAGGCATTTTGGTCTTGGTTCTCTTCTGGAGTTCAGAGTCATGTTTCAAACTCACAGTGTTGCTGATAGTATTCAGATCTCTGTGGTTGTAGAACTGAGGTCTTTGTTCTTTGCTGGCTGTTGGTCCAGGGCTCCTGTCAGCAACTTCAGGTCCTCCACAGTTCTCTGTCATGTGCCTTGTCCACAAGCTCCCTCACACCTCAATATCTCTTTCTTCATAAAAGCTCCAAATCCTGATAAGAGTTTCCATGGTTAACTCCGGTATACTCAGATCCTTTCCCTTTGCTGAACTCAAAGTTGACAGGTTAATAACTTAATCAAAGCAGAGATATTCCATTATGTTCACAATTCTTTCTGGAATCAAGAGAAAAAGAGGAAATCTTAGAGTCTTTCTCAGAAATTTGCTTTTCACAAGAACCAACTATTTAAGAGTTTTCTGTAAATATTCATGCTTCAACTTATGCTATTTCTTCTAATGAGAAATCCATTCACAATTTTTGGCATTAATTATGGTTAATTCTTACTCATCTTTTGGTTTGTTTGTTTGCTTAAGCATAATATCTTTTAGAAAATAAGATTTCCCTGAATTCCCAGGACTTGTTAGTTATCTCTCTGATATACTTCTATATTATGCTACTAGCAAGAATTTTAGTAAATGAAGTCTCTCTTTACTTTAAATCCCAAGGGTAGAGTATTATTCGGCTCATGCCTTGGTAAAAAAATACCACAAACTAGGTAGTGTAAGTTTATATTTTCACAGTTCAGAAAGCTGGAATTCTGATATCTGGGTGCCACGATGGACAGTTTCTGATGAAATCTCTCTTCCTAGCTGGTAGGATCCCACTGTCTTTCTGTGTGCTCACATTACTACTTTGTTCTGGAAAAGAGGGAGCAAGCTCTCTGCTGCCTCTGCCTACAAGGGCACTAATGCCATTATGAGGGCCCCACCCTCATGACCTCATCTAATCCTAATTACTTCCATAAGGACCCTATCTTCAGGTCACATTGAGCTTAGGGTTTCAACACATAAATTTTGCAGACACAAATATTTAGTCCATAACAAACAGGGATGGTGATTTCTTTCTCTTTGTCATGTTGATACTTAGTAGCTTTTGACACATAGTAGCCTCCCAAAGTTATTTGTAAGTGACCTAGCCTTGCAGGTCAAAACTCATCATACTTGATATCTTTCCCTTATAATCTCTGTGATCCAATTACTTACCCCTTCTTATTGGTCTATCTTAATGTTATTTCTTTTGTCATATTCACCTTTTCTCTAGTCTTTATGCTCTAATATTGTTTAAATTCCCTTCTAAGTAATTTAATTCACCAACTTTCACCTTGATTATATCACTTCATTACCTACTTTTTGAGTACAAATACAGTTTATATTGCCTAATCTGTTCTAATTACAGAGATCCAGAGAAATAGAGAGATACTGAGATAAGTATATTTATTTAATTAAAACATTATAAGTGTTCTATTATGGGACTGGTAATACTAATTGTATATTTACAATGGAAAATAATGTATCCCTTGAAATTATATGCTAGAAAATAATAATATGGTATAATAATCATGATGGAATAAGTTAAAATTGATCTAAAGAAATGATATATTTTGTTGCATCACTTATTTTCCTATCTAATCCTCCCTACCCTCTCACATACACACTGTGATCTTTGAAGAGAGGGCCTGTATTTTATTCATCTTTATGTTATTGGAAACTAACAGATTGTTGAAAGGTTGTAAACAGTGAAAAATGTTTTGGCTGAAACTCAATGGGAGAAGTATAAAACATGAAAATATTTTTAGTAACACAAAGATACAAATACTGCCATATATTAGTGTATAATCATAAATACTAAATATCTTACATGATTTTAAAGCAAGACTAAAACTATCAGTGGAATTATAAAAATAAATCTACATTTTGAAATGGAAGTAATTCAACTGTTTCCTGTACTATGTCTTAGTACAAGCACTTTTCTCCTTTCAGAATATTTTTCTACCTGTGTGGTTATGATATTTTTCCAGCTTTATGAAAAGGGCCAAAATGATTGCTTTTTAAGTTTTTTGACCATTTCTCTTACTCATGATTTATATGGATTTTATAGAACATAAATATGTTATGATAGACTTCTATACACATCTGTAGGTAAGAAATCCTTTGAAAGCCTGCAGCTCTAAAAGAAGTAGCTAGAGAAACAGGTCATTTAGTAAGAACAAATTCCTGTAGTCCTGAAATTGTTTATTTTTTAGTTGTGGATTGTATCACTTGTATATATATTTTCTTTTTCCTAACTAAAGAGGTTATTTATTATTATTAATTTTGCTGTGGGCCCCATGGACTTATTTAAACCACTATCTTTTGACCTTAATATTAATCTCTTACTTAAATTATGTCAGCAGGACCTGCAACAAGAACAGAAATAAAAAGTTATTATATGCAAATTTACTTATTTTTCCCAAGGTCAAGTGTGTGTAAGTGTGCAATTATATATATGTGTGTATATTTGTATTTTCTAGATAATAGGAATTTTTATAGTGTGAATAAACATGCATAGCATCTTGCTTTATTTTCAGATCAAAATAAAAACTACCATTCATAAACAGTCATTTATCAATTTAGCAAATGTTTGTCAAATGCCATATAGATCATATTGTACCAGACAGTAAGTTTAAAGTGGTAAGCCAAAAAGCCAGATACTCTGTTCTCCAAGGCTTAATCTTGTGTGTGTGTGTGTGTGTGTGTGGTTTGGGGTGTGAGGAGAAAACTCATTCACCAAAAGCTATTTTACTCACTTAAGCCTAATTAAAGGGGAAAAAAAACCCAGATTAAAATATGCCATAGGAGAACTGCATAGGGTGAAGTCCGAGGAAGTGTCGCACATGGAACCTCCCTTGTCTTCTCCCCTGTAGAGTTGGCTTATGCAGCTGTCCCAGCTTCACCATATGCAACAATACTCATGAGGTATAGACAGGGCATTAAAAGCAGAGACTTCACTTTGCCAACAAAGGTCATATAGTCAGAGGTATATTTTTCCAGTAGTCATGTATGAATGTGAAAGTTGGATCATAAAGAAGGCTGAGTGCCAAAGAATTGACACTTTCAAACTGTGGTGCTGGAGAAAGCTCTTGAAAGTCCCTTAGAATGCAAGGTCAAACCAGTCCATCCTAAAGGAAATCAACCCTGAATATTCACTGGGAGGACTGATGGTGAAGCGGTAGGTACAATACTTTGACCACCTGATGCAAAGAACTGACTCATTGGAAAAGACCCTGGTGCTGGGAAATACTGGGGGCAGGAGGAGAAGGGGACAGAAGAGGATGAGATTGTTAGATAGCATCACCGACTCAATGGACATGAATTTGAGTGAACTCTGGGAGATAATGGAGGACAGAGGAGCCTGGCATGCTACAATCCATGGGTTTACAAAGGATCAGACACAACTTAATGACACAACAAAAATTGCCAAGATCACACAAACATGTGTTGGGAGTTTTTATTGGTGCCTGTCATGTAGACATGATTGTTTGCTTGCCCACATGTTTCTCAGTCTCCATGTGTACTGATACTGCATAACCAAAAGCTTCTACCCTAAATCGCATTGTTATTCCTTTGATTTTTAAAGTGACCTGTCTTCACTCTGAATCACAATGTGAATGTCTGGCTGACCCAAGGAAAGCAAAGATAACCTCCCAGGAACTAAGAGAACTAGACCTCTTTTGAGACAAGGTTAAATTCTTTACTAAACAAAGAGCTCTTAAAAGATATCCTTAAAAGTTGCTACACTGAATACAGATTCAGCATCACAACTGTGGAAATTTGAAACTAAAATGATGCCAATTCTCTATTAAACATAGAGAGTTGAAGTGAAATATTAGTGAAATGATTCTACAGTCCAGTTCTTCTGGAAATTTATTTAAAAACCTCATGTATTTAAAAATATAACCTTTTTTTTTTTTTACTTTATTTTACTTTACAATACTGTATTGATTTTGCCATACATCAACATGAATCCACCATAAGTGTACATGAGTTCCCAATCCTGAACCCCCCCCCACCTCCCTTCCCATAACATCGATCAAATAAAAATTTAGATTAAGTTGTTGACTCTGTGAAGCCAGTTTCGAAATGTCTTTAAAAGCCCATGCAGGACCCTTTCTTTTTGCCACTAATTTATTGTTCTGTAAAACTTAGAGTGATCTTAATTTTATCAGTACTAACCTTTTGAATATACAATATGAATTTGCTAAAGTAAATTATGACCCTTGAGCTAAAAAAAATGGGGGGAGGGAAGAGAAGGAAATGAGGGAAAGTCCCTGTAAACACTAGTAGAAGTGATGCTGACCATTCCCACAGCCCTCTCCTTTTCTCTGGGAAAGCATTTATCACTCTCTCATTCAGTATGGTAACTGTTAACCTAGTGGGTTGACCTTCTCCTTCCAGTGCCTTAAGGGCATCTTTCCTAGTGCAGCTCCTGGAGTAAACTGCATATTTATTAAATGAATGAATAAATGACTGAGTAATCACTTTCCATTCATTATTATTTGATGTGGTAGTCAGGATAATGTCTCAACCCCAATTCCTTAATCCCCTAAATCTAGGAATACATACATGTGTATTCATTTGCTAAGTCATATCTGATTCTTCGTGATCCCGTGGACTGTAGCCTGCCTGGTTCCTCTGTCCCTGGCATTTTCCAGGTAAGAATACTGGAGTGGATTGCCATTTCCTTCTCCTGGGAGTCTTCCTGACCCAGAGATAGAACCCGCATCAAATGGCAAGAGGAATATTGCAGATGTGATCATTAAGGAAGAGATCAAAATGAAGAGATTTTCCTGGATGATCTAAATGGACCCGATCTAATTACAAGTATCTTTATGTGAAAGGCAAGATGGTCAGATTCAGAGAACAAGATGTGACCACAGCATTAGAGTAAGAGAGGGATTGATATTTGATGATGGTTACATTCATGGATTTGAGGACAGAAAAAGGGGCCATGGAAAGGGATGCGGTCAGCCTCTAGAAGCTGGAAAAGGCAAGGAATTTAAAATATTTTCTACAGTGAGCCCCCAGAAAGAAGGCAACCATGCCAAACCATTTTAAACTTTTGACCTCCAGAGTATTAAGATAATATTAAGATAATACAAATGATAATACATTTGTGTTAAGCCACTGGGTTTCTGGGAATTTGTTACAGAATTTTTATAGGAAACTAATACACTTGGGATCTGCTGTTGTTCTTTCAAATACCTTCAGCCTGAATGAAAGAACTATTATTTAAAATCTGATAAACCTTGAACTCTATCAGGCCACTGGCCTGAAAAGACAGTACTGGACAAATGGTATATGATATTACTTATTTGTGAAATCTGAAACAAATAATGCAAGTGAGCTTGTGTACAAAACAGAAATAAGATCCACAGACATAGAAACCAAACCTACAGTTGCCAAAGGAAAACGATGGTGGTGGAGGATAAATTAAAAATTTCGGATTAACATATACACACTACTACTGTATTCAGTAAATAACCAACAGGGACCTGCTGTATTACACAGGGAACTCTGCTCAATATTTTGTCATAACCTATAAGGAAAAGAATCTGAAAAGAATAGATATGTATCTATACATATCCTGTCTATCTCTCTATCTATCTATATCACTTTGCTCTACACTTGAAACTAACACGACATTGTAAATCAGCTATACTTCAATTTAAAAATAAAAAATACTGGATTTTCTCTCTTCTATTAAACCCAAGTTGCAGAAGAGGATGTATAGGTATTCAGCATTCATTCATTTAAGAAATACTTATATACTGGCTCTCCCAAGCTCCAGGAACTCTTCTTCTTTAAACATAAATTAACTCTGTTAAACCTTAATTCTAAAGACAGAATTGAACAAAAAATCCTGGTGTGTGTCCCTCACGAAGGATACATCATTTCAGTTAACATTTCAAGTGGTGCAGCAAAATAGCAGAAAAGATTTTTGTTTATGGAAATAAAAGCTTTCTTAGCCACCTCAGTGTGACATTTTGGGCTGAATAATTCTGTGTTGTGGGGCTGACTGTGCATTTTAGGATAATTAGTAGCATCTCTGGTCTCTACCCATGGAAGCCAGGGGCACCTCCTTCCAGTTGTAATAATCAAGTATGAATGTTATTAAAGGTCCTCCATAGAAATGAGGCTGGATCACTAGGTCAGCATCTGAATGTTAAGACATCCGGATTTGGCTTGAAGGTGGTGAGGAGCCATTGAAGGAAGGACTGATGTGGGTAGATTTGTATTCTAGAAGGCACAACTAAGAGCAATAAAGTGCACTCATAAATACATAGAAGACAAGATTGTTTAGAGGATATTCAGGTTGAGAGATTTGACCACATGAAGCTAAGGTAGTACCAATGGTGTTGGAGAAATGGGAGCAAATTTGACAGACAGTCATGTGGGATGGAATAAAGAGATTATGGGAACAAATTAGACAAGATGGGGCACAGAGAAAAAGTTAGTTTCTGAATAGAATGATTAAGTGATTGGTGGCTTGTAATTCACTTTATTTCTAAAGAGAGGAAAATGAATTATATGCAGCCAAACACATACATACAAGTACATAAACATCAAACAAGGAGAATAGAACATTTCTGATACCAAATTTCCTTTGCATTATTTTTGTAATATTCATGTTCAGTTATAGCTGCTTAAAATCAGAGTTTAATCTTGCATAAGTCTCTATGATCATTCTCCATACCAGAAATAGTCAAGTTTTAATCAAACTAAATTGTATCATTTAATGTGAAGTGATGCTGCTGTCACACTTCCAGCATAATCTCACTTTCAAAAACTGTAGTTTGACTTAGTCTCTAATCAGCTGGCGTTAGTGATGAAGTTTTGGCTTACTGTGTTATTATGGTCATGTTTGACATCGTGTCAAAGAATACTAAAATATAGTCACCTTTTGCCTCTTCACGTTGTGAATTTTGCATTACTAATTAGAGGCAATTTTCATTCTTATATTTCTCTACTTCTTTCCTAGCCTTATAAGCAATGAACCTTATTCTAAAAAGTCCAGCAATATGCAAAATGTGGAGTAAACTGTAAACCAAGCATGTTCTCTGATGAGAGCCTGCATATGTCACTTCAGTTAAAATGTTTAGTAAATGAAGGGTTTTTGTTTGTTTGTTTTTTTTAGTTTGGTTGTTCATATATGGCAAAGATAATGCATCTTTCTTGAGTAACAACCATCCATGTGTCTGCTCTAAGTCCTAGATGTCCCAGAAAATGTTCTATATGCAGAATTCCAACTTTCTTAGTTTCAAATTGCAATAGAAAGAGAGAGAAAGAAAGAGATTAGAATATCTGTTACAAGTGTAATTACCCTTGAGAGAATGTCATGATGATATTTATATCTTAGCATGAACATAATGAAGGACTGGGTTTTGTTGCTGGATGGTACAGAAAGATTTTTGAAATAAATAAGATAAAAGCGTGGTGTGTTAAGTGGGGCAGAGAGTATAAATTAGGTTAAGAAGCTTTGAGATATTGCAAAGAAACATATTTTGAGATTTAAAAAGTGTCTGGACTATCTTTCCTTTTAATAATAAAAGGGCAGATTTAGGGGATTTTTAAAAAGTTATATATATATATATATACATATATACATATATATATATATATTAGCTTAGGGGCAGGAGGAGAAGGGGATGACAGAGAATAAGATGGCTGGATGGCATCATCAACTTGATGGACGTGAATTTGAGTGAACTCCGGGAGTTGGTGATGGACAGGAGGCCTGGTGTGCTGCAATTCATGGGGTTGCAAAGAGTTGGACATGACTGAGCAACTGAACTGAATATTACTTATAACCATTGAAATGAACCATTTCCAGTATATGTAATACCCAGATCAAGCACTGTTTTCTCAGGAAGTACATTATGGATAGTTTACAAGACAATATTTTTTTGAAACACTATCCTTTTCATTGGGCTTCCCTAGTGGTTCAGCAGTAAAGAATCTGCCTGCCAGTGCAGGAGACAGGGATTTGGTCCCTGGGGCCAGAAGATGCCTTGGAGGAGAAAATGGCAACCCACTCCAGTATTGTTGTCTGGGAAATCCCATGGACAGTGGAGCCTGGTGGGCTTCAGTGTATGTGGTCACTAAGAGTCAGACATGACTGAACGACTGAAAAACAAATACCTCTTGTTGTGGGATATTTAACATCCACAAACCTCTAGTATTCACTTTTTCTTCCAAATCTAACACTCAGAAACCATGCTTTCACAAATTCTGAAGCTTCTCCTGGTAGACTAGAATCATCCAGACTAAAGTCTATTGAATCCTGAGAATGGTGTTTAAATATATTTTTGAAGGTCTAAATCAAATTTTCTTTAGCCAAAATGATGTATCAACCATTTTATGTCGATGCTTTGATCGTCTGAATTTTTTTTGTTTTCTGAAAGGGACAACTTTGTTCTACATATATATTTGTTCTCAATTTTTTCAGTTAGTCTGATAAATCACCCCTGAATTTGGAGCAAGATGCAATGATTTTCGTTATAAACCATCTACTATTGGTTGATTGTAAAGAAGTAAAGATCTATATTTAACATGTAAAAAGAAAGGAATTTTCCTATGAGAAATGTAAAATGTTCAAAAACTTTTATATCAAGATGATTCAGAGTAGAATCAAATTACTCTCTAGAGAACTTTCAATTGCATTAACATATTAAATATAATTTTGATTTTTTGCCAAATAATACACTTACACTGATACATTTATCTGAGAAATGGTGAAAGTTAGAACAGTGTAGTAAGTGCATATCTGAAAGAATATTTTTTTTTCTAAGTTTTCATTCCAATCTCAAAGAAAGACAATGCCAAAGAATGTTCAAACTACCATACAATTGTACTCATCTCAAATGCTAGCAAAGTAATGCTCAAAACTCTTCAGGCTTCAACAGTACATGAACCAAGAAATTCCAGATGTTGAAGCTGGATTTAGAAAAGGCAGAGGAACCAGAGATCAAATTACCAACATCCGTTGAATCATAGATAAAGCAAGAAAGTTCCAGAAGAACATCTACTTCTGCTTTATTGAATACACCAAAGCCTTTGACTCCACAACAAACTGTGGAAATTTGTTAAAGACAGGAATACCAGACCACCTGACCTGCCTCCTGAGAAATCTGTATGCAGGTCAAGAAGCAACAGTTAAAATGGGACATGGAACAACAGACTGGTTCCAAGTTGGGAAAGGAGTACATCAAGGCTATATATTGTCACCGTGCTTATTTAACTTATATGCAGAGTACATCATGAGAAATGCCAGAATGGATTAAGCACAAGCTGGAATCAAGATTGTCAGGGGTAATATCAATAACCTCTGATACACAGATGATACCACCCTTATAGCAGAATGTGAAGAACTAAAGAGCTTCTTGATGAAGATGAAATATATTTTCTCCTCTTTCACCTTCATCAAGCCAGGCTTCAACAGTATGTGAACTGAGTATGTGAAGCCTGGCTTGATGAAGGTAAAGAGGAGAATGAAAAAGCTGGCTTAAACTCAACGTTCAAAAACGAAGATCATGGCACCTAGTCCCGTCACTTCATGGCAAGTAGATGGGGAAACAATGGAAACAGTAAGAGACTATTTTCTTGGGCTCCAAAATCACTGCAGATGGTGACTGCAGTCATGAAATTAAAAGAATCTTGCTCATTGGAAGAATGACCTAGACAGCAAATTAAAAAGCAGAGACATTACTTTGCCAGCAAAGGTCTGTCTAGTCAAAGCTATTGTTTTTCCAGTAGTCATATATGGATGTGAGAGTTGGACCATAAAGAAAGCTGAGCACCAAAGAATTGATGCTTTTGAACTGTGGTGTTGGGAAAGACTCTTGAGAGTCCCTTGGATTATAAGGAGATCCAACCAGTCCATCCTAAATGAAATCAGTCCTGAATATTCATTGGAAGAACTGATGCTGAAGCTTAAACTCCAATACTTTGGGTACCTGATGTGAAGAACTAACTCATTGGAAAAGACCCTGAAACTGGGAAGGATTGAAGGCAGGAGGAGAAGGGGATGACAGAGAATGAGAAGGTTAGATAGCATCACTGACTCGATGGACACGCGTTTGAACCAGTACCAGGTGTTGGTGATGGACGGGGGAAGCCTGTTGTGCTTCGTTCCAAGGGGTCACAAAGAATCAGACACAACTGAGCAACTGGCCAGCACTGAGTCCATAAGAAACTCCTGATTGATCTTCAAACTCCTCAAGCTACATGAATCTATGATAGCCTACAATTAACTAGAAATTAATAGAAAAGATTTCTGTGACATTTTTTGAAAACAAACAAGTTAAAAAGCCTGAAATGATTGTATTATTTTCAACAAGACATGGGGCATATTTTTTTTCAAATTGCATATTTTTACAGACAGTAGCATATCTTACAAGTGTTCAATATGTGTTAGAAAGATACCTTTCATTATAAATCTACTTCTTTTCCAAATACCACTTTGTCAGTTTTTCTTCTTTGTGAATCTATGAATATTCATAACCTCTTGATAATATCAATTTGTAAACTAAAGTGTTATAGAAATGTTAAGTATTTATGAATCTTAAGCAAAATGTTAATAACTATCAGGATGGTTTATCATATATTTGCAATGTTTCCAGGGTAAATTGCTCTGCCTGGTGTGTCCAGTCTCTTGGACTGAAAATCTGAAATATGATGAGAAACAGAAATTTAAAACACGTTCTCTCTCACCTCTCTCTCTGTTTCTCTCTCTCCCAAATAAGAAAAAGGTTTTATTCTTTATGTAGCATCAGTTGTCTGCTTTGGAGCTATAGTGCAAACCAAAATATCAAAAAAAAAAAAAAAAGGCTGTGTTCATGTTTCCCACTCATTGCAACCCCATGGACTGCAGCTCGCCTGTCCATCCCCGTCCTTCACTGTCTCCAAGAGGTTCCTCAGACTCATGTCCATTGAGTCGGTGATGCCATCCAACCATCTCATCCTCTGTCGCCCCTTCTCCTCCTGCCATCAATCCCTCCCAGCATCAGGATCTTTTCCAGTGAGTCATCTCTTCACATCAGGTGGCCAAAGTATTGGAACTTCACCTTCAGCATCAGTCCTTCCAATACATATTCAGGGTTTATTTCCTTCAGGATTGACTTGTTTTGATCTACTTGCTATCCAACGAACTCTCAAGAGCCTTCTCCAGCACCAAATTTGAAAGCATCAGCTCTTCAGAACCATACTGTTATGTATTCTAATGATAATGAACTTAGTAAGAAATAGAATTAGTCCATAAGCCTGTAGCCTCTGTGTCTTCTTAATGACACCAATAGGAATTACAATCTTAACCAGGGAAGAAATAGATTGATATCTTTAAGTCTAACCCTTCCTCTCTCTCTCTCTAACTCCCCGTCCATCCTGTGGGTTTCAAGTTCTTCACCTAAATACATTCTAGAAAATTCTTTCTTAATCCTAGTGTTTCCCCTTCCTCACTTCTGAGCTCGACCCCACACCCTACTCTTATCCCATCTGCAATCTGTGCTATTATTCTACAATTAAGAAATGAAAAACTGATGAAGTGACTCATGAGATGAATTAAGGAAAATCCTATTTGGTTTACTTTTTAAAATTGGAGAAATTTAATCCAGCCCAAAACCTAGGCTAAGATGGCCATCATTTTGTGGAATGAGTTATCCTTCAATTACCAAGCCTGTCTCTTAGTGGTGAGCTTAAAGTGTTAAATTTATAATTAATCTTGCACTGGACTATCAGCATTTCACTTGGAAAATTGTACATACGTAGGCTCAGCTATGACATGTTATGGACTGAATCTGTAAATTCCTGATTATTTGTTTCATGTTCCTTACCATGTAATGAAGTGAAGTGAAATGAAAGTTGCTAAGCTGTGTCTGACTCTTTGCTACCCCCTGGACTATACAGTCCATGGAATTTTCCAGGCCACAATACTGGAGTGGGTAGCCTTTCCTTTCTCCAGGGATATTCTCAACCCAGGGATCAAACCTAGTCTCCTACATTGTGGGCAGATTCTTACCAGCTGAGCCATAAGGGAACCCTTACCATCTAATAGTAATTAACAAAAATAATAATATAATGCCATATTTCCTGAAAAACAAGCTATTATATATTTTAAATAAGTGTTTATCTTCTGCTCAAATCAGAGGTGAATGAATCCTGAGCCTAAATTGAAACGTATTTCATCCTAAGTAACTGTTAGATATCAGTTCTAACCATTTCAGTTAGAAATGAGCTCCAAAGGGATGTGTCTCCTATTCTTGACCAAACATAAGTAGGATTTAAAGGTAGAAGCTAAGCATGGACCCAAACTCTGATAGTACAGCTGTGTGTACAGGTTAAAATGGTGGACACTTTGGGAGGTGCATGGTGCTTAGTGTATGAGCAGGGTCATTTCAGTCATAAAATATGGAGCAATAAGTGAAACACTGTTCACAGAGCATTAATCTGTGGGCAAATCAGGAAAGCAGTGTCCAGGACTCCTCATGCAACTATTCTGGAAGTGTCAGGAGAATTTTGGACACATAGTCATTGACACACAGAGTCTGGAATTAAGGATTAGAGAGGTTTTTGCTTATCTCATGTTAAAGATTCTGGCCACAGAGCTTAATTTTTGAAGATGACTGGCTTTCCCTCTAGGTTTTTTAGTTCCTAGGAGGCTGTTTTGAGATGGATCAAATAGTATTTACTGCGTGAAGTCACATAGAGAGAGCACTCTTCTCAATTTGCAGAGCTGGAAGCATGTGACTTAAACATTTATAAGGTCTTGAGTTCAAAAAGAACTAAGGCAGTAATGTCGCAATTCAAAGTAAAAGGCCTGAATTTTCTTCCATTTCCTAAATTCTGGGTCTAATAAGAGGCCGTTTCCTTCCTCTGTGGGTTTAGTTTTTTCTGAATGGCTCTTTGTACTTTCTTTGCCTATTGTGATTTACAGTAAGCCTGTCTTCCCTATTTGAATTTTATTGAAAGTTGTGTAAAAAGCAGAGTGGCAGCAGTAATATCCTGGATGTGCTCCCTAGGTTAAATTTCCAATTTGATCCACTTCATTTTTAATTAAATTATTACTGCCTCAACTCATCTTCCTTCTTGTGATTGCATTGCTAGCTTCCATAAAATATCTTCAATTCATGACTTCATTCTTTGCTTTGTTTGTGATCTAGCTACTTGTCCATTTAGCGTAAACAGTAAAGGAACATTTTTCCTCAGAAATGTAGTTCTGGAATTGTAACTGAGAAACTCTAAGCAAAAGAAAAGAAATGAAGCGAGCTCTATTTCAGGCATTTGGTGGTCACCTTACGGGTTGTAAACAGAACCTTTTTGTGATCCTAAGGTCACTAGGGAGAAACAAGAAAAATCATTCTGGCATTGTCAAGTAGAATGAGAAATTCAGCCTTCTTTATACCAGTTTCTGGAAATTGCTAGGTTAGGGAAAAATAAGCATTTGACAGTTATTTTTCAGCACATATATACTCAGTGCCTATTGAATGCCAAAACATGGTAACTTGAAATGAAAAAGGTACGGGCATGACTCTTTCTTTCCTGAAATCCATGGGCTAGTAGGAGATGCAGACATGAATATGTTTTACTCTTATCATTCATGATAAATTATCAGCCAGTGTTATTTGGAGACATTTTCTATATTCTGTCTTCTAAAAACTATTTTGTTCACTTTGATTTGTTCCCTTGTTATTGTTAGGGATTGACTTTAAGGTTAGATACACACATACACACATGCACACACATATGCATGCACACAAACCCCTTAAAATTGTATAGCACAGGCTGAAATTGACTAAATGGAAAGTGCTCTTTCTTTTTGCTAATTGCATTTTAACGGAGATATTTGCTAATGCAGTAAAGAGGATGCTGCTTTAATGTTGTTCTATCTGCAGTCTCCTGTGCTATTCAAAGCACTGAAATTAAACCTGGACTTCATTAGAAGTTTTTCAAGAACTGGAAGAATTTCCAGCCAATATATAAATTGAGAAAGCACATACATATTGGGAAAAAAATTTCTCTATTTTGGGGAAGCTATTGTGCTATATATCATTTCATATTTTTTGAAAATATAGCATTTATTCCAGCCTCCTCAGAATTATGGTATAGATGCTTTCAGTGTTGGCCTCCATTTTTGCTAACATGCCATCTCTTTTTTCCTGTTTGCATATTTTCCTTCCCATGCTTGTGTGGCCTGGGAAAACTGATCATTTTAATATGTGTTATATACCCATAATGGATATTCCATCTTTATTTTTAAATAAGTGAACAAATGGAAGTACTGAGTACATAAGAAGGGAAAGAAAGTGAAAGTGAAGTCGTTCAGTCCTGTCTGACTCAGTGCAACCCCCTGGACTGTAGCCTGCCAGGCTCCTCCTTCCATGGGATTTTCCAGGAAAGAGTACTGGAGTGGGTTGCTATTTCCTTCTCCAGGGGATCTTCCCGACCCAAGGATTGAACTCGGGTCTCCCACATTGCAGGCAGATGCTTTTACTGTCTGAGTCACCACAGAGTACATATGAAGGGAAAGAACTATAGCATGATAACTAAAGATGGAATCAGGCAGCCAGAATCAAGATCCTGAATAAGCTGCTTACTACCTTAAAGCCTCAGTCTCCTCAGATATAAAATGCCGGCTTTTGTGATGGGTGTGAGAATTAAAAACTACAGTGTATATAAAGCTTTGACACATCGTAAGTCCACAAAGGATTATTATGGTGATAAATTTTACTGCCTTTCTGTGTGTGTGTGTGTGTGTGTGTGTGTGTGTGTGTGTGTGTAGGGGGGATTGATGACTTGCATACAATAAGTGTTTTTCTGCCTTCCATATGCTATTTTTATTCTTGATTAATTGTAAAAATCCTTCAATAAATCATATTTATTTATCTGTTTTTAAAAAAATTTATTGGAGTATAGTTTCTTTACAAAGAGGCTTCCAAGGTGGCTTTAGTGGTAAAGAATCTGCCCTCCAGTGCTGGAGATGTGGGTTCAATCCCTGGGTCAGGAAGATCCCTGGAGAGAAATGGCAACCCACTCCAGTATTCTTGCCTGGAGAATCCCATGGACCAGGAAGTCTGGTGGGCTGCAGTACACAGGGGTCCCAAAAGAGTCAGACGTGACGAGCAACTAAACCAATAACAAAGTCACTTAGGTCACTGCCTAGCACTGTGTAGAGTTCCCTGTGCTATAGTATAGGTTCTCATTATTATCTATAGTATATAGATATCATATATCATAGTATTTATGATACATTTATTATTTATTTATAGTATCATTTACACATAGTATTTATCATTTATACATAGTATCAGTATCACATATATACATAGTATCAGTAGTATATATGTATCAATCCCAACCACCCAAAAGTCCTCTGTGTGCTTGTTACTGAGAATACAATAAAAATATAAGACGGTTTCTATCCCAGGCTATTTACAATCTTCTGGGGAAGATATTCAAGTTAATAATACTATGGATAAAATTTATAAATGCTAAGGCGGCTTGCACAAAGTTTGAGGCTAACCAAGGAACAATAATAACCTAGCCTTTGGGATTTCAGAGATTGCTGCTAGGGAGAGGAAACTCTAAACTGAGTTTTCAACAATGAAGATAAATGTGGCAGGAAGAACAAAGGAAAAAAAGTTAATAGGGGCCCTCTAGGGAGAAGAAGCAGCCTACAAAAATGTCCAGATTAAGAGAGATTGTCTAAGATTCTCAGCTTCAAACCTATCATTTATTTTAGATAGAAATTGGCAAGCAATTTGTGTTCTTTGCTATTAAGAATAGGAACATCTGTGACCTAAGATTTTCAAACAGTGGAAGGTTATTTGGGGATCATAGGTGATAGTACAGAGATATCAAAGATGTAAAGAAATATCTTATTATGTAAAGGGAAAAAATGTTTCATGATTTGTTGCTTATAACCAACATCTTAGAGCCCCGTAATCAATTAGATTAGCATTCTATAGTCATTACTTTGAGGCGCCCGCTAGTATTTTTTATAGTTGTTAATTTTACATATGGATAAATAGGCAAATTTTTCTCATTATATATTTTGGCAGTATACTCTTACCTCAGTTGAAACACTACTGTTGCAGTTTGTTTTTCTTTTTTCTTTTTTTTTTTTCCTCCTTAGGATAGCCACTAGAGTGGCCTATACAAAAATTGTTTTCTATTACTCATTTCAGTGCAATTGATGGTTATTCTCACCAATGTGTGAATAACTGTTCTTGCTTTTGAAAGTATGTTAAAGCTGCTAGAAAGGCCACATTTTCTTAACTTTTATATGGTTTTACTGTCTAATACTCTGCAATAGTATCATTCTCTATTTTATCTATTCTTTCTTTTATGTAGCTCATGCTTATTGCTGTTTGTTGTTCAGTCGCTATGTCTAACACCGTGATCCCATGAACAGCAGCACACCATTACAATGTACAAAAATATAGACATTCTCAAATAAATTGGATATTTCTGCTGTTATTGATGTTGATCATTTCTGGAATTGCAAATATTTCCATATTTAGGATTAATTTTAGAACTGGAAAATACTTGGAAATGATTTCCAATGAATGTTAGAGAAAAAAAAGTGTTACTTCATTTAAATTAATAGAATATCCTTTCATTCTTTTTGCTGCTTTGAAGGGACAGATGACAAATTGTTCCATATATTTTAAAGATTATTGTTTTTCTAAGGGTAAATGGATATTCTGTGCTTGAATTAGTAACTTAATCCATTCCATGACAGTTTTTCCAAGTTAGGTTGCCTTCTTTGATCTATAATCTTCTGAAATTGAAAAATTTGCATAATTTTTCATGTTGTCCAATTCTAAATTAACACTTTCTGCTTTAAGCCCTATGCAATATAAATGAAGAAAACTATATATAAATAACTCAACTAATAATATTGAATCTCCAACCAAAAATGAATTAAAGGATTGGAAATGAAGTAAGGAGGAGGAAATAATTTAAAATTTCCTAAGTGCATCCTCCTGACTCCAATTCTTGATTTTACTTCCATTCTGGGACATACACTATTGCTTTGTTTCATAGGTAAATTGGCATTTTGAATTTTTTAAGTATAAGTAATCTGAACTTAGAATGCTCGAATCCTTTCTCCTGAGAGGATCCAAGTATCTGTTTCTGGAATGACTGACGTACACAACTGGTCAGTGAGTGATGGAGAGACAAGCAAACTTACTGAGGGCCCTTCCAGATCTGTGAGTCAAAATGTTTATAATTTTCCAAGTGAATATGACATTGGCTATTCATAAAAAGGAACAAAGATCATGACTAAAATACTTTGTAGGTTAATGGACTTTATAAAATGATGTGAAACTCATACCATGATTTAGAGAGTCATTAATCATTTGTGACAATTTCTATGACCATGTGTGTAATGTATATTCAATACAATTCTATTAAAGTCAATTATATAACTCATACAGTGTTCTCTGCTTCCACTTCAAATGAGTGTTCTTTATCACCCTGTCATAACAGTTTCTTCTGAATTTCTACTCCCATAAGGTCACTGATGGCATGTAGGTTAAAATAATGCTAAATTGTTCAAATTTTTGAACTTTATCCTATGACTAGTAATAATTTATCATAGTGCCTATTACCATCATTATTGTGCTAGGTTATTTATTATGCTAAACTTTGCAACTGCTTCATAGCTAAGAGATTCATATATGATTGATCTTCAGTGAACATTTGATTTTTATACACATTCTTTCTTTTATGGTCCAATTCTCATTAAATTTTTTAAGATGAGAGGGAAAGGAAATTGAGATTACCAGAAAAAAGTGTTCTCTAAGAATGTCGTGATGATTGAATTTGTTTTTTTATGATTTTATTTTTTTTTAGAGAGGGTTTAGACTTACAACAAAATTGAGAGGGAGATACAGAGGTTTTCCATAAACGGTCTGCCCCCAGATATGTACAGCCTTCCCATTATTAACATCACTCACCAGAATGGTCATTTGTTACAAGGGTAAATCTACATTGACATATCATAATCTCCCAAAGTTCATAGTTTTCCATACGGCTCACTATTGGTATAGGTGATTCTGTGGGTTTGGATAAATATATAATGATATATATCCATCATTAGAGTATCAAACAAAGTACTTTTACCCTCCTAAAATTTTCTGTGTTCTGCCTGTTTTTGTCTCTTTCCACTCCTACTCCCACTACTAGTAAATCTGATCTTCGTATTGTCTCCAAAATTTTGCTTTTTTTCCAGAATGTCATATAGTTTGAATCATATGTTTTGTAGTCTTTACAGTTTCGCTTCTTTCACTCAGTAATATGTGTTATGCTTCGCATGTCTTTTCATGGCTTGATAGCTCATTTCTTTTTAGCACTGAATAGCATTCCATCATCTGGATGTACCACTGTTTGTTTACCCATTCATCTACTAAAGGATATCTTGGTTGCCTCCAAGTTTTGAAAATTTTGAACAAAGCTGGTATAAATGTCTGTGTGCAGGTTTTTGTATGTATGTATTTCGTCAGATCCTTTGGGGAAATATCAAGGAGTGTGATCACTCAACTATATTTTGACAGACTTTATTTTCTTGTGCTCCAAAATCACTGCAGATGGTAACTGCAGTCATGAAATTAAAGCACGCTTGCTCCTTGGAAGAAAAGCTATGATAAACCTAGATAGCATATTAAAAAGCAGAGATATTATTTTTCCAACAAATGTCCATCTACTCAAAGCTATGTTTTTCCAGTGGCCATGTATGGATGTAAGAGTTGGGCCATAAAGAAAGCTGAGTGCCAAAGAATTGATGCTTTTGAACTCTGGTGTTGGAGAAGACTCTTGAGAACCCCTTGGACAGCAAGGAGATCCAATCAGTCCATCCTAAAGGAAGTCAGTCCTGAGTGTTCAATGTAAGGACTGATGCTGAAGCTGAAACTCTAATACTTTGGCCACGTGATGTGAAGCACTGACTCATTAGAAAAGGCTGTGATGTTGGGACAGATTGAAGGCAGGAAGAGAAGGGAGAACAGAGGATGAGATGGTTGGATGGCATCACCAACTCAATGGACATGAGCAGTTTCTGGGAGATGGCCATGGACAGGGAGGCCTGGCATGCTACAGTCTATGGGGTCGCAGAGTCGGACAGGACTGAGTGACTGAACAAAACAACAATACCATTTTTTATTTTACAAATGAGTGAAAAAAACTACTGAGTACAAATCAGGAACTGAGGATATCAGTTGTCTTAGTCTGTTCAGTCTGCTATAAAGAAATACTGTAGACTGAGTGGCTTATAAGCAAGAGATATTGATTTCTAACCATTCTGGAGGGTAGAAATTTGAGATCACAATGTCAGCCTGCTGCGTGAGGGCCCTCTTCCAGGTTTTAGGCATTTCCTTGTCTCTGACTTTGCAAAAGGGGACTCTTTTAAAAGGACATCGGTCTCATTCATGAGAGCTAAGACATCATGACCTGACCACTACCCAGTATCATCACCCTCAACATTTGGTTTCAACATGTAAATTTTGTGGGAGACACAAATATTCAGACCATAGCAGCAGTGGACGAGCGAATCTTTGCTATTTATATTTGTGCTCAAAGATTCTGAGATGGTACTACTGGAGGGCACTTTGGCAATAGTAATTGGTGTGTTCCCTTTTCAATATCAAGTGGCCTGGATAATAGTCAAGTTTAATAACTTATATGTGGTCTCCGAGTATTTGTGTGTCTTCTCTGTTTACTCAGCTTGCTTATTTCAGTTTTCTCAACTAAAGTTGGGAATATAAAGGTGATGGATTTATAGGAGAAATAAATTAATGCACATAAAATAATTGGCATAATGCTTAACAGAGAGTTCTCAAATAACATAGTCTCCAGTTATGTTTTCAAAAAGAGTTTTCTCCCTATTCAGTAATACCTGAAGGGTCTTCACAGTTGAGACCTTGCTGAACACCATGTGCTTTACCCTGTGTTTGCTAATCTCTTTTCCACTGATGTTTATTATGAATGTATTTGTTTATGAGCTTGAGGTCTACTCATAACATAGTATACCATGCTACAGTACTCTTCGTCCTCATGCTATGATTGAATTATTACAGTAAAATCCTTAGGAAGATAATCTTATATGCAATATGGATTTATGAGCAAGCCTAGGTGAAAAACTTTTGTCTGTGGATGTTTACAAAGAAAAATCTTCTCTCCAGTACTGTATCTGAGAATTATTCTTCCCATTTCAGTTTTGAGTGGAAATTATGGCATCATTGACTCAATGGACATAAGTTTGAGCAAACTCCAGGAGATAGTGAAGAACAGGGAAGCTTGGCGAGTTGCAGTACATGGGATCTCAGAGTCAGACATGACTGAACAACAGGAAAGAGACTTTGCACCAATCAAATATAACAAATATTAGGAGAGATTCATTTTTGATTCTACTAAATTTTTAGTTTCTGTGTAAGCTGTCTGCAGTCCAAGGGACTCTCAAGAGTGTTCTCCAACATGACGGTTCAAAAGCATCAATTCTTCAGCACTCAGCTTTCTTTATAGTCCAACTCTCACATCCATATATGACTACTGGAAAAATCAAAGCTTTGACTAGATGGATTTGTTGACAAAGTAATGTCTCTGTTTTTTAATATACTATCTAGGTTGGTCATAACTTTTCTCCCAAGGAGCAAGCGTCTTTTAATTTCATGGCTGCAGTCACCATCTACAGTGATTTTGGAGCCCCCTAAAAATGAAGTCTGTCACTGTTTCCACTGTTCCCCATCTACTTCCCATGAAGTGATGGGACCAAATACCAGGATCGTAGGTTTCTGAATGTTGAGCTTTAAGCCAACTTTTTCACTTTCCTCTTTCACTTTCATCAAGAGGCTCTTTAGTTCCTCTTCGCTTTCTGCCATAAGGGTGGTGTCATCTGCATATCTGAGGTTATTGATATTTCTGCCGGCAATCTTGATTCCAGCTTGTGCTTCTTCTAGCCCAGTATTTCTCATGATGTGCTCTGTATAGAAGTTAAATAAGCAGGGTGACAATATACAGCCTTGATGTACTCCTTTTCCTATTTGGAACCAGTCTGTTGTTCCATGTCCAGTTCTAACTGTTGCTTCCTGACCTGCATACAGATTTCTCCAGAGGCAGGTCAGGTGGTCTGTTATTCCCATCTCTTGAAGAATTTTCCAGAGTTTGTTGTGTTCCACACAGTCAAAGGCTTTGGCATAGTCAATAAAGCCAAAGTAGATGTTTTTCTGGAACTCTTGCTTTTTTGATGATACAACAGATGTTGGCAATTTGATCTCTGGTTCCTCTGCCTTTTCTAAATCCAGCTTGAACATCTGCAAGTTCACAGTTAATGTACTGTTGAAGACCTGGTTTGGAGAATTTTGAGCATTACTTTGCTAGCATGTAAGATGAATGCAATTGTGTGGTAGTTTGAACATTCTTTGGCATTGCCTTTCCTTGGGATTGAAATTTAAACAGTCCTGTGGCCACTGCTGAGCTTTCCAAATTTGCTGGTATATTGAGTGCAGCACTTTCACAGCATCATCTTTCAGGATTTGAAATAGCTCAACTGGAATTCCATCACCTCCACTAGCTTTGTTCGTAGTGATGCTTCCTAAGGCCCGCTTGACTTCGCATTCTAGGATGTCTGGCTCTAGGTGAGTGATCACACCTTCGTGATTATCTGGATCATGAAGATCATATTTGTCTAGTTCCTCTGTGTATTCTTTCCAGCTCTTCTTAATGTTGTCTACTTCCCTTAGATCCATACAGTTTCTGCCGTTTATTGTGCCCAACGTGGCATGAAATGTGTCCTTGGTATCTCTAATTTTCTTGAAGAGATCTCTAGTCTTTCCCATTCTATTATTTTCCTCTATTTCTTGGCATTGATCGCTGAGGAAGGCTTTCTTATCTCTCCTTGCTATTCGTTGCAGGTCTGCATTCAAATGGTATATCTTTCCTTTTTGTCTGTGCCTTTTACTTCTCTTCTATACACAGCTGTTTGTAAGGCCTCCCCAGACAGCTATTTGGCTTCTTTGCATTTCTTTTCCATGGGGATGATCTTGATGGCTGTCTCCTGTACAATGTCATGAACCTCCATCCATAGTTCATCAGGCACTTTGTCTATCAGATCTACTCCCTTAAATCTATTTCTCACTTCTACTGTATAATCATAACGGATTTGATTTAGGTCATACCTAAATGGTCTAGTGGTTTTCCCTACTTTCTTCAATTTAAGTCTGAATTTGGCAATAATGATTTCATGGTCTGTGCCGCAGTCAGCTCCTGGTCTTGTTTCTGCTGACTGTTTAGAACTTCTCCATCTTTGGCTGCCAAGACTATAATCAATCTGATTTCGGTATTCTGCTCAGTTGGAGCTTCTGATCAGAACAAAGTGTACTCAGCCGTCTCTTAACTTTAGGACGTGAGCTCAGGATTAAGCATCTGGCTCTGACAGGAGCATCTGCCTTTGCATCACACATTAGTGTTTCTGAGAGGTCTCAAAAGAGTTGGTTATCTCGTGTACAAGGAGGGTTCCATTCTAATTGTCATGTGTGAAAAAGGGAATGAGAACTTGAAGGATGGTATGCAGTCTCCATGCTAAATCTCAACTTTCTCTTTTTGGAACATGACTGTCATGATTTAGTTTTGATTAACCAATCTATTAGAAACTTTAGCCTCAGTTGTTCATACTTCAAAACTCTTAAGCTATTTCCCATTAAGTTCTAGGGATGAGTAATAAGTCCATGGAGAGGATAACCCAGTCAACATAAAGGCAGAGTAAAGATCTGTGTTTTGAGCAAAGACAAAAAGCAGTGTCTTCAAAGACTTTAATCAGTGGCAGGATCCTCAAATACTTGATTATAGAATCGAGAACCTTGGCTCTCAGGGGGACAGCACACAGTCTCCCTAACACCCCATGTGTTTGGACAGATGTCTCCTGAGGAAGGTCCTCCGCTTTCCCAATCCTTTGTTATATAAGCTTTTCAAGTCAGTAAGACTTCAAACAGGGTCAGTAAGACCCTGTTTTCTATCAGAATACACACAGCTTAACTCAGTAGAAAGGCAGGACTCCCATAATAGATTGAATTGAAAGCTTTTCTTATCTAAATATTTTATTTACCTTTGATTTCCTCATAGGATACAGAATTGATGTATAACATAATACCATGAGTCACTTCTAAATGTGATTATAGAAATAGACATTTCTAATTTTTTTCCTCTCTTTTTTGGTTCTCAATAATAGCTAGTAAGTCCAGTCAGTCAAATTTCATTAGACTTTTGTTGTTAGACCCTAATCTAATAAGGTAGACCAATGGACATGGAAGCCTAGTTTGAAAGATATATTTTTCCACAGAAGAATAACTCAATGGCTTTTGCTATCATAAATTATAATTCACACATACATAAAATATCCAGGTAGTATATGTTGAGTATTGCTATAAAATGTACCTCAGCTCAAAAAACACAGTTGTTTCTGAAGACAATAAATGAGGAAATCAAAGTGCATCTATGGACTGATGAACATGGTCTCACTGAATTGTATTATTAGAAAAAGGATTTGATTCATTTTCACATTTTTTTCCCTAAATATGGGGAGAAGGTTGGTAGACAGGCATTTAGGCAAGATCAACTTGTATATCAATAATACTGGATGAACCGCTCTGAATGAAATCATGACACAAGGCACCTTTCCATCATTTTTGCTGTTGGGATGGAAAAAGAGGAGCTACTCCTCATGGACTTACATTTACTCCTTTCACATTATCCATTTCTTTGCCTGACCTTCTGTTTCACTGAAGAGTAGATTCCCAAACTACCTTCTTATTTTCTCATAGGTCACAAGCACAATGAATTGAGATGTGATTTTGGGACAAGTTGTACAAATATTGGAAGTTATGTAAGAGTCCTCCGTGTTCTCAGGGGTTCTACAGATAGAAAGGAAAAAAAATTGATTTTGTTTTTTTTTCATTCTAGGATTACAGTCCTTCTCCAGAGATACTCTTCGTTTTAATGACACTGTCGGGCTATCTGCAGTGCAGCTGTGCTGCACAGAGTTCTCAGGGAAGCTTTGAGAGCAACAGGGACAAAGCAGATTAACCATTTCTGTGAAGTTTTTGAAAGGCCACTGTCCTAAGGAGGGTAGGGAAATTGATTTGTTGCTGAGTATTCTCTCAAGATTATAGGCATGCTGCCTCATTTAAGCACTGAAAGCAAAAGAATCAGCTTCCTTTTTCTTTTTGCTCAGGATCAGCTATACTCAATAGGAAAAATTGACATGCCTGTGTTGGGTAGGTGCTTGCACAAATACTTTGCTTGCTTTACTCTGGTATCACACATTGAAAATATGCATAAGGACTGTTCCTTTTTTATTTCCTTTTGCTTAATTGGGGGGTATAGTTGCTTTACAGATTTGTGTTAATTTCTACTGCACAATGAAGGGAATGAGGGAATGAGGCCTATTTTATAGGCCAGAATATATTGCTAATTATTCTTTGTGCCTCCATACTCAGTCACTCAGTCATGTCTGACTATTTGCAACTCCATCTGTAGCCTGCCAGGCTCCTCTGTCCATGGAATTTCCCAGGCAAGAATACTGGAGTGGGTTGCCATTTCCTCCTCCGGGGGATCTTCCCGACCCAGGGATCCAACCCTCGTTTCCTATGTCTCCTGCATTGCAGATGAATTCTTTACCACTAAGCTGCTTGGGAATTCCAAATCATCCTTTCAGTTCAGTTCAGTCGCTCAGTCATGTCCGACTCTTTGCGACTCCATGAATTCCAGCACACCAAGCCTCCCTGTCCATCACCAACTCCTGGAGTTCACTCAGACTCACGGCCATCGAGTCAGTGATGCCATCTAGCCATCTCATCTTCTGTTTTCCCCTTCTCCTCCTGCCCCCAACCCCTCCCAGCATCAGAGTCTTTCCCAGTGAGTCAACTTTTCACATGAGGTGGCCAAAGTATTGGAATTTCAGCTTTACCATCAGTCCTTCCAAAGAAATCCCAGAGCTGATCTCCTTTAGAATGGACTAGTTGGATCTCCCTGGAGTCCAAGGGACTCTCAAGAGTCTTCTCCAACACCACAGTTCAAAACCATCAATTCTTCATAGCTCAGCTTTCTTCACAGTCCAACTCTGACATCCATACATGACCACTGGAAAAACCATAGCCTTGACTAGATGGACCTTTGTTGGCAAAATAATGACTCTGCTTTTGAATATGCTATCTAGGTTGGTCATAATTTCCTTCCAAGGAGTAAGCATCTTTTAATTTCATGGCTGCAGTCACCATCTGCAGTGATTTTGGAGCCACAGAAAATAAAGTCTGACACTATTTCCACTGTTTCCCCATCTATTTGCCATGAAATGATGGGACCAGACGCCGTGATCTTAGTTTTCTGAATGTTGAGCTTTAAGTCAACTTTTTCACTCTCCTCTTTCACTTTCATCAAGAGGCTTTTTAGTTCCTCTTCACTTTCTGCCATAAGGGTGGTGTCATCTGCATATCTGAAGTTCTTGATATTTCTGCCGGCAATCTTGATTCCAGCTTGTGCTTCTTCTAGCCCAGTATTTCTCATGATGTGCTCTGTATAGAAGTTAAATAAGCAGGGTGACAATATACAGCCTTGACGTACTCCTTTTCCTATTTGGAACCAGTCTGTTGTTCCATGTCCAGTTCTAACTGTTGCTTCCTGACCTGCATATAGGTTTCTCAAGAGTCAGGTCAGGTGGTCTGGTATTCCCATCTCTCTCAGAATTTTCCACACAGTCAAAAGCTTTGGCATAGTCAATAAAGCAGAAATAGATGTTTTTCTGGAACTCTCTTGCTTTTTCAATGATCCAGCGTATATTGGCAATTTTATCTGTGGTTCCTCTGCCTTTTCTAAAACCAGCTTAACATCTGGAATTTCACGGTTCATGTATTGCTGAAGCCTGGCTAGGAGAATTTTGAGCATTGCTTTACTGGCGTGTGAGATGAGTGCAGTTGTGCAGTAGTTTGAGTATTCTTTGTCATTGCCTTCCTTTAGCCTTTGTGAAATGGAAGTTGCCCTATATAGTTCCCCTTCTTAGTTAAATCTCCTTACTAACCATTTCTAACCATTTCTAACCTAACCCTAACTCTAACCCCAACCCTAACCCTCCTAACTAACCATTTACACTGCATTAAAAATTGAGTATCTATCATTATTTCCACAGAGATCTTAAATATTATCTATAAGATGGTACAAGTAAGTAACACATAGCTCATCAAGAAAAGATGCTATTCCTGCACATGTACTACAAACTGATAAATACAAACAAGTGTGTGTTTAAAATTTGCTCAGTTTATTTCAAATACACATCTCATGTTATGGTACGCATCTTTTATTTTTCTATATATCCTGGTCCTGAAAATATGTTAGCAAAAATGCATGTGCCTAATATTACACCAGTATCAGTGCTAGTATCAATGCATTATTCTTTCTTCTGGACCTTGAGAGCTGAAAGAACAAATGAGCCTGAACATTCCCCATACTTTAGATTTGCTTTCTCAATCATATAGTCAGCAAACAAGAAAATATACATTTCTGTCAATATCCAAGATATAAAACCTGGAACTTTCTCTAGTAAACATTTTGTTGTTGTTCTTTTTCATTTTTATTGGAGTATATTTACTTTACAATGTTGAATTAGTTTCTACGGTACAGAAAAATGAATCAGCTGTACATATACATACATCCTCTCCTGTTTTGGATATCCATCCCATTTAGGTCACCCATTTAGAGCATTGTTTGAGTTCCCTGTGCTATACAATAGGTTCTTATTAGCTATCTATTTTGTGCACAGTATCAATAATATATCTTTGTCAATCTCAATCTCCCAATTCATCCCAATCCTATCTTACTAATGGTTTCCATATGTTTGTTCTCATTGTCTGTGTCTTTATTTCTGTTTTGTAAATAAGATCATCTATGCCATTTTTCTAGATTCTATATGTGTTAGTATATGACATTATTTTTCCTCTTTCTAACTTACTTCCCTCTGTATGTCAGTCTCCACATCCATCTACAACTCTACAAATGACACAGTTTTGTTCCTTTTTATAGCTGAGCAACGTTCCATTATATATGTGTACCACATCTTTTTACCCATTCCTCTGTTGATGAACTTTTAGGTTGTTTTGATGCTCTAATCGCTTTTTTATCAAACATTTTATTGGATTATAGTTCATTTACAACATTGTGTTATTTTCTTGTGTATAATAAAGTGATTCAGTTACTTTTTCCAGATTGCATTACATTATATGATATTACAAGACATTCAATGTGATTCACTGTTCAGTTCAGTTCAGTCGCTCAGTCGTGTCCGACTCTTTGCGACCCCATGAATCGCAGCATGCCAGACCTTCCTGTTCATCAGACTCATGTCCATTGAGTCCGTGATGCCATCCAGCCATCTCATCCTTGGTCGTCCCTTTCTCCTACTGCCCCTAATCCCTCCCAGCATCAGAGTCTTTTCCAATGAGTCAACTCTTCGCATGAGGTGGCCAAAGTACTGCAGTTTCAACTTTAGCATCATTCCCTCCAAAGAAATCCCAGGGTTGATCTCCTTCAGAATGGACTGGTTGGATCTCCTTGCAGTCCAAGGGACTCTCAAGAGTCTTCTGCAACACCACAGTTCAAAAGAATCAATTCCTCGGCACTCAGCCTTCTTAACAATCCAACTCTCACATCCATACATGACCACAGGAAAAACCATAGCCTTGACTAGATGGACCTTTGTCGGCAAAGTAATGTCCCTGCTTTTGAATATGCTATCTAGGTTGGTCATAGCTTTTCTTCCAAGGAGTAAGCACCTTTTAATTTCATGACTTCAGTCACCATCTGCGGTGATTTTGGAGCCCCAAAAAATAAAGTCTGACACTGTTTCCACTGTTTCCCGTCTATTTCCCATGAAGTGATGGGACCAGATGCCATGATCTTCGTTTTCTGAATGTTGAGCTTTAAAACAATTTTTCACTCTCCTCTTTCACTTTCATCAACAGGCTTTTTAGCTCCTCTTCACTTTCTGCCATAAGGGTGGTGTCATCTGCATATCTGAGGTTATTGATATTTCTCCCGGCAATCTTGATTCCAGCTTGTGCTTCTTCCAGTCCAGCGTTTCTCATGATGTACTCTGCATAGAAGTTAAATAAGCAGGGTGACAATATACAGCCTTGACATACTCCTTTTCCTATTTGGAACCAGTCTGTTGTTCCATGTCCAGTTCTAACTGTTGCTTCCTGACCTGCATACAGATTTCTCAAGAGGCAGGTTAGGTGGTCTGGTATTCCCATGTCTTTCAGAATTTGCCACTGTTTGTTGTGATCCACAGTCAAAGGCTTTGGCATAGTCAATAAAGCAGAAGTAGATGTTTTTCTGGAACTCTGTTGCTTTTTTGATGATGCAGTGGATGTTGGCAATTTGATCTCTGGTTCCTCTGTCTTTTCTAAAACCAGCTTGAACATCAGGAAGTTCATGGTTCATGTATTGCTGAAGCCTGGCTTGCAGAATTTTGAGCATTACTTTACTAGCATGTGAGATGAGTGCAATTGTGCAGTAGTTTGAGCATTCTTTGGCATTGCCTTTCTTTAGGATTGGAATGAAAACTGACCTTTTCCAGTCCTGTGGCCACTGCTGAGTTTTCCAAATTTGCTGGCATATTGAGTGCAGCACTTTCACAGCATCATCTTTCAGGATTTGAAACAGCTCAACTGGAATTCCATCACCTCCACTAGCTTTGTTTATAGTGATGCTTTCTAAGGCCCACTTGACTTCACATTCCAGGATGTCTGGCTCTAGATGAGTGATCACATCATCATGATTATCTGGGTCATGAAGATCTTTTTTGTCCAGTTCTTCTGTGTATTCTTGCCACCTCTTCTTAATATCTTCTGCTTCTGTTAGGTCCATACCATTTCTGTCCTTTATCGAGCCCATCTTTGCATGAAATGTTCCCTTGGTATCTCTAATTTTCTTGAAGAGATCTCTAGTCTTTCCCATTCTGTTGTTTTCCTCTATTTCTTTGCATTGATAGCTGAATAAGGCTTTCTTATCTCTTCTTGCTATTCTTTGGAACTCTGCATTCAGATGCTTATATCTTTCTTTTTCTCCTTTGCTTTTCACCTCTCTTCTTTTCACAGCTCTTTGTAAGGCCTCCCCAGACAGCCATTTTGCTTTTTTGCATTTCTTGTCCATGGGGATGGTCTTGATCCCTGTCTCCTGTACAATGTCACGAACCTCATTCCATAGTTCATCAGGCACTCTATCCAGATCTAGGCCCTTAAATCTATTTCTCACTTCCAGTGTATAATCATAAGGGATTTGATTTAGGTCATACCTGAATGGTCTAGCGGTTTTCCCTACTTCCTTCAATTTCAGTCTGAATTGGATAATAAGGAGTTCATGATCTGGGCCACAGTCAGTTCCTGGTCTTGTTTTTGTTGACTGTATACAGCTTCTCCATCTTTGGCTGCAGAGAATATAAACCATCTGATTTTGGTGTTGACCATCTGGTGATGGCCATGTGTAGAGTCTTTTCTTGTGTTGTTGGAAGTGGGTGTTTGCTATGACCAGTGCGTTTTCTTGGCAAAACAATTAGTCTTTGGCCTGCTTCGTTCTGCATTCCAAGGCCAAATTTGCCTGTTACTCCAGGTGTTTCTTGACTTCCTACTTCTGCATTCCAGTCCCCTATCATAAAAAGGACATCTTTTTTGGGTGTTAGTTCTAAAAGGTCTTGTAGGTCTTCATGAAACCATTCAACTTCAGCTTCTTCAGCATTACTGGTTGGGGCATAGACTTGGATAACTGTGATATTGAATGGTTTGCCTTGGAGATGAACAGAAATCATTCTGTCATTTTTGAGATTACATCCAAGTACTGTATTTCAGACTCTTTTGTTGACCATGATGGCGACTCCATTTCTTCTGAGGGATTCCTGCCCGCAGTAGTAGATATAACGGTCATCTGAGTTAAATCCACCCATTCCAGTCCATTTTAGTTCGCTGATTCCTAGAATGTCGACGTTCACCCTTGCCATCTCTTGTTTGACCACTTCCAATTTGCCTTGATTCATGGACCTGACATTCCAGGTTCCTATGCAATATTGCTCTTTACAGCATCGGATCTTGCTTCTATCACCAGTCACATCCACAGCTGGGTATTGTTTTTGCTTTGGCTCCATCCCTTCATTCTTTCTGAAGTTATTTCTCTACTGATCTCCAGTAGCATATTGGACACCTAATGACCTGGGGAGTTCCTCTTTGGTATCCTATCATTTTGCCTTTTCATGCTGTTCATGGGGTTCTCAAGGCAAGAATACTGAAGTGGCTTGCTATTCCCTTCTCCAGTGGACCACACATTGCTGGAGCAGCCATGAAGAGATACCCCACGCCCAAGGTAAGAGAAACCCAAGTAAGATGGTAGGTGTTGCAAGAGGGCATCAGAGGGCAGACACACTGAAACCATACTCACAGAAAACTAGTCAATCTAATCACACTAGGACCACAGCCTTGTCTATCTCAATGAAACCAATCCATGCCTGCGGGGCAACCCAAAACGGGCGGGTCATGGTGGAGAGGTCTGACAGAACGTGGTTATTCACTGTGCTATACAGTAAATCTTTTGCTTATCTATTTTATGTGTTCAGTTCAGTTCAGTCACTCAGTCATGTCTAACTCTCTGCGACCCCATGAATCGCAGCACTCCAGGCCTCCTTGTCCATCACCAACTCCCAACTGAGAGTTCACTCAGACTCTCGTCCATCGGGTCAGTGATGCCATCCAGCCATCTCGTCCTCTGTTGTCCCCTTCTCCTTCTGCTCCCAATCCCTCCCAGCATCAGTCTTTTCCAATGAGTCAACCCTTCGCATGAGGTGGCCAAAGTACTGGACTTTCAGCTTTAGCATCATTCCCTCCAAAGAAATCCCAGGGCTGATCTCCTTCAGAATGGACTGGTTGGATCTTCTTGCAGTCCAAGGGACTCTCAAGAGTCTTCTCCAACACCACAGTTCAAAAGCATCAATTCTTTGGCACTCAGCCTTCTTCACAGTCCAACTCTCACATCCATACATGACCACAGGAAAAACCATAGCTTTGACTAGACAGACCTTAGTTGGGAAAGTAATGTCTCTGCTTTTGAATATGCTGTCTAGTTTGGTCATAACTTTTCTTCCAAGGAGTAAGCATCTTTTAATTTCATGGCCGCAATCACCATCTGCAGTGAGTTTGGAGCCCAAAAAAATAAGGTCTGACACTGTTTCCACTGTTTCCCCGTCTATTTCCCCTGAAGTGATTTTATGTGTAGTAGTTCATATATGTTAATCCCACACTGCCAATTTGTCCCTTACTCCGTCCTTCATCCCTCTGGTAACCATAAATTTGTTTTCTATGCCTGTCAGGCCATCTGTTTTATATATAAACTCATTACTTTTAGATTCTAGATAGAAATGATGTCATATACTATCTGTCTGTCTGCGTCTGACTTACTTCACTAAGTATAATATTCTCTAGGTTTGTGTTTTGGTGACCGTCTAGGAAACTTTAACTTTTGAAAACTAAACAAAACATCACAAAACCTGTGGTTCTAGCCATAGACATCATATTCTTTCCTTGTTTTTGACTCACATAAGATACTCCAGCAAAATAAGAGAAGTTGTTCTTTAGTAGGAATATAGTTATTCTACTATTATTTTGACTTCTTAGATGTTGTCTCAATTGCTCAGATCACTAATATTGCAAACTTAAATTTATATTAGTTGCCCCTAGACATAAGACCACATTTCTCAGAGTTTGTTATCTTTGAATTCTTGGATGAAGGGCTTATTAGATGGACAAAATTGAGTGGTTCCATTTAAAGTATTCAAGGCAGAACTGAAGAAATTAAGTCAAATTTAGGCAGGTTTTTTTTTTTTTTAGAGGCATATCTATTTCCTGTGGAATAATGGCCAGAAGTAGATACTGTGATAATTAAAAACACATCATAAAAAAGGTTTGAGCATAGTGTTCGATATTGTCCAAGTCTGTGTTTGAATCCAAGATCAATAGAAGATAGACAAGAGCTAGCAAGTTGACAGGCATAGGAAATGGGAAGCTGCTACTCAGTTTAGTTCAGTTCGTTTCTTCAGGACAGAATGGGCATGGACGGCAGAGGGACTCGTAGCTTCTTTTGATCATCTAGCTTCCTCTGATTATCAACCACATAGGAAATGTTGTTGTTGTTCCGTCATTAAGTCATGTCTGACTTTGCAACTCCGTGGACTGCAGCACGCCAGGCTCCTCTGTCCTTCACCATCACCTGGAGTTTGCTCAAATTCATGTCCATTGAGTTAGTGATGTTATCAAACCATCACATCTTCTGCTGCCCCCTTCTCCTTTTACCTTCAATCTTTTCCTGCATCAGGGTTTTTTTTTTTTTTTTAATGAGTCATCTCTTCACATCAGGTGGCCAAAGTAGCGGAGCTTCAGCTTCAGCATCAGTGCTTCCAAAGAATATTCAGAGTTGATTTCCTTAAGGATTGACAGAGCTGACCTCCTTGCTGTCCAAGGGATTCTGAAGAGTCTTCTCCAGCACAACAGTTCAAAAGCATCAGTTCTTGGGCACTCAGCCTTCTCTGTGGTCCAACTCTCACATTCATACATAACTACTGAAAAACCATAGCTTTGCCTATATGGACTTTAGTCAGCAAAGTGAGGTCTCTACTTTTTAGTATGCTGTCTAGAATTGTCATAGCTTTCCTTCCAAGGAGCAAGAGTCTTTTAATTTTAGCACATAAGCATAGGATCTTCACTGTTAAGCAGATGCTCTGTGGAGACTGATTTCTTACTTAGATATTTCTCTTCTTTCAAGACACCTGCTGTTAATATTAGTATAATTTAATATTATATGCAATTCCTGCTTTTTTGCTGACATTCTTGAAATTCTAAAGTTATTTCACCAAATATTCATCATTTTTTCATGGATATTTTTCTAGGTAAAAACATTTACAAAAAATAAAAGATTGAGATGAAGTGTAACAGAAGGGAGGAAGAAAGGAATGGAGGAAAGGAGGGAGGGAGGAAGGGAGAAAGGGAGGAAGGGAGAAAGGGAGGAAGGGAAAGGAGAATATTTTTCCCCTTAGTGTAATTTTATTTATCACTCACATTGTGACTGTGCTATAGGAAAAGTACATTTTGTTAGAACTTGTTACACTTCATTTTGTCTACACCAACATAAATTTATACTTATATTTTCAGAAACCTATCTTTCTACAAACTAAGTTACCTTTGTAAATAACATATGCAGTGATATTTATCTTAAGCTAACTTTCTCATTAACTATGCATAGACCTTGATAAGATTTACATTTTCTTGAGTGGAGAATAGTCACTTTCATGCTAATGTCATAGCTTAAGCTTTGGATTTTTCCTTGTGATATTTTAATTCCCTTGATGTCAATCTGTGTGGCTTTCTTCAAGAACCCATGCAAGTATTCAACCCATAATATAGTTCATAATAAATGAGTAAAGAAAGATAGAATAACTATTCTATGTTTATTGCTTAAAGAAAGGAGATGTGTAATTCTTGCCTGAAGCCCTGACATAGCATCAGAAAGATCTCAGTATAACATAGATGGACCAACCAAGAAACCCAGGGCTATAGCTGCAGATACAGTGTTCAGTAAAACTCAAGCATTTGTGTCCTACTGAAGTTTCAAATGGTGACTGCAGCCATGAAATTAAAAGACGATTACTCCTTGGAAGAAAAGTTGTGACCAACCTAGATAGCATATTCAAAAGCAGAGACATTATTTTGCCAACAAAGGTCGATCTAGTCAAGGCTGTGGTTTTTCCAGTGGTCATGTATGGATGGCAGAGTTGGACTGTGAAGAAAGCTGAGCACTGAAGAATTGATGCTTTTGAACTGTGGTGTTGGAGAAGACTCTTGAGAGTCCCTTGGACTGCAAGGAGATCCAACCAGTCCATTCTGAAGGAGATCAGCCCTGGGATTTCTTTGGAAGGAATGATGCTGAAGCTGAAACTCCAGTACTTTGGCCACCTCATGCGAAGTGTTGACTCATTGGAAAAGACTCTGATGCTGGGAGGGATTGGGGGCAGGAGGAGAAGGGGACGACCGAGGATGAGATGGCTGGATGGCATCACTGACTCGATGGCCATGAGTCTGAGTGAACTCCGGGAGTTGGTGATGGACAGGGAGGCCTGGCTTGCTGTGATTTATGGGGTCACAAAGAGTCGGACACAACTGAGCGACTGAGCTGAGCTGAACTGAAGTTGCAAAAGTTTCAGTTCAAAGAACAAGGGAAGATAATCATGGAATCAGTGAATACTGTAGCTTGATGAAATATTAATGGTCACTATTGTGTGGTTATGTTGAAAAGCTGAAACTTAGCCACTTGCCCTAATATATATATATATATAGGTATATATAATATAGTGATGACCTATACTTTTTTGTTATGTAGTCCTTGTTCTCCTGGGGATCACCATGTAGTTCTATAAATTACCAATACCACAGCTGAGAGGAAATAAAGAGTTCCATTCCCATTTCCCCTAGAATTTGCTACTGAAATATGAAAGGAGAAAACCTTCAGTTGTCAAAGAACATGATACAGATAAAGTAGACAATTGTCTACTGGGACACTGGCTTTGTACTGATTTTTAAATCTTGCTTATAAGGGAGGTTTCTTATGCATTCCTCAAAGCATGGAACTGGGATCAATGAGTTGAAGTTAACAAGAAGTGGGATAGATTTCAGAAAGATTATAGAGTGTAGGTTGGGCTCTGTTATGAGGAATTGATCTCCTCTTTCCAGGAAACATTTTATGTAGACATGGATGCCCAGTTGTTCTGGATGTTGTTAAGGTGTTTCCTACATCAGAAAATACTCTTGAAGTTAGAACTTTAAATTCATTTTCAACACTATAAGCATTTCATCAACAGAAGAGCAAATAGTGTAAAATATTGCTTTAAATTGCAATGCCATAATTGGATCATTAGAAATGAATATCTGGCTCAACTCTATTAAAATGTGCATGTACTAGTCATCCTATTAATTTCATATTTATTTTGATTCTGTCGCTCTTTTGATAGCATAAAAATTTAAGACTTGACCACCTACTATACATATGTTCTCTAACCTTAGGGACATTAATGAATTTGACCACAGTACCTATATTGACGATGAATTTACCTTAGAAGAAAGGCTTTAGGAAACAATATGTTCTTGAAACATAGGTCCACCACTCAATAGCTTCTGCATTTAGGGATTTAATTTTTTTTTACTTTGATTTTCTCTTGAAAATATTATAAAGGTAAAAGGTCTACTTTGGCTGTTGTAGGTATTAAATGAGATCATTTATGCAGATCACTTAGCATGGCTTCAAGCTTATAAGAAACATCCAGAAATGTTGGCAATAATGCTTGATAACAGCTCTTGTTTGCTAATAATTGATATTATCAATAAATATACCTAAAAATGTTAGGGATGAGAACAAATTTGTTTTTCATTTTTGTATCCAAAACTTTTGCAGTTTTATTTGCAAAAATGGTCTGATAAATTTTAACATGATGAATGTGTGGGTATATTGATGGATGAAAAGGAAAAATGGGACAAATCATCAGAGAACCCTTCACAGTGAAACACAAAGAGTGTAATTGTTTTGATAAATCAAGAAACATGTTCTGTTATTTTTTTTTTAGAGAAAGTATTTATGAAAAAGAAATCACCTGGTTTATTGTTATGCCCTTGGAGAAATCATAGTAGATCACTGTGAAGGCTTGTCTTGTCTTTGATGCACAGAGAAATGTGATTTTATTTCCAGTCAATCAGGGATTGCCGAAAAATAAATGTAAAAGATGTAAACAAGACAAAAGAAATAGAAGGGGTCTATTGTTTCCAGAAGGGTCCTGGTAACTCTCTACCTACCAGAAGACATTGCTGAATTCTGATAACTACAAGTTCAAGCTTGACTATTCTTTCTACTGATGAGAACAGGCTGGTAAAGGAGAGCAGGCATATTTAATTCCACACTGTGAGCACACAGGTGGGAGGCAGTCAGAATGGATAGATGTAGTGGTCAACATGAAGTCAGAATGATTAGTAACTGGTTACCATACAGTATATCAGTTCAGTCAACTGTAAGTTCTTTGGCAATGATCTTCAAGTCCTCTTGATGATCGACCCTTTAGTTAGGGCAGTTTTCCCTCTGATTCTTATCTACCATACTTACTCCCACCTTAGTTCTTAGAAGAACTAAGAGCTAAAGAACAGATGCTGCTGCTGCTGCTGCTGCTGCTAAGTCGCTTCAGTCGTGTCCGACTCTGTGCGACCCCAGAGACTGCCTCCTACCAGGCTCCTTTGTCCCTGGGATTCTCCAGGCAAGAACACTGGAGTGGGCTGCCGTTTCCTTCTCCAATGCATGAAAGTGAAAAGTGAAAGTGAAGTCCCTCAGTCGTGTCTGACTCTTAGTGACCTCATGGACTGCAGCCCACCAGGCTCCTCCATCCATGAGATTTTCCAGGCAAGAGGACTGGAGTGGGGCACCATTGCCTTTTCCGAAAAAACAGATGACATTGTGCAAATTTACATAGACACACACACACACACACACACATCTCTCTCTCTCACACACACACATACATGTTTATGCACATACATGTAATTCTTCTTTGACATATATGCTTATTTTATCAATTTATAATATATAAACAACTTAGCAACTGAAGAACAACACAAAACTACCAAAATGTCTATGTAACAGAAGCAGCTTGGTAATGTTGCTAAACTTTGTGTATTAGTTATGGTAAGCTCACTGCTGCAACAAATAGACTCAAGAATTCATGGTTCCAATATAAATAGGATTTACTTTTTGCTCGTATAATAGAGATGAGTAATCTACTATCTTCAACATGTGGTTTTCATGTTTGCACTGGGAGTTAACCTCACTGTATTTAGACGGCAGCCCACCAGGCTCCCCTGTCCCTGGGATTCTCCAGGCCAGAACACTGGAGTGGGTTGCCATTTCCTTCTTCAATGCGTGAAAGTGAAGTTGCTCAGTCGTGTTCGACTCTTCACGATCCCATGGACTGCAGCCTACCAGGCTCCTCCGTCCATGGGATTTTCCAGGCAAGAGTACTGGAGTGAGTTGCCATTGCCTTCTCCAGAAAGAGATAAAGAAGATACCAAAGTTTAGATGGTGTATTTTCACAAGCTTGACCTGCAAGGGAACACACATAATTTCTGCTTGTAATTGACAGCAGAAGTCAGTCACATGGTCATCTCTGGATGTCTGTGGGTATGCCCAGGAGTACCAGAACACTTTTTCTGTTGTGTGAGTGTTTAACAGGCTCCACTATACATTGCATAATAATTAGACTTCCTAAAATAACAATAAAGAGTCCTTAGGAAACTATTATTCTAACAAACTCACTTTAATTTATAAAATCTAGATATATTAGTTTTCATAGCTAAATTAAGGTGCTTTCAAGTGATTGCAATGTATAGGTAAATTTTTAAAAGTCCATTAAGTTTATATCATTCAATCAAGAACTCATTTTTTCATTGTGATATAATTGACATATAACAATGTATAAGTTTAAGGTCAATTGTGTGTTGGTTTGATACATTTATATGTTGCAATATAACTAGAGTAACACCTTGATAATGTCATATAGTTGTCATTTGTTTTGTGTTGAGGATAGTTAAGATTTTGTCTCAGAAATTTTGATGTTTCTAATACAATATTGTTGACTATACTCACTACACTGAACATTAGCTCTCCAGGCATATTAAAAACTGGTTTTTGAATAGATACATGCCTAATTATTTGAGTATTATTAGATCACGGGATAACTTTCTTGAGTGGACTTGTCTTTACATCAACACGTGAGGAGTGCTCCTTTCTTACATCCAGACTATTAGTTTACAATTCTGATTTAACATTTGCATGGACTTAATATCAAATCCTTCAGCACAAAATTTGAATATCTACTTGCTATTCATCTCTAAAATTTCAAAGTCCATGTCAATTTCTTTTAAACCATTTTGGGTACATTATTTCTCAGTGTTTGATGATTGTGGTTTTATTATTCTGTGAGCCCATTTATTGGCATAGTAGGCGACAATATTTCAGATCTGGAATTTGAAGTAGATAAATTGTTTACCAGAATTTTCCTTTAGTGGACTTTATTCCTTCTAAAACCAACACATATTTCATTTCAATATTATTTTTTGAGGACTTTGTGAGCAAATCAAGGATTTTGCTGTTTAAAGTGATAACTATCTCTTTATTATTCAAAATAACTTTAAATTTATTTTTATTCCCTTTTGTATTTGGCATAAACTTTTCTCTGGGTGCCAGTCTTCCACATGAACATGCCGGATGTTTATGACTTTCATGTATTTGTCCTACTGATACTCCTTTTGTTTAATTTTTAAACTTTTTATTTTAAAATTTGTGCACACTGAAAAATCATAAATGTTTTAATGTTATAACTTTTGTTTTCATCCTCTAAAAGCAGTTTCATCAGATTTTTGTTTATTAACTCCCAATTTTTTTTGAATCTTATTCCCTCTGGCTAACCTAATGATTGTAAAATGCTACAGTTTTTAAAAAGCCATCAGTATTGTTATTTTTAATGCTTCCTTGCATATCTTCTAGTTCCAATTAGAAGTAATTTATTTCACTAAACTTATGACAAATAATATCATCAAAATAATAATTGCTTTGTGGTTACAGAGTATTTTTAATAGCTAACTATATAAACCCTGATATCTGTTATTCAAAATATTACAAATGACATCTTAGTAATATTTGATAATTAGTAACAGTAAATATTATTGATGAAACAGTTTAAACAAGTTGTTTTCTTCCCCAAAATTAATCAAGAGGAACACTTATCAAACTTTGGCAAATGTTTCAAAAGCAATATTTGTCATCATATTCTGGAGAGTAAAGTACTATATTCAGTGATTTATCAAAGGTAAGATTCTCCCCTAAATAGCTCCTTGTTTCTTTCTGATAACATTCAATAATTTGTTAGAGAAAGTGTTCATATTCAATGGCTTGTGGTGAAATTATTGGCTCTGGAATATAGCCTCATTCTGTGTTGGAGACAGTGTGATCTCAATCTCCAAAAATTATAATGGAACATAATTTTCAAAACTTCTACATTAGTTTTGGCCCTATTCATGTTTAATCCCTCTTTTTAAGTCTTCTTTCTCCTCTGCCTCCTAGTTTTAAGACATCATTCAAATTTTGTAACTACAGATCATAGAGAATGATTTCTTTTCATTGCTGCTTACCCAACCAAGTTAGTAGCTTTCATTACAATACAGTGTGACTGTATCTAGCAATTTCTTCCACATGTTCCTCCCACTTTTTGCATTGTGAACACACTGAAAACAGCCTCAGCTGCTCTTAACCTGTAAATGGTCATGAAATCATCATTTGTATTTATTTATTGTTTTTCTCAAGTTCCTATCTTTAATTCCAGAAGCATACTCTTCCAGTGGTATATTTGTCCTCCATTCAGGTGGCTTAGACCTTAAAGAATCTGCCTGCAGTGTAGGAGACCTGGGTTTGATCCCTGGGTCAGGAACATCCCCTGGAGAAGGAAATAGCAATCCACTCCAGTATTCTTGCCTGGATAATTCCATGGACAGAGGAGTCTGGCGGGCTATGGTTCATGGTATCTCAGAATTGGACATGACTGAGCAACTAACACGCAAACACAAGCCTGCTGTATTCATTTATTTATATAGAGTTCAGGTTGTAAAACTGTTGATACTTTTTTTCCAAAAAAGCCCAAGAATTTATCACTCAGCACTTCTGTGTACTCAAGCTGTGAAACTGCAGGGGGATTTTCTCTCATAATTTCTTATGTGTAACTGAAGGCTTTCATTTGCAGTAATTATGCAGCTGTCTCATGATTCTCCTATGCTTGTCATGTCTGTCTTGCTTTTTTGTGTAATCTCAGTGACATGAGTTATCATATTCAACCACAAAGAACAGTTAAATAACCAGTCACAGTGCATATTAGAAAAAAAAAAATTCTTGTGTAAACTTTCTATATCCTTTTAAACATTTCTCTGAAGAACATACAATTTTGTTATCTGTTAAATATTAAAACATTTATTATTATTTTATTCACTCAGCTGAGCAAATCTCATCAGATTAAAAATATTAAACTACTGTAACACACTTCATCCTTCAAATGAAGATTGCGGTAGTCACAAGTCTTTTTTCTCCTTGTGTAAATGTTATGGCTTTAGTGAGCATATCCACTGCTCCCATTTGATCACTAAACATGTCAACTGCATTTTAAAATCAAATCATCGTTTTGATACTCAATATTCATTGAGACTGTGAAAACAAAGGAACCTGATATCCTTTCTAATTTCTATTTGGCTTTTATGCTAACCAGAAAAATGATAGTAACAATATAATTTTAAAAATCTGACTTTAGATAAAATTTGTGGTGGAAAAATGGTTTTTCTCCCCATTAAACTCTCACTGACTAGGACAGATGTATAAAAGAGATTTTATTATCATATGGCAGTCTGTCTGTGTATCTATTTACTTCTATAGGTAGCTGATCTAACTACCTAGAGTTAATGAATATTTTAAATAAGAAACTATCAATACTTTGAATGAAAACAATCCTAGTAAAGATCCTGGGTCCTTAAAGTATGATTTGGTCAAGTTACTTTCTCCTGATCTTTGTTATGTAAAAAGATGTGAATAACATCGCTTAAAGATGTTCAGCAGATTAAATGAGATGGTTAATGTGAAGCAATTTATGACTGCTTGAAACAAAATGAACACTTAGGACATGGTGATGGTGATGATGGGGATGATGATGATTTTACAGCTAACAATCACACAACTGCAGATGTAAGGGGAATGTATCTTTATTTTTATCAGGAGATTTGCATTTCAACAAGAATTTTCTTTTGTCGTGTGTGTGTGTGTGTGTGTGTGTGTGCATGTTCAGGAGATTTGCATTTCAACATGAATTTTCTTTCGTGGTGTGTGTGTGTGTGTGTGTGTGTGTGTGTGTTGCATTTCAACATGAATTTTCTTTCGTGGTGTGTGTGTGTGTGTGTTGCATTTCAACATGAATTTTCTTTCGTGGGATGTGTGTGTGTGTGTGTGTGTGTGTGTGTGTGTGTGTGTGTGTGTGTGTGTGTGTGTGTGTGTGAGTGGTCTTATCCCCTAGCGCCACCTGGAGGTGAGTCGAAATTTAAACTTGATCAATTCAGGGTTCCTTCTTTTCTCTGAAATTGTTTGGAAAGATTGACTTAGGACCTGGTAATAGATGATTGTTTCTGGTCACTGAGATCATCGTTTATTCCACTGAAATGCCTTTATCACCACCCTTCATTGATAAAATTCACTCTATGTATTCCCCTTTTTCAGCCTTTAAAAGCCATCCCTTTTTCCTCAGGTCTGTCTGCTTAGTCACATCCATGATGTTATAGCGTGAATGAGAAACGTGCAAATCCCTACGGAGGTCTCTTAGGTGCATCTGCTTAAATGTTGGGTACAGACTAGTATTTTGTTCCCAGGCAAAGCACTTCCTTCACCTTGCATTTTTTCTGGACTATATGTAGGGACAAAGGACCATTTTCTTCTCAGACGACCCACCTCTCAGGACTTTATTTCACTCCTATCACCCCTAGAACTGGGTAAGGCACAGAGCAAATTTCCAAATTTTCAGAAATTTGAAATAATTTTATATTTTGATTATATACAGTAGCTGATAATTTCAAATTCTCCAGTTTCTAGATGTATTATGTGAAATTTCTTGGTATATTTGATTTGAAAGGTATCTGATTTATATATGTATTGTGTATATGTATGTGTATATATATGTATACATATATGTATGTATCTGTATCTGTATACATATATGTATGTATCTGATTTATATATGTATTATGTATATGTATGTATACATATATGTATGTATGTATATATGTATACATATATGTGTGTATGTATGTATACACAAATAGTTTTTAAAAACATAATTTTACTAATTTCAGAAAAAATCCATCCAATCACTGTAAGCCTTATATTTTTTCTGCAGATAACATGAAAAACAAGATAAATTTTGAAGTCAAAATCTACTAAATGCTGTGGCAAGCAACATTTTTTCCAAATGGTATGAATTTTTCATACCAGCATGGAAAAATCAACTGTTTAAATATTAATTGTTAAAAAAATCTTGATTGTTCTATAAACTTTGGGTGAAAATAAGGGACATGATTATTTTCAAATAAAATGCATTGAGGACATTTTTTTGATATTATAGTGCTTCCAAAGATAATCAAAAAACAATCCATAAAAATGACGATGACTAAATGGCATGTTTAGTCAGTTAAAATGTAAAACTAGTGGGACTGAAAAAAATCTTATTTCGTAATCAAGAGATAGCATTCATTACACAAACCATTGATTCTATCATTTTTTAAGATTTCCAGATATAGAAGTCTAGTTTTTATTTAAAAATATCAAATACTTGAGATTTTACTGTGTTTTCAAATATTTCTCCATTGGAATTTTGTTTTATACATGATTTATAAATAGCTAATTTAAAAGTATTGAGAATATAAATTAAAGATATTTTTCAACTTAACTCAAAACATTGTTATTTTGTTCAAATTGAGGATAATAAATATAAAGGTAATCACTTCCTTCCACCTCTGATATTTGTAATTGGTTATCGAGTTTATGGTGAAGATTCAGTTCAGTTCAGTTGCTCAGTCATGTCTAACTCTTTGCAACCCCATAGATTGCAGTGCGCCAGGCTTCCCTGTCCATCACCAACTCCCAGAGCTTGCTCAAACTCATGTCCATCGAGTTGTTGATGCCATCCAACCATCTCATCCTCTGTTGTCCCCTTCTCCTCCTGCCTTCAATCTTTCCCAGCATCAGGGTCTTTTCCAGTGAGTCAGTTCTTCGTATCAGATGGCCAAAGTATTGGAGTTTCAGCTTCAGCATCAGTCCTTTCAATGAATATTCAGGACTGATTTCCTTTAGGATGGACTGGGTTGATCTCCTTGCAGTCTAATGGTGGAGATTAGCTCTGATTCATTCTTCTGTGACATAACCTTATTCTTCAATACTTTGATCCAAAGGATGGTAGGGTTATGTTGTTTAATGAAGTCTAGCCTTGCTCTCAATACATCTTGGAAAAACTAAGACAGTTCATTATTTTTCTAAACATTTCCTACTCCAGGGGAACTTCCTGAATCAGTGATTGAACCACGTCTCCTGTATTGCAGGCAGATTCTTTCCCGACTGAGCCATCAGGGAAACACTCATTCAATAAGATAAACTACTTAAACTGTTCACCTACTTAAAGGAGTGAAGGATATAAGGAAACACGAGACTCTATGTCTGATGTAATTATTTTTGGGAAGAGGAACCAGTCAGAATGTGACCCAGCTTCATAATTTAAGGATCAATTTGGGTGAACCATCTCTGAAGCAAAAGAATTAATCCTGATATACTCTTTATTCTTTTACACAGGAGAATAAAGATGGAAGGGAGAGATTATAATAATTAAAAAAATTTCTATACCCCCACATATATCACCAGACACAAGGAGAACCATAGGTCCAAGGGTGCATTGCCTTGAGAAACATGTTGGAAGATTGGGTTTCATGCACAGTTGGTGACAAAATATAAACACTCATTTAAAAAAATACTTTATGGGGTAAAAATGACTTGAGATAAACTATTTTATACAACCCCATTTCTCTAAGCAAATAAAAGGCAGATTGGATCAAGTCAAAATATTTTAAGTTAAGCTCTTTATAGAAATGAGACAAAGTATACAAAGGCTTCCCTGGTGGCTCAGACAATAAAGCATCCGCCTGCAACGCGGCAGACCCGGGTTCGATCTCTGGGTTGGGAAAATCCCTTGGAGAAAGAAATGGCTACCCACTCCAGTACTTTTGCCTGGAAAATCCCATGGACAGAGGAGCCTGGTAGGTTTACTGTCCATGGGGTCGCAAAGAATCGGACGTCTGAGTGACTTCACTTTCCTTCCCTTTCCTATGTATACAAAAATACTGAAAATATTAGATAAAGGTAAATGAAATAAGAATGGAAATGAGAGCTCAGGTGAAAATGAAAAAAGATTCTTGGGAAGAGATGTAATGACAGGTATTACTATATTGATTTTATCATCCAAGAAGTCTAGTTTTAAGGTCCATCTTAAAGCAGTCAGTTTGAGCAAATCTTCCCTTGTCCAAAGTTTTTATCAATATAAAGAAAGAAGAAATGTGTATCTTCTTTGCTTTCTTTCTTTAAATAGTATTTTCATTCATTGTGACAAATATATACTGAGCATTGAAATGCTCCTGAGCATTTGTGCTCAGGACTGATTATGCTTACACATGAACTCTGCTTTCAGCCTACGAGGGAGACTGGCATGTAACAGATAAACTATTTTTTTTAAACAGCTAATATAAAGAAAGATATCAATCAATCGTGGCCAGAAAGTAGCCCAGCTGAATAATTCTGTCCACTGAAACTGGTAAAGGTTTTACTGAGAAGGAGAAGTTAAGGTCAAAATATTGCAAGATGAATGTGATTGAAACAGGCAAATGTAAGGAAGAGGGCTTTCTGACAGGTGAAAAAATGGGGGAAGGAATGGGTGTATGAGGAAATAGGCACTATATTTAGAAAATGACAGTAGTCCAATGCGATTTTTTTTTTTCCCAGAATGACTTTCTAAAGAACTGGGACACTAATGTATGGCAGAGATAGCATGATTAAAAATGCAAGAGAAAGGTAGCCGTTGATGGAACAAAGGGCTTGAAGCTGGGATGAGGAGTTAGAGCTCATACCCAGGGTTCAAAATGAAAGGACATCACCACCTTCCCTGTGACAGATGGGCAGAGGGAGTGGGCAGGAGCTTTGAAAGGCAACTCAAGAAATGAAGATGAGAAATTTGAAGTACTTTCTCCTTATTAGCCTCAATTTCTGCTATAAAATTGGAGGCAAGGCAGTAAGTGAACAATGTGGGAGCACTGCTGAGGTTTGAGGCAAGAGAGAAAAACTTAGAATAGCTGTTCCTAGGTATGTTTGAGGTTGGGATAGGGTAATGACAGCCTTATCCATTTTAAGTCTAAAACTTAGCAATGATTTCTGTGTCCTGCTTCTTCTAAAATAAAGATCCTTTGATAGGCTGCTGTTGACAGCAATTGCTTTTTGAAAGTCAAGATATTTCAGAGATATTTTAGCATAATGAAAGAGGAGACTCCATTACAAAAAATTAACAGTTTTTTAATATTGACCCTTTTCTTTGCTTACATTGACTACAAAGAATGCTAAGTTGGTAAGCCCAGCAAGTCTTTTATATTCAGGGTGAATATAATCATTGATATGTTTTTGCCTAGAAATAAAATGGTATTCAGATTTTAGACGTCTCATAGTTATCTGTAAGCTTTATAATGCTGAGTCTCTCAAGATTTATGAAAATGATTGATCTTGGATAAGAGATTCACTAAAATCGCCTATATCCACTCTCTTTAAATCTTCTGTACACAATCATACCTTATCTTCATTACTACTCTAAAATAATGATTCCCAGAATCATCAATGTTTATTCTTGTTCAATCTCAAAGCCTTTGTGTCATAGGATAAAACACCTCTAAGCCATGTAAGCAAACTGGCTGGGTTCAATTCTGCTCTGCTACATACTAACTAGTGTAACCTTGGGTGAGTAACCTGACTTTTCAGTGTCTCCATTTCCTTATCTCTAAAGTTAATAATTGAATCTGCCTAAAAGTTGTAGGAAAGTCTCTTGACATTCAGTTAGCTACTGTGACAAACTCCCAAGTTTCAGTGACTAAACATTTTTTGGCATTCACAGAACATTTCAATGTTCATATTCCTGGTCTGCAGAGGTAAGAGTGCTGATACTTTTATTTTTTCTTTTAGAGCATTTATTTTTATCTGAAATTATCTTGTTTAGGGACTTTTGTCTTTTTTTCCCTCACCTGTGCCTGTATTGCTTAGAACGTTTCCTGAAACTTAAGTGTTCAAGAAATGATAAAAATTACTGTGTACATGAATATCCTTGGAGATCAATCTACTATATGATTGTTCTAATGATTTGTGTGCTCTTGTCCTCTGCTTTGTATTTGGGAGGATGACTCAAGTTAACATTTTCGTGTTCTTTTTGCTACACTGCTAATAGAAATCATTCAGGAGCCCCACGTTACTGACAGCTCTATCATCTTCCACTCCATCCATGTGAAGTTGTTGGTCAGACTGGATCATGGAGGACCTGCCATGAGATGTTTTCCTACAGCAGGTTTAGAAATGGGTCTCATCATTTCTGTCTGCCATATTTTTACTAGCGCTCAATCATATGGCTATTTCTATCAACATAGAAAATAGTTCAGTTCAGTTCAGTTCAGTTCAGTTCAGTCGCTCAGTCATGTCCGACTCTTTGCGACCCCATGAATCACAGCACGCCAGGCCTCCCTGTCCATCACCAACTCCTGGAGTTCACTCAGACTCATGTCCATCGAGTCAGTGATGCCATCCAGCCATCTCATCCTCTGTTGTCCCCTTTTCCTCCTGCGCCCAATCCCTCCCAGCATCAGAATCTTTTCCAATGAGCCAACTCTTTGTATGAGGTGGCCAAAGTACTGGACTTTCAGCTTTAGCATCGTTCCTTCCAGAGAACACCCGGGGCTGATCTCCTTTAGAATGGACTGGTTGGATCTCCTTGCAGTCCAAGGGACTCTCAAGAGTCTTCTCCAATACCACAGTTCAAAAGCATCAATTCTTCATCACTCAGCTTTCTTCACAGTCCAACTCTCACATCCATACATGACCACTGGAAATACCATAGCCTTGACTAGATGGACCTTTGTTGGCAAAGTAATATCTGCTTTTGAATATGCTATCTAGGTTGGTCATAACTTTCCTTCCAAGGAGTAAGCGTCTTTTAATTTCATGGCTGCAGTCACCATCTGCAGTGATTTTGGAGCCACAAAAAAATAAAGTCTGACACTGTTTCCACTGTTTCCCCATCTATTTCCCATGAAGTGATTGGACCAGATGCCATTATCTTAGTTTTCTGAATGTTGAGCTTTAAGCCAACCTTTTCACTCTCCTCTTTCACTTTCATCAAGAAGCTTTTTAGTTCCTCTTTACTTTCTGCCATAAGGGTGGTGTCATCTGCATATCTGAGGTTATTGATATTTCTCCTGGCAATCTTCATTCCAGCTTGTGATTCTTCCAGCCCAGTGTTTCTCATGATGTACTCTGCATATAAGTTAAACAAGCAGGGTGACAATATACAGCCTTGATGTACTCCTTTTCTTGTTTGGAACCAGTCTGTTATTCCCTGTCCAGTTCTAACTGTTGCTTCCTGACCTGCATATAGATTTATCAAGAGGCAGATCAGGTGGTCTGGTATTCCCATCTCTTTCAGAATTGTCCACAGTTTATTGTGATCCACACAGTCAAAGGCTTTGGCATAGTCAATAAAGCAGAATAGATGTTTTTCTGGAACTCTCTTGCTTTTTCCATGATCCAGCGGAAAATAGTATAAGGAACAGGAAATTGTGGTTTTGGCTAAGTGTCCAGGAAGAACTGAGAGTGGTGATCAACTAGCAATCTCTATAAAAGTCCACCCTTTTGGATCACAAATATCTATTCAACCTTCTTCTTTTATATTGTTATGCCCAGAGTCCAAGTCCCAAAAACTGAGAGAGTAAGACGTCCACAGCAATGCAAAAGCATAAAGGGGTTTTATTGCCAGCTCGAGCCAGGGCTCCCGTGTCATCCAGCACAGTGGAGTCTTGAGGAGAGCCCCAAGCCCAGATTTACAGCAGTATTTATAAATTTAGAACAAAGACAGGGAGTTGGCAAGGGTTGATTGGCTGCAGGGGTTTCCTGGTATTTACTGATTGGCCAGTCATCATCCCTCTGATTGGCCAGAGTTATCATCTCTCTGATTGGCCAGAGTTACCATCCCCGGAAGTCCCGGAAGCATGACTCAGGGATTATTCTTGGCCTAGTGCACCTCTCTGAGCCTGTCATGGCTCTGGTGAGGTTGTAACAATATATAAAATATATTTACACCCACCCCAAGGAAGACAAATGAAAGTTTTATCAAGTTATTGCAATGAATGTAGCAGAGTTCTTTCAACTAATGGACTACAGACTTATTCTATGGACTGGAGACTGAACAACCATAATACAATCTCATTCAGAAGAGGGAAGAATAGAAGACATCCAGTAACTATCAACCAATAGGTAGTATGCAGTTCTGGTGTTAGACACGCTGAAGATTCCCTACCCTAGCAATAGATAGATTAATTAAACTTAGGTTCCACTGTCTGTGAGAAAATTAGTTCTGTGTGTCCTCCTCTGGTCCTCAACTCTTCCATCTTGAAAATTCTTCCTTGTCCCTTGCTTTTCATGGCTACCTCTGCAACAGGTATTAGGGTAGAGTTTCTTCCTTGTGGCCCCCACTCCTTTTGGGGTCTGCTTCTTATTCTAGGGTGGGCATTTAAGGCTCAAGCAGTTAAATATTTTCAAGGTTTAAACAGGTAAATAATTTTCTCATTATTTTTTGTTTAATCCAGGTTTATGGTTTCTTTGTCAATATCGGGTCCAAAAAAATCCTGGTGTTCTTTCAATCTATTTGCTTCCAGTGCCATGTAAAGTTCCCAGTCAAAGTTTTTATGGAGCTTTAGTTCTCAAGATCTCCTCTATGTATTTGACTTTTTGCCCCATGCCTTCCTCTCTCTCAACTTAATGGAGCTTTTGTGAGGCCGCCCTTACGAAATAGGTAGGAAAAGCACATTGTGTTGGAGGTTTGGTTGCCCAGGAATGGATGTTGTATACATCCATTCTAGTAGCCAGAACTTAATTACAGAGTGACATCCACACTGAGAAGGAGGCATGGTATCCATCTGTGCATGCAGGAGAAAAAAAGGAACGGTATGGTGATCAGTTAGTACTCACTGCTACCACGACTTAATGGGTTAAAATATACACTATATTTGGAACAATATGTGAAACAAAGTACTTAATTAACATTTCCAATTATTATTCGACTACTTTTGTTACAGAGTCCTAACTTGGTCTGCTCACCACACAGCAGGCCAGTTAACCAAAAGACATGATGTTGAGGCAAGGAATATGACTTTATTTGGAAAGCTGACTGACCAAGAAGATGGCAGACTAACCTCGCAAAATAACCATCTTGTGGGGGTCTGGATGCCAATTTCTTTGATAGAACAAAGAGAGGGAGGAGTTGAGGAAGTAAAGACCATTTTCTTATAAATCTCTTGGAATGGGCCAATCTCAGGGAAGGGATGTGTTGATCTCTTCAGGCAGAGGGGCAGGGCTCCCCAGGGCATGTCATTTTGTTTGATTACAATACGAAAGCAATGAAAAACAAAGATTAAAAGTCAAAGAAACAGATCCATCATGGAATCAGAACTGGCTCTTCCTTGCAACACTTTGTAGTAGTTGACCACAGTTAATACTTGCTTTCCAAAGTCCCTATCATTTCTAGTTCTGTTCCCAACTCCCAGAACATTCCATAGCTTTCTGTCTGTCCATTCACTCTGTCCATACTTTAAATGATCATTTCTCTTAGTGATTCTTAGTATTTCTTCTTATACTTCATTCTCTATAGGTGATCATATATTTAACATAGCTTTAACTATAGTTTTATGTTGATGATGTTGGAGAGTATAGATTAATCCCTCACATAATCCCCTGATTTCTGAATTTCAGAACAAAATTTCAGATGATTTGGTAAATATCTCCTCTGGGATGTCCCTAATGCCTCAGGCTTAATAAATGAAAAAATGACACACTGGTCCAAAACTCACTCCTTATCATGTATCTTCTTATATTAGCATCATCAGCCTTCTAATTTCATTGAATAGCAATGTCAGAATTTTCTCTTTCACCTTTCCCTTTCATACTTTTAAGTTATAGCAGCTAAATCTTAGGGAGAAGGCAATGGCAACCCACTCCAGTACTCTTGCCTGGAAAATCTCATGGACGGAGGAGCCTGGTAGGCTGCAGTCCATGGGGTTGCTAAGAGTTGGGCACTACTGAGCGACTTCACTTTCACTTTTCACTTTCATGCATTGGAGAAGGAAATGGCAACCCACTCCAATGTTCTTGCCTGGAGAATCCCAGGGATAGGGGAGCCTGGTGGGCCGCCATCTATGGGGTTGCACAGAGTCGGACACAACTGAAGTGACTTAGCAGCAGCAGCAGCAGCCAAATCTTATAGATTCAAATACTTAATGATTCTCTTATTTTTTATTTATTTCTTCTGTGACATTATTTTAGTTAAATTAAAGTTAAAGTCACTCAGTAGTGTCCGACTCTTTGTGACCCCGTGGACTGCAGTGCACCAGGCTCCTCAGTCCATGGGATTCTCCAGGCAAGAATACTGGAGTGGGTTGCCATTTCCTTCTCCAGGGGATCTTCCCGACCCAGTGATTGAACCCGGATCTCCTGCATTGGAGGCAGACGCTTTAACCTCTGAGCCACCAGGGAATTACTTATTATCTTTTATTTTGTCTATTAAAATAGACCTTAGCAAGTTTTCCATCCTATGACTTCTAGATGCTACATTCAGTCTACATATGTACATCACAGCCTAGTGTTTCATATAGAAGCTGCTCATTACAGCTGTCCCTCAGTACAGCTGTACTGCACAGGCCCTGGGGGGCTGGTTCCAGGTCCCCTGTGGATGCCAAAATCTGTGTATACTCAAGTCCCTTATATAAAATGGCACAGTATCTGCATCTAATCTATGCATATCAATATACTTCAAATTAGGCTTCCCAGGTGGCTCAGTGGTAAAGAATCTGCCTGCCAATGCAGGAAACACAGGAGATGTGGGTTCGATCCCTGGGGTGGGAAGATCTCCTAGAGAAGGAAATGGCAGCCCACTCTAGTATTCTTGCCTAGGAAATCCCATGAACAGAAGAGCCTGGCAGGCTACAGTCCATAGGACTGCAAAGAATTAGATACTCCTGAGCAACTGAGCATGCATGCACATACTTCAAATCAACTATAGTATTTATAATGCTTACTGTGAATGTTTATAAATGGTACTAAATACAAAATAAATACTATGTAAATTTTTGCTGGGTGCACAGCAAATTCAAGATTTGTTTTTAGGATCTTTCTGTAATTTTTTCTAATATTTTTAATCTGCGGTTGGTGGAATCCATGAATGCAAAAATCCCTGGATACAGAGTTCTCTGTTCTCTGCTAGTCTCTCAGATATCAGTGTGTTACTTCTCTGCTGAAGCAACTTCCCTTTAATCTGACCCCTACCTGGCATTTCCCCCATACCTCTGAAATGTCTGATTTCACAGTAAATAAGCATCTCACATAGTAAGCTTCTTTACCTCCTAGTGATATAATTGACACCCAGCACCGCACTGAAGCTATTTCCCCTGCAGCCAAATAAAGGAGAATCTTATTTTCACACACCCTTCCTTACCTTAAATTTACTCCCTTGCACCACTACAGTGTTATTACTTCCTAACTGTCCATATCACCTCTGCACTTTAATAGAATCCTCTGCTGTTTAAAAACTCCGGCTATCAGACCATTTCCCCCCTGCTCCCTCCTCATCATTGGAAAATATTGACAAATAGGTTATTTCATGACATTAACTGAAGACTGTTATCAAAAGGCTCTATAGTTAGTTAGTTCAGTCGCTCAGTCGTGTCCAACACTTTGCAACCCCATGAATTGCAACACGCCAGGCCTCCCTGTCCATCACCAACTCCCGGAGTTCACTCAGACTCACGTCCATCAAGTCGATGATGCCATTCAGCCATCTCATCCTCTGTCATCCCCTTCTCCTCCTGCCCGCAATCCCTCCCAGCATCAGAATCTTTTCTAATGAGTCAACTCTTCACATGAGGTGGCCAAAGTTACTGGAGTTTCAGCTTTAGCATCATTCCTTCCAAAGAACACCCAGGACTGATCTCCTTTAGAATGGACTGGTTGGATCTCCTTGCAGTCTCTATACATTCCCCTTAAACCAAGTCTTGACTATTCAGTTCAGTTCAGTCACTCAGTCGTGTCTGACTTTTTGCGACCCCCTGGACTGCAGCGTGCCAGTCTTCCCTGCTCATCACCAACTCCTGGCATTTACTCAAACTCATGCCCATTGAGTCGGTGATGCCATCCACCCATCTCATCCTCTGTTGTCCCCTTTTCCTCATGCCTTCAATCTTTCCCAGCTTCAGGGTCTTTTCCAGTGAGTCAGTTCTTCATGTCAGGTGGCCAGAGTATTGGAGTTTTAGCTTCAGCATCAGTCCCTCCAATGGATAGTCAGGACTGATTTCCTTTAGGATTAACTGATTGGGTCTCTGCTGTTGAATGGACTCTCAAGCTTCTCCAACACCACAGTTCAAATGTGTCCATTCTTCGGTGCTCAGCTTTTTTTATAGTCCAACTCTCACATCCATACATGACTACTTGAAAACCATAACTTTGACTAGACAGACCTTTGTTGGCAAAGTATTATCTCTGCTTTTTAATATGCTGTCTAGGTTGGTCATAACTTTTCTCCCAAGGAGCAAGTGTCTTTTAATTTCATGGCTGCATTCACCATTTGCAGTGATTTTGGAGCCCCCCAAAATAAAGTCTGTCCCTGTTTCCATGGCTTCCCATCTATTTGCCATGAACTGATTGGACCAGATGCCATAATCTTAGTCTTCTGAATGCTCGGTTTTAAGCCAACTTTTCACTCTCCTGTTTCACTTTCATCAAAAGGCTCTTTAGTTCTTCACTTTCTGCCATAAGGGTGGTGTCATCTGCATATCTGAGATTATTGATATTTCTCCCAGAAACCTTGATTCCAGATTGTGCTTCATCCAGCCTGGCATTTCTCATGATGTAGTCTGCATATAAGTTAAAAAAGCAGAGTGACAATATACAGCCTTGACGTACTCTTTTCCTGGTTTGGAACCAGTCTGTTGTTCCGTGTCCAGTTCTAACTGTTGCTGCTTGACCTGCATACAGATTTCTCAGGAGGCAGGTCAGGTGGTCTGGTATTCCCATGTCTTTAAGATTTTTCCACAGTTTGTTGTGATCCACACAGTCAAAGACTTTGGCATAGTCAATAAAGCAGAACTAGATGTTTTTCTGAAACTCTCTCACTTATTCAGTGAGCCAACGGATGTTGGCAGTATTATCTCTGGTTCCATGACTATTATATAGGGTTAATTTTTACATCCATTTGGGCCACATACACATGGGCTTCCCTTGGTAGCTCAGACAGTAAAGCGTCTGCCTACAATGCGGGAGACCTGGGTTTGATCCCTGGGTCAGGAAGATCCCCTGGAGAAGGAAACGGCAACCCACTACAGTATTCATGCCTGGAAAATCCCATGGATGGAGGAGCCTGGTGGGCTACAATCCATGGGGCCGCAAAGAGTTGGACACGACTGAGCGACTTGAGGGCCACACACTCACTATGTTAGGCTTTTAGTTCCTCTACATTTTCATAGTTAGTGCTTTTCACCTTCGATTTACTTGAACAACAGTTTTCTTGGTCATAGTCCTGACTTTGTCATGACCTAGAACTTCTTTATATTGGAAATAATAACTTTTGTTGCTTAGTTGCAAAGTTGTGTCCAACTCTTTTGTGACCCCAGGTTCTTCTGTCTATGGGATTTTTCCAGGAGAGAATACTGAGTTGGGTGCCATTTCCTTCTCTAGGGGATCTTCCCAAATCCAAGAATCAAAACTGTGTCTCCTGCTTGGCAGATGGATTCTTATCACTGTGCCACCAGGGAAGCCTAATACAATCTTTAGTTACCTGCTTATTTGTCAACAAATCAATCGTATATTAAGCTACACACCCAGGCTCTTTTGTACTATAGACTATTTCTTTTTCAGTTTCATACTTCTCCTGAAGAATGTTGACTCCTCTTACCCTCTTTTACCTCAAATGTCATTTTTTCTAGGGTTTTCCTTTGAATCTTTTGGGTATCTTACCTTGAGTTCAGTTCTCTCTCTGGTTTTTGCATAGTGGTGCTCTTTCAAATTTTATTGTAATTATATGTGATTGTTCTAGTCTTAGAATATCTTTTGGACTGGAGGCAAGGGCCCTGTTTTTCATTTCCTTACTGTCTTTAGCACCTTTCTTCATGGCAGCTTATTGGTAATATGTGTTTTCAGTATTGATTACCTTCTTTTTTCACGTTCAACTCCTAAATCTTGTGTAACACTAGTGTTACTTTCTATAACACAAACTTTTTGCTACTTTTCTGCTTGTAAGTTGTAAATGATTCATCATGGAAATGCCACACTTCTTATTAGTACATTGAGGATCCCAATATAGAAATCTGTATTAGTTTCCGTTGCTGTTGTAACAAATAATCACCAACTTGATAGCTTAACACAACACAAACTTATTTTCTTTTAGTTCTGGGGGCCAGAAGTTCAACATGGCTTTTTACTAAGAGGATGTCAGTAGTTCTAAACTTATTTTAAAGGCTCTGGAGGGAAATTAATTCCTTTGCCAACCCCCCTCTCTCTTGCTCTTTTTTTTTTTAAAGGTCACCAGCGTTCTTTAGCCTGTGGCCATATCAAGTCAGCGTGGTCATACCAGATCTTTCTTATGCTGCCATTTCTCTGATTCTCTCCTCCATTGTTGTTGCTGTCGTTGTTTTTGATGTGGACCAATTTTGAAAGTTCTTATTTATTTATTATATTGTTTCATTTTCTGTTTTTGTTTTTTGGCTGAGAGGCACGTGGGATCTTAGGTCCTCAGCCAGGGATTGAACCCACATCCCGGCATTGGAATGCAAAGTCTTCACCACAGGACTCCCAGGGACATCCCTCTCTTCATTTTCAGCGGTCCCCCTGATTACATTGGATCCCCCTAGTTAATCCAAAATAACCTCTCTATTTTAAATTTATCTGACTAGCAATCTTCCTTCCCCTTTTAATATAACTTAAGATAACCATAGGTTCTTTGGAGTAGCATGTGGACATTTGGAAGTAGGGGCATTATTCTGCCTAACTCAGAATTTGTTTCTCTAGGAAACCTTCCCTTACTCCCCAATCTGGCTGATTATTCCTTATCTGTGTTCCTAAATTTCTACCTTTAAATTTTAAATATCACTTATTATACTATAAGTCACAGTGTAAATATTTTGGTTTCTACTACTGGGCTGTAAACTGCATGATGGCAGGGGTTGTGTCTATATTAATCACTGTCGTAATACTCATACAGACAATAGTTCCTCTAAAAATATACAGATAAGTGAATATATTGTGCAGGAAGATTAGATTTGAATTTAGAGGACTTGGTTAAGTCTTGGCTCTATAGCACTAGTGGTAAAGAACATGCCTTGCAGTGTAGGAAATGTAAGAGACCTGGGTTCAATCCCTGGGTTGGGCAGATCCCTGGAACAGGGCATGGCAACCCACTCCAGTATTCTTGACTGGAGAATCCCCATGGACAGAGAGCCTGGTGGGCTACAGCCATCTTTCACAAAGAGTCAGACACTAGTGAAGTGACTTAGCATGCACACTACCACCTATAAGCTAATGATATGGAAACCAGCTAATGTATGAAGTCTCCATTTCTTTATCTACAAATTATACAAAATATTATGTGCTTCTAAAGTTATAAAATTAATAGTATGAGTTAAAATGCATTAGCATGTTGTTAATTGATAAGCATATTTATATATATATAACATTATTAAAACACAAATTGAATCTATTTATTTACTTCTTTTCTTAAAAACCTAGTCATAAGAATTAGTCTAGAAACAAATTTCAAATTTCTTTCCATTAAGATTCTCTATTGTCTGGCCTAAATTTATTTTTTTAAGACTGTGTCAGATCATATCCCATAGTCATATGTTTTTTTTTTTCAGTCAATTTTTATTTTACTCTGTCCCTAAATCATATTTTATCATTCTTGGTAAAATAACATAATATCACATTTCATTGTTAAATGTATTTTCCAAGAATACTCACAGCAGCTGCCCACTCTATTCTCTAACTATAGCAACAACATTGATGATTGTGGTAACAGTTACATTATTTCAAATATTACATTAGCTTTGTATCCATTAACTTTCTCAATATTAATGATACTTTTTTGAGTTTTTTTCCCATTAAGCAAGTTAGAAAAACTTGTGAGACCAAATTTCCAGTGTCTATACTCTTCCCTCCTTCCCTGAATAATCTTTTCTCATTTTTCATTTACTGAAATTTTAATAATCCTTTAATATCTTCAAATGTAACCTACTTTCTTAAGATTTAATTTCCTTGGTTACTATTAATTAGACCTTTCTCTCCATTTCCAAAGCATGTTATTTGCATGTGTATTTCTCAGATATTTTATTCTGCATTAAAAAACATGTTTTTGATGCAGCTTGATCTCTGATGGGGATCAAGGTTTTAAAATATTCTTTTTACATATCAAAATGTCTAGCCTAGTAACCTGTATATGACATCACTCATTATAGGTTGAAAATAAATCAGATCTTTTAGGGAAAAAAAAATCATAAAGCCCATAAGTGGACTAGAGGGCTCTTAACATCTCTTCCAGCTATATTTTATTTTTATATATTTATTAAAATTTCATTTTATGGAAAAAAGGTCAGCTCAGAGATTCAAATACCTAGCCGCTGTTTTTCTGAATTTGATAACATGACTTGAAAAGTGTTTTAATATTTAGTTCACAAAGTGCCTGCATAATAGAGGTGTAAAACTCAAACAATTAGAGGCCATCAAGGTCAGATGAATCTGGACTAGAATCACACTTTTCTTACTGTGCATCCGTGCAATTGATTTATTTCTTCAAACCTCCGCCTTCTAATTTGTCATTTAGAGAGAGTCCAAGTAGCTAACTCAAAGCTTATTATGAGGATTAAATAAGAAACAACCTAGAAAACACTTATCTGGAACACATTTTTAATGATGTTATTCTATCAATAAAAAGTTGCACATGTAAAAGTGGATATCTGCTTACATTATATGTGATTGCTGTTCATACATATATGACATAGTTTGTAGAGTGTTCCTTTGTAGTTATCTCTGCTTAAATAGCCTTCCCTACTAAACAAAATGTGTCAAGTTCCCACTATTGTTTTGGTGCATCTTATTTTACCACGTTCATCATTTTCAGTCTGCCCTCCTCATCTCTCCTTACCCTGACTTCTGCCTTTTTTCATTCTCCTGCTTCATCTGTTACCTGTTTCTTCTACTTTCATTTTACTATTGGCTTGACTTATTTAAATGTATTGGAATAAGACCTGATTAAATTTTGTTGTACTGATCTACTAAGCAGATTACAAACTCCTCTTGAGATAGTTTCAAAAAAAAAAAAAAACCTCTGGAAGTACTAATTCTCTTTACTTAATTAACTGGACAACCAATTTTTCCCATTGTATTTAATGACACTAAAATAATTACAACCAATTATACTCTTAATTTTCTTCTATTTTCAGTGTGTTGTAAATCATTTGTAATCTGCAGTCCCCATCTTAACATGACGATATGTGTTAAAAGTTATTTGTAAATTAAAATCATTATGTAGTGTAAAGTTTGTAATTGATTGTATTAGTTTCTGCAAGAATACATTGGTGAATTTGAAATGAATGTTTGAAACTCAAATTGAACAGAATGACACTGTTGCTCAAGCAATAAGCCACAAATTCCCAGAATGGGTTATTATATCCACAAGTTGGCAAAGATTTCCAATTAAATGTTAGAGACCACGAAGGCAATAACCCTTCACGTATGATGTGACATTTCTCCGAAATATCACTCATATCCTTAGCTATCTCCTATTAGTTGATGATACAAAATGAGATTTAATTTAAGATTTGCAGTCAGTATTTTAGTACTTTCATTTAAGAAATTTTATCTTGCTCTGCTTTCTAAACACTTATACCTCTCACATTTGAAATTTCTCCGTAACTTTAGGAAGAATCTTTTCAGTAGAAAACCAGAGAATATAGAAAATACTTCCTAAGGTCTATTTCTTTCTTATTTAGAGACACAGAGGCAACTTAATCATAACTGGATTTATAACTAAGGTATTTTTAACTTGGGAAAAGCTTCTTTATTTATTTCTACACTCTAGGGTGTGAAGGTAGATAACTTTGGGAGATCGCTAGTGAGATGCATACATTTTTTGTCAAATGCCTCTGAGGAGCATGTAAATGTACTGTCAGAAATTCTGTACTTTGACTTGTCTCTTTGCTTTTATAACCTGCCAAGGTTTATTTACCTCTTTGGAATGCATGTGTATTCCTTTTTATAATATCTCTAACTTATAGTTCATTTTCAACTACATAGGAACTCTTTGGACTATTATTACCTTTAACTTTACAATAGCACAATTTATAAATGACTATCATTTTCTGTTAAATCTTGGCACCGCTTCAAATGTGGTTAGTTACTTAAACATAAAAATGGTTTCATTATTAAGTGTTTTCATCTGCAAGGTGACCTTGGGAATAGTTACTGTGACTAAGGTTTTCTGGACAGTATTTTAAATGTTCTATCCAATTAAAAGACCATATGCCTTGAATTTATATTCAGAAAATGTGATCAAATGCCTCCAGGCATGTGAGTGTTCATTCCACTGGCACTATCCTTATAAGTTTTGATGTTTCAGTCTTTATAAATGCTTTTTGATCTGTGGGAATACACTTTACATTTGTTTTATCACTCTGCTCTCTTTAGTTCCAAATTCTTCCTCTCTCATCTATTCTGTCACCAGTTTTTTTTTTTTTTGTAATTTTATTTTACCTAAGAAAGATCAAATAAACTTTTTATACAAGGAAAGCTTTTAGGTTTCTTTATTAAAAAATAAAACTATGATGATTTAAGCTTTTTCAGAGAATAAAGCAATCTTTATTCTATAGATACTCAAGATAACAGGAAAATGAATAGTGGTATTTGGTTAATACTCTTTTCCAGATTTGGTGATTAATGCATCAACATTCTTCTTTGAATTCTCAAGACAGCTTATCATTAGTAGCTTCATTTTATTCCTATGGTTTTTAGTTTTAAACCTCAAACTCTTAATCATTATACTCTGTTTTCAACCACTGCGTGTGTGTGTGTGTGTGTGTGTGTGTGTGTGTATGTGTGTTTTCTTCCCAAAGTTTGTTATTTCCCTCCTTATGGTCTGCCTTTCAGTACCTGGGATTAATCTCTGTTCTGCCAATGTTCAGTGTACTTTTCACTATCTATGTCTGTGCATATAGTCTTTCCTTTAACCTTGAATGCTTTACTCACATTTCTCATATATGAACAATCTTGTCAGTTTTCAAGGCAAAGTTTAAACCTTGTGTCCTCTATAAAACCTTCCCTGATAATCAATATTAAAACAAATGGCCTACATTTTCAAACCACAAAAATGTATGATACTAAACACTATCATGTGAGGCTTGGAGCTTACTGTTTTAGTTCACTGGCACTCTTTCTAGAAGCCCAGCTCCTAGAATCAAGATGAAAATACATGAAGACAGAAGATGCTTAGGTTTGGAAATGAAAGATATAAGGGTTTTAGATCAGGCTCTGGCATGAAAATCTGATTTACCTAAGAAGACGAGAAGGAAATGGAGACACCTTAGTTCCTTCCTGAAACTGTAGAATCCTGCCTGAGGTTAAGGAAATTATTAATACTTGCATTAGCAGGTATTCATTCAATATTTATTGACTTGAATTATACCCTTTGTGTTGAAAATTAAACAGCCATTTTGTAGTGTACCATGGGCTAATCAATTTCTTTATTCTCACCTTGTATATTTTGAATAAGCTGGAGAGGGATGAGTAATGTTGATTATGATTGAGGATGAGCAATAAGAAGCCTTGATTAGAAGGTGGTAGTTTCGGGTATTTTCAAAGAGGACTATTCTATGCTTATACAGTTAATAGGGTAGAGAATTTGGGGAGGGGAAGAATGCTGAGGAAACAATAACAAATGGAAAGAGACATGAAGATTCAGTATGACAAACTCATGATGCTGATTTAAGTGGCCATGATGGATGATGGTCTTAGTCTTAGGAGGAGTTCTTTTAGTAAGTAATTAAATATCAGAAACTGTGCTAAGCATTTGACATATCTTACCATATTTCTTCCAAAATTTTTTTGTTTGATAAAACATGTCAGAATGGTACTGAAATCATTTTAAGCATGTATAAAAGCATATTAACATTGAAAACATCATACAAATGTATTTTTATTTTATCTTAGTGGACTAGCACTTGAATTACTATTTGAATTACAAATTAATGATCTCAGAAAGCCTGTATGCTTCTATAAACATGAATCAGTTCAGTTCAGTCGTTCGATCGTGTCTGACTCTTTGTGACCCCATGAATTGCAGCACGCCAGGCCTCCCTGTCCATCACCAACTCCCAGAGTTTACCCAAAATCATGTCCACTGAGTTGGTGATGCCATCCAACCATATCATCCTCTGCTGTCCCCTTCTCCTCCTGCCTTCAGTCTTTCCCAGCATCAGGTTCTTTTCCAATGAGTCAGTTCTTTGCATCGGTATATAAATATGGATATAAGCTGTCAAAATTTTTCTCGATAAACTAAAAGTCAGGAGACAATAAAAAAAATTCCCTTGCAATCAACCATAAATTCTTTGGGTTTAATACTTCATCCTCTTCATTATGAACCCCTCCTTACTTTGAGTTCTTAGCCTTGTTTTCTATTACAGGGCTTTTTTACTTTGTGTTATTTTAAACAATAGTTACTTAGAATAGCAGTTTCCTAAAGAGCAAAATAAGGAAACAAAAAAAGTGTGTCCCAATATACTAAAAACCATAAGTAACAAATAAGAGAGTATATGAAAACAAGTAGGGATTGGGTGGTAACCTTTTGGCTATTACTTCTGTGAACATGAGTGTACAGATATTTCTTTGAGATCAAGCTTTCAAATTATTTTTTGGAGGGTGTATACCTAGAATTAAAATTGCTGCATCACATCGTAATTCTATTTTGAGTTTTTAAAGAAGCCACTGTATTACTTTCCACAGTGGTTGCTGGCTGCACACTCCCACTAACAGTGCACAGAGGTCAAAGGTCTGTATTTTCCACATCCTCATTGATGTCAGGATTTATTTCCCTCCTTCCTTTCTGCCTTCCTTCACTCCTTTCCCTTCTTTCTTTCTTTCTCTCTCTCTTATACCCCCTTCCTTCTTCCCTTTCTTTCATAGTAGCCACCTTAATAGGTATGAGGTGATATCTCTGTATTTATTTTTAAATTTTATTTTTAACTTGAAGACATTGCTTTGCAATATTGCAATGGCTTCTACAATACAACAACGTGAATCAGCTACAAGCACACAAGTATCCCCTCCCTCCTGAACCCCTCTCCTCCTATTCCATCCCTCCCTTCTGGGATGTCACCGAGCACAGCACTGAGTCCAGCTCCCAGAGCCCACTATACAGAGTGAAGTAACTCACTGTGATTTTGATTTATTTTTTATTTTTATTTTTTTTTATTTTTTATTTTTTTTTAATTTTAAAATCTTTAATTCTTACATTCATTCCCAAACATGAACCCCCCTCCAACCTCCCTCCCCATAACATCTTTCTGGGTCATCCCCATGCACCAGCCCCAAGCATGCTGCAATCATCCCACCCTCTCCCTCTCCCTCTGAGTCTTGATTTATATTTCCCTAATGATTAGTGATGTCAAGTATCTCTTTATATGCTCCTTGTCTATTGTGTATCTTCTTAGGAGAAATGTCTGTTCAAGTTCCTTGCCCATTTGATAGCTGGGTTATTTGTTCTTTTTGTTTTTATTGAGCTACAACAATGCTGGATATGCTGGATATTAACATATGAAAAATATATATGTAAAGATATACATATATAAGATATATGCAAAATATATACATAAATGTATACATGATATATGTAAAAATATCTAGATATTAACTTTACATATGGTGGATATTAACTCCTTACAAGATACATGATTTGAAAATATTATCTCCCATTCCATAGTTGCCTATTCACTTAGTCAACTGAATCCTTTTATGAAATTTTTTTTCACGTAATCCAATTTATCTATTGAACTACCATCTATCATCCATCTATCTGCCTATCATTGCCTACGTCAAAGAGAACTTTTTTCTTTATTGGTTCTCCCTGTTGTATTTTTCTGTTATTACTCTGTTCTTTATTTTTGTCCCCTTTCTTCGTTCTTTGATTTGTTATCCTTATTTTCTATTACAAGTGTAAGATTTCTAGTGTAAGCATTTGAGGTTATAAATGTTATACTTAGAACTACTTTAACCATGTCCCATAGTTGTTGGCATATAACATTGTTCACTTTTGAGTACTTTCTTATTTCTATGTTTTTGCTTTTTCTGATTTTTGCTTCTGAAGAACTCTAATTTTACTCTCAGTTCAGCAATTTTAAAAGATTTAGTTTAGTCTAGAATGTTTAATTCGGAGAAGGCAATGGCACCCCACTCCAGTACTCTTGCCTGGAAAATCCCATGGACCGAGGAGCCTGGTAGGCTGCAGTCCATGGGGTCACACAGAGTTGGACACGACTGAAGTGACTTCACTTTCATTTTTCACTTTCATGCATTGGAGAAACAAATGGCAACCCACTCCCATGTTCTTGCCTGGAGAATCCCAGGGATGGGGGAGTCTGGTGGGCTGCCACCTATGGGGTCTCACAGAGTCAGACAGGACTGAAGCGACTTAGCAGCAGCAGCAGCAGCAGCAGCAGCAACAGCAGCAGAATGTTTAATTATTTTCATGATCAAGACAATCTACCATTCTATTGTAAATGGAAACGTTGTTCCTTATTTTTGGTTGTCTTTCTGTTACTATTTCAAAGGACAGATGTGAGGGAGAAGGAAAAATGAAGTTATTTCTATTTCTAAATACAAAAGTTATTTTGGGGCAGAGATTAGCCATATTTAGTATTGTTGATGACTAAAATCTACCCTTGAATATATTTTAATTATAAAGAGAAAATTTAGACTTTGAATTTCAGGAGTAAGAAAATACTATCATACTATGATAACAGCTAGTTTAGATTAATATATGATATGTCTCTTTAAGCATTCACATGTTAGATGCCTGTGTTATTTGAATATGCAGATGTATAAAAGTATTTGAGTATACAGAGGGACACAGGAGCATAATGTACTCACTTTGAGACAGTCCAGACTTCTCTGAAATTTGACTAGTAATATTATTCTCACTTTTAGAGATGATTTACACATGTGGTTAATACAAGTTTCAGTTCATCACAATGCATTTGATTTATTTAAAAAATGAAAAATGTTTTTACAACCAATTATGTTCTAATTTTTTAATATATGTTTTGTATTATTCCTTGACCTTGGCAATGACATTTAAGCAAGCCTAATGAAGACTTGGTTTCCAACTCTGTAAAGTGATAAGACAAGACATAGAGTATTTTGCACTTTGAGGTACTCAATACTGTATGGTTTTCAACAAACTAGTGAATATAACAGAACAGAAGCAGACTCAGAGATATAAGAGCAAACTAGAGGTCACCAGGGAGGGAGGCACAATATAGGTGTGGGGGGCCTGGGGGACATAAACTCTTGGGTGTAAGATAGGCTTAAAGATGGATTATACAACACAGGGGCTATAGCTGAAATTTTTAACTGTAAATGGAAAGTAACATTTAAAATTATATAAAAATTTAAAACATAAATGACACAATGATAATGTAAGAACACTACCAATAAAAAATTCAGATATCCCGTTTTAGTCTAAATGTCACTACAACAACCTTCTGTTCATTTGCCTTAAGATTATGTCACCCTCCTGCTCAGATAGTATTAATAGCATTTCTGAGTCACCGAATTTCTGCTGGGCAGTCCTGACTTGAACACTATTTCAGACAGGTCAAGTACTTTGTTTTTGTTGGGCTCCAAAATCACTGCAGATGGTGACTGCAGCCATGAAATTAAAAAACGCTTACTCCTTGGAAGGAAAGTTATGACCAACCTAGACAGCATATTAAAAAGCAGAGACATTTGCCAATAAAATGTCTGTCTAGTCAAGCCTATGGTTTTTCCAGTAGTCATATATGGATTTGAGAGTTGGACCATAAAGAAATCTGAGTGCTGAAGAATTGACACTTTTGAACTGTGGTGTTGGAAAAGACTCTTGAGAGTCCTTTTGTCTGCAAGGACATTGAACAAGTCCATCCTAAAGATCAGTCCTGAGTGTTCGTTGGAAGGACTGATGCTGAAGCTGAAACTCCAAGTTTGGCTACCTGATGGGAAGAACTGACTCATTTGAAAATACCCTGATGCTGGAACAGATTGAAGGCAAGAAGAGAAGGGGATGACAGAGGATGACATGGTTGGATGGCATCACTGACTCAATGGGCATGAGTTTGAGTAAATTCCGGGAGTTGGTGATAGACAAGGAGGCCTGGCATGCTGCAGTCCATGAGGTCACAAAGAGTCGGACACGACTGAGTGACTGAACTGAACTAAAGTATTTTAACTTTACTATGCCTTATCTTTATGATCTACATATAATAAAAATAATTATTTATGGTTTATAGGAATATTGTGAGTCTTCAGTGAGAAAAAAGATACAAAGTTATCTATATCTTTGATTGCAATTATGTTTTCACAGAGTATTGAATATTGCCCAAACAAACGAATAATGGAAAATGCAGCCAAACAAACAGCATTTTGTTCTTAAAGTATATACATATGATGTGATGGCATAAAATAATTTTCAGTATTTATGTCCTTGAAAAATAATATGAATCAAATACTAGCTATCTAGAGATTTTACATTTATCTAGAGATTTTACATTATCTACGTTTAATCATGAGAAGTTTAAGCATGTAAATTTTCTTCTACAGAATTATTTAAATTTAAAGCAGGAAATCAGAAACATGAAAAAAGGATACTAAGTGTGATTTTATAGCAGAGAAAATTAAGAATCTGAGTGATATAATGTGATTTACTCAAGGTCATAATACATTGTAGAACAAAAATGTATAAGTTCAAAATTCTCCCACTCTGCAGGTTTCCATTTCTTATTTTTTTTATCATTTTATTCAACAGAAAATGTTTCTTTTCTGTAGACAACTACTTCTTAACTTTTATGCAAATGGTTATTTTTGTTACTAACCTGTGGAAAAAGATTTAAGTACTTGTGATTTTCTTTTGATTTTTCATTTTTTGTGTTATAGATACAGTTCCTTTTAAAAACATTTGAAGGGAAAGAACACACTTGTGTTTAAATTGGTGGTTAGGAGAAATGAGTCATCTTCCATTGATGGACCAAATTAATGGCAATTTTCCAATTTGCCAGATTTTCACATATATCACATGAATAATTGAATGATGAGAATAAGCCAAATTCAGCAGAGTTAATTTTAGTTGGGTGAATTCAATACCATCTGGACTTCTGGCTTTACTAACTTTTAATTGACCTAGTTCTTTCAGAAGATTCCTAATACCTAATTTATAAAATAGTTATTCAAGCTCAACCCAGAATGAAGAAGGTCAATTGTTCAAATACTTAGTTTTAGTTTTAGTCTAAATTTTATAAATGAAATAGATGTCTGATTTGTTACATTAAAAATGCATTCCTTTTCATTGTCAATTTAATAACTATGTAATAATTTAGCTAGATGTCTTAACATTTAGTTTGAATTTTCTTACCACCTCCCTTTTCAGCTTTTATTTACTATTAATTTGGTGTTACTCAGTTGCTATCTCTGATTAGAATATATCAGTTTCCCCAAAACCTGATCACTTTCCACCTCACAGGAACCTTGACCATCTGCATTATTTCTTTCCTATGAAACATTTTCAGTAATTATCATCAGAAGAGTCATCATATAATTTAACTTAGATTTCATTGGACCTCAAAATATTAATGTTTCTACAATATTTCATTTTAATTATTCTCTTGGGATTTTCTTGGCGTGATCTTACTGTTAAATTTAACCAAAACTTAATTTCCATCTGCTGCTAATGCTTAAACTTCATAAATTAAAATATGTTATCTAATTATTAAAGTTATCATTATGTCCTTCACCAGCATTAATATGTAATAAATCTTTGAAATACCCCCTGCCCCATATGATGGTAATAAAACATTTACTTTAATATTAAATTAAATTTATATTTCTCTGAAGCTGATTCACTGAAGCAAACACTATTAAATCCTACACAGTCAAAAAATATTTATTGGTCAACATTAATTTTACTTTCTAATAAGTACTTTAAATAATATTCAGCAGAAAGAAGCTGAATATTTTCTGCATTCTAAAATATATATTTGCATTATATTTGAGTATGTGCAGCATTTACTATTAAAAGTGTTCTTGTTTGGAGGAACTCTGTGGTCCTGAGATTCTTGCCTTTTTTTAACATTTATGGCCTCAGTAGCTAATAAGAAGAATTTTATCTCTTGGAGGCATAGGGGATATTTAAAATGTGAGAAGGTAGTAGCTCAACCACATATTATATGTTAGTGCATGTTAGGCAAATTTGTTTTGTTCTTGTTCTTGCTCTTATAACTAGTTTAGATTGTTTTTTGTAATTTATTTAATTAGTTTTATTTACAATGTGAGTATTTTTTTTCCTTATAGAGTGTGTTTGGTAATCTCAACAACTTCCCATTATAAAAAAGGAAAAAAATAACCAAACTTCATTCTATCATATTTGTCATCAAAAACATTTTCAACAGAGGAATCTAGGGAAATGTAAATGTTAACCATTACTATACATAGATAGAGAAATGTGATTTTATGTCAATATTATACATAATTAGATTATACATTTTATTAGAAAATGTTTGGTTATGTGCTCCCTTTCATTTATTTTTATTTTTTATTGAAGTGTAGTTGATTTGCAATGTTAATTTCTGATGTACAACAAAGCTATATAACTGAATTATTTTGTTGTACAACAGAAATTAACACTGTAAGTTATATGTTTATTATATAATTATTTATTTTAGAGTATTAGCATATAACTTATATAATTATATATCATATTAATATGATATATAATTGTATATCATATAAATTAAATATATATATATTCTTTTTCATATCCTTTTCTATTATGGTTTATTACAAAACATTGAAGATAGTTCCCTGTGTTAAAAGTACCTTGATGTTTATCTGTTTTGTTCGTAGTAGTTTGTATCTGCTAATCCCAGTCCTTAATGCTAAATTCATCTCTTCCCTTTTCGCTACCACCTCTGGTAACCGTGAGTTTATTTTCCATGTGTGTCAGTCTAAGTCTGTTTCTGTTCCGTAAATAAGTTCAGTTGTGTCATATTTTAGATTTCACATATAAACGATATAGTTTGGCATTTGTCTTTCTCTTTCTGATATATTTCATTAGTATGATAATCTCTAGGTCCATTCATGTTGTTGCAGATGGCATTATTTCATTCTTTTCTTTATGACTGATTAGTTTTCTCTTCTATATATGTTCCATGTTTTTATCTACTCATCTCTCAATGGACTTTTAGGTTGCTTCCATGTCTTGACTATTGTAAATAGTGCTGCTATGAAAATTGGGTGCATGTATCTTTTCAAATTAGCGTTTCTCTAGATATATGCCCCAGAGTGGGACTGCTAGATAGTATGGGAACTTAAGATTTTAATATTTCTAGGAACTGCTATACTGTTTTCCATAGTGATGCACCAAAATAGATTCCCACCGACAGTGTAAGAGGGCTCCCTTTTCTCCATACCCTCCCTAGCATTTTTTATTTGTAGACTTTTTAGTGATTGCCATTCTAACTGGTATGAGGTGGTGCTTCACTGTAGTTTTGATTTGCATTTATCTAATAATTAGCAATATTGAGTATCTTTTCATGTGCCTGTTGGTAACCTGCATGCCTTCTTTGAAGAAATATCTGTTTAGGTTTTCTACCCATTTTTTGGTTGGGTTGGTTGTTTTTCTGTTATTGAGTTGTATGAGCTGTTTGCATATTTTAGAAAATAAGCCCTTGTTGGGTGCATCACTTGCAAATATTTCCCCCCAGTTTGTTGCTGTCTTTTTGTTTCATATATTGTTTCCTTTCTAATGCAAAAGCTTAGAAGTTTGATTAGGTCCCATTGTTGTTGTTTAGTCACTGAGTCCTGTCTGACTCTTGTTTGACCACATGGATTGTAGCCCACCAGGCTACTCTGTTCATGGGATTCTTCAGGCAAGCATGCTGGAGTGGGTTTCTGTTTGCTCCTTCAGGGCATCTCCCCAAACCAGGGATCAAACCCATGTCTCCTGCATTGGCAGACAGATTCTTTACCACTGCGTCACCTAGATCACTACTACAAAAAATAAATAAATAAAAAATAAAGATTACCACAAAAACCCTACCTTTAAATGAACACATAACTCTCCTTCAGGTTAAATTAAATTGCTTATGTAATTACGAAGGGATAGGGATAGTTTTTCCACTAGACTTTGTTTCTTAATTTACCACTCTTACATATTCCAAAAACTCTAACAGTTAAAAAAAAAATATTGTGTATACTTTTCTCGTTTCTTTTCAGAGATCTTTAGAAAGGTGCATAAACTTGGTAGAAAGAATTTTTGTTTTCTCAAGTGGATTTTTAAAAATTGGGTTATGGTTGCTTTACAATGTTGTGTTAGTTTCTGTGTACAACGATGTACACAGAAATATATATGTACACAGAAATGTACACAGAAATATATATGTACACAGAAATGTACACAGAAATATATATGTACACAGAAATGTACACAGAAATATATGTGTACACAGAAATGTACACAGAAATATGTATGTACACAGAAATGTACACAGAAATATATGTGTACACAGAAATGTACACAGAAATATATATGTACACAGAAATGTACACAGAAATATATATGTACACAGAAATGTACACAGAATGTATCAGCCATATATATATTCCCCTCTGTTGGACCTCCCTGCTTGTTCCCACCCTATCCCATCCATCTAGGTCATCACAGAGCACTAAGCTAAACTCCTGTACTATGCAGCAGGTTCCCATTAACTATTGACTTCACATAAGGTAGTGCACATGTATCAATCCCAGTCTCCCAATTCATCCCACCTCCTCTATCCTACAATGTCCAGACATCTATTCATTACTGCAACTTCTCTATCCCTGCCCTGCAAATAAGTTTCTCTGGAAATTTTTCTAGATTCTATTTGGAAAGCACCATTTTTAACAGATACCTGTATTAAAAGTTTAGTAACTCCTCCTTGGCATTTACTAGGATTATTGGTCTCTTAGCAGTATTTTGTATTTAATAATGCAATTATATTTTAATACCTATAATAAAATAAATGAAAAATAATTTAAAAATATTATCATTGTTATAGCAATCCTGCTTTAAGGAGTATGTCTATATATAGTTTTCTTGATTTTTCCCAAAAAGCACCACTAAAAAAAGATATTAGATATAAAACAAAATTAAGGAGACTTTAAAAGTTGTAGGGAAGAAGGTGAACTGGCTAGGGACATTAGAATCCAAGCACTGACAGTTGATGAGTTCCTAGATTTGCTTTTTGCCTCATTTATCCCAGACTTGGAGTGAAAAAGTTAGTAAACTAGAAATGCCAAAGAAAAAGATTTTGGCATTTGGTCTATAGACCAAAAACAAAACAAAACAAGCTAACAAACAAAATTCAATAAAAGACTGCTCTCAAGGGTCATTTGAACTGCAAGATTAAGCCAGTCAATCGTAAAGGAAATCAACCCTGAATATTCATTGGAAGGATTGCTGCTGAAGCTGAAGCTCCAATACTTTGGCCACCTGATGCAAAGAGATGAGTCTTTGGAAAAGACCCTGGTGCTGGGAAAGATTGTAGGAAAAAAGAGAAGGGGGCGGCAGAGGATGAAATGGTCAGAGAGCATCACTGACTCAATGAACCTGAATTTGAGCAAACGCCAGGAGACGGTGGAGGACACAGGAGCCTGGTGTGCTCCAGTCCATGGGATCAAGAAGAGTCAGACATGACTTAGTAACTGAACAACAACAGCTGTAGTTATTCAACCAGGAAAGAAGTTGACTAGTATGTTAGAAAAAAATTAGATGGTAATGTCTCTACCCCCGCCAAATACTTAGAGACAACCAGTCCCTCCTCACTGTCCCGTGCCAACAAATAACAAATGGGACCCTTGCCAGGCTGCAACAAAAGAGCCACCCCTCAGAGCAAGATGTCCTAGGGAAATCCAGGTGAGTGGAAGACTGAACTTTTCATCCCTGCTGGGTGGTAGTAAGACCCTTTTCTCACAGTGTCGGTGTAGTCTACATGTGGAGCCCACACATTAACCCCCACCAAGGATTATCAGAATTGTCTTCCTCTCTCCACTGGTATGGTGCCAGCAGTAGTGTCAAAGATAAGAAGTTTTTCCACAACTCTACAGAAATGAATCAACCCCTGCCTCCCACCAACCCCTGCAGTATCAGTAAAAGCCAGGTGGGGCACTGTAGAGCTACTAGTAATACTAGTAGTATTAGTATCTTTATGACTAATACTACTGCTTCTCAAAGCTGGCCTTGGTGTAGCAGAAGTCTAGTTCAGAGCTGAAACTCTGACCCCACATCTCCTCTAGGAGCCATTCATACCCTGGAGTGTCAAAGAGGCTGGATAGGGAAACTGAATGTCTATTTGCATAGGACACAATGTAGCAATGCTCCCCTCCCTTTCACTATAAGTGGTATCAGAGGAATCCAACTATAAGAGATGATTTAAATAAGACCCAGTGTCTTATAACACAGTACATAAGATATCTAGGTTTTCAGTAAAAATGGATTGTCATACCAAAAACCAGGAAAATTTCAAATGGAATAATAATTTTTAAAAAATGAACAGATGAAATGACAGAGTTGTGAGAAACATTAGAACTATTTGAGCACTCGGTCATGTCTGACTCTTTGCAACCCATGGACTGCAGCACACCAGGCTTCCCTGTCCATCACCAACCCTCAGAGCTTGCTCAAACTCAGGTCCATCGAGTTGGTGATATCAGTTTACAAAGTAATTACTTAGCCAAGTAATGCTCAAAACCCTTCAAGTTAGGCTTCAACAGTATGTGAACTGAGAACTTCCAAACGTTGAAGCTGAATTTAGAAAAGGCAGAGGGACAAGAGATCAAATAGCCAATATCTGTTGGATCACAGAAAAAGCAAGAGAATTCCAGAAAAATAACATCTACTTCTGCTTCATTGACTGTGCTAAAAACCTTTAATTACAGATCACAATAAACTGGAAAATTCTTAAACAGATGGGAATACCAGACCACCTTACCTGCCTCCTTAGAAACCTGCAGGAAGGTCAAGAAGCAGCAGTTAGAACTGGATATGGAACAATGGACTGGTTCTAAATTGGGAAAGAAGTACGTCAAGGCTGTATATTGTCACCTTACTTTTAACTTATATGCAGAGTACATCACGTGAAATGCTGGGCTGGATGAAATCCAAATTGGAATCAAGATTGTGGAGATAAATATCAATAACCTCAGATATGAAGATGATATCACCCTTGAGCAGAAAGTGAAGAGGAATTAGAGTCTCTTTTTGAAAGTGAAAGAGGAGAGTGAAAAATCTGGTTTAAAATTCAACATTCAAAAAATGAAGATCATGGTATCTGGTCCCATCACTTCATGGCAAAATAGATGGAAAACAATGGAAACAATGACTGACTTTATTTTCCTGGGCTTCAAAATCACTGTGGACGGTGACTGCAGCCATGAAATTAAAAGACACTTACTCCTTCGGAGAAAAACTATGATAAAACTAGACAGTGTATTAAAAAACAGACATTACTTTGCCTACAAAGGTCCATCTAGTCAAAGTTACGGTTTTCCTGTAGTCATGTACAGATGTTAGATCTGAACAATAAAAAAGGCTGAGCACCGAAGAATTGATGCCTTTGAGTTGTGGTGCTGGATTAGACTCTTGGGAGTCCCTTGGACTGCAAGGAGATCAAACCAGTCAATCAATCCTAAAGGAAATCAACCCTGAATATTCACTGGAAGACTGATGCTGACAGTGAAGCTCTGATACTTTGGCCATCTGATGTGAAGAGCTGACTTGTTGTTAAAGACCCCGATTCTGGAAAAGAATGAAGCCAGGAGGAGAAGGGATTGACAGAGGATGAGATCCTTGGATGGCATCACCAACTCAGTGGATGTGAGTCTCGAGCAAACTCTGGGAAATAGCGAAGGACAGAGGCCTTCCTTATTTATAGAGAGGCCTGGCCTATTGCAGTTCATGGCTTGGCAAAGTGTCAGACAGGACTGAGCTACTGAAAACAACAAAAGTCATTAAAATCACTTCCTTCTCCTTACCAGGCCATTACATTACTATGTGATGGGCTAGTTTTGGTGTCCTCTGGTGGCAGTGTGAAAACTACAACCTGAGGCAAGCCTTCAGTCTGGATATTGGAGGTTTGTGGCCTGAGAGAAGGCAATGGCACCCCACTCCAGTACTCTAGCTTGGAAAATCCCATGGATGGAGGAGCCTGGTGGGCTGCAGTCCATGGGGTCGCTAAGAGTCAGACACAACTGAGCACCTTCACTTTCACTTTTCACTTGCATGCATTGGAGAAGGAAATGGCAACCCACTCCAGTGTTCTTGCCTGGAGAATCCCAGGGATGGAAGAGCCTGGTGGGCTGCCATCTATGGGGTCACACAGAGTTGGACATGACTGAAGTGACTTAGCAGCAGCAGCAGCAGTGGCCTGAGAGGGGTAAGGGTATGGGGGTGAGGAGGTGGGTAGGAGAGGGGGGCCTCAGAACTGTCTGTGCAATTTGGACTTTTGCTAATGATGTTGTCTCTTAAAAGGTGGCCCACTGACTTTTAAAGAAGATTATGTAAAAAGAAGAAAAAATATTTTAAAATAATGGAAAATTATCAATGGAAAAATACAAAAATTGATTTCAGAAAATCAGTAGATCTTAACGTTCTTCTATGAGTAATGGGCAGATCAAGCAGGCAGAAAAATCACACAAGAAAATATAGTCAGACTGAATAGGCCTATATCTGTTAAATGAACTGAAACAATCCTTAATAACCTTTGAAGACTGAAAGCGCAAAGTCCAGATGGATTCACTGGTGAGTTATACTAAACATTTGAGGAAGAAATCATATCAGTTCTCCACAATAACTATCTTTCTGAGAACAGAAGCAGAAGAAATGCTTCCTAGTTTATTCTAAGATGCCAATATTACTCTAATACCAAAACTAGACAAATAGTATAAGATAATTGGAGAGCAATAATTCTCATGAACATAAATGCAAAAACCCTCAACTAAAAATACTAACAAATTGAATCCATCTAAGTATAAGAAGGAATTATAACATGATAAGTGGAACCAACACCTATTCATGATAAAAACTCTCAGTAAATTAGGAATATTTGGGAACTCCTCAACCTGATAAAGAATATCTACACAAAAGCTACAGCTAACATCACATTTAATGGTGAGAAATGAAGTTTTCTCCCTTGGGCAAGGATGTCCTTTACCATCACTCTTTTTCAGCATTGTGTGGGAAGTCCTAGTTAATTCAATTGGAAAAGAAAATAAAAGTTATATAGATTAGGAAGGAAGACATAAAACTGTCTTTGCTCTCAAATAACATGAAAATCTATGTCAAAACTTCTGAAAGAATCAACAACAACAACAACAACAAAAAACTTCTGAAACTCATATGATTACAGTGAGCTTTCAGGATACAAGTCCATTTCTTTCCAATATATCAGCAATGAACAAGTGGAATTTGTGTTTAACAACTTGATACAAAAAATAAATACATATGTATTTATAGCATATGTAAATGACCTATATAAGTAAAACTGCTAACCTCTGGAGAATGAAACCAATGAAGAACTAAATAAAATATAGATATTCCATGTTCATGGAGAGAAATATACAATATTCTCAAGATGTTAGTTCTTTCCAACTTGGTATGTAGATTCAATGGCATATCAATTAAAATCCCAAGAAGTCATTTTGTGGATATTGACAAACTGATTCTAAAGTTTTTATGGGGAGGATAAAACTCAGACTAGCTAACATGATAATTAAGAATAAACTTGGAGGACTAACATTAACAACTGTAAGATTTATTATAAAGAAGCAGTTTTCAAGGTAGTGTGGTATTGTCAAAAGAATAAAGAGATCAGTGTAACAGAATAGATAGCCTAGAAAAAGACCCACATAAATATGTTCAAAGGCAATAAAATGAGGTAAAGGTAGTCTTTCCAACAAACGGTGTGGGAATAACTAGATATCCACTTGCAAAAAATAAAAAGAAATATAGACTGAGACCTCGCAGTTTTCACAAAACCTAATTTAAAATGGATCTCAGACTTAAATGTAAAGGCAAAATTATAAAACTTCTAAACGATATCATAGGAGAAAACTTACCTGTTCTTGGGTTTGGCAATGACTTTTAGATACTATAGCAAAAGCATGCTTCATTAAAGCAATAATGATAAGGTGAACTTTATTAAAATTAAAAACCTACACCATGCAAAAGACAATGTCAAAAGACTAAGACAAGTCTCAGACTGGAGAAAAATTACAAAAGACCCATCTGATAAAGGACTCTGGTCTGAAATATGCAAGTGTTGTGTTAATTGTTCAGTCAGGTCCGACTCTTTGTGACCCCACAAACTGTAGCAATAAAGGCTTCTTTGTCTATGGGATTCTCCAAGCAAGAATACTTGAGTGGATTGCCACTCCCTTCTCCAGAGGATCTTCCCGACTTAGGAATCTTCTGCAGTGAAGGTGCAGTCGTTACCATTTGAGCTACAGGGAAGTCCTTAAAAATATGCAAAGAACCATTACAGTTCAGCAATAAAACTGAACATAGTTCCTTGTGCTATACAGTAGGTCCTTGTTGGTTACCCATTTTAAAAATAGCAGTTGTACATATCACATGTAATACTAAAGGAAAATTTGGTAACACTTAAAAAAAACAATAAAAAACAATCTGCTTAATAAATGAGTAAACGTCTATCTTACCAAAGAAGATATACAGATAGCAAATAAGCATGTGAAAAGATGCTTCACATTACATGTCATCAGAGAAATGCAAATTAAAACAGCAATCAGGTACTCCTGAATAGCTATTAGAATAGCCAAAATCTAGAGTAATGGCAACATTAAATGCTAGCAAGGATGTAAAACAACAGGAACTCTCATATATTGCTTGTGGGAATGAAAAATGGTTGAGGCATTTTGGAAGTCAGTTTGGCAGTTTCTTTAGGAAACTAAACCAGCTCTTTGTGTGTGTGTGTGTGTGTGTGTGTGTGTGTGTGTGTGTGTGTGTGTGTGTGTGTACATGCTCAGTCACTCAGTCATATCCTTTTCTTTGCAATTCCATAGACTATAGCCACCAGACTCCTCTCTCCATGAAGTTTTTTAGGCAAGGATACTGGAGTGAGTTGCTATTTCCTCCTCCAGGGGATCTTCCCAACTCAGGGATCTCTTATATCTCCTGTATTGACTGGTTCTTTAACATTAGCACCAGTGGGAAGCCCCTAGGAAGCTGTATGGTCTAGCAGTTGTACCAGGTATTTATCCAAAGGATTTGAAAAGCTATGTCCACAGCAAAACTTATACAAATATTTATAGCAAGTTTCTTCATAATTGCCAAAATTTGGAGGTAACGAAGATGCCCTTCAGTAGGTATGGATATCCAGATAATGGAATGCTTTTCAGTGCTAAAAGTAAATGATCTATCAAACCGTGAAAAAAATATGGAGGAAATTTATGGGCATATAATTAAGGGGAAGAAGTCAATCAGTAAAGTTTGCATCCTATAATTTTCAAAGATATAGAATTCTGGAAAAGACAAAACTATGGAGACAGTAAAAAGATCTATGTTGCCAGGGGTTGTTGTGGACAGAAATGAACATGCGAATCTCTGAGTATTTTCAAGACAGTGAAAATACTATTTTGGTGAATACATGTCATTACGCATTTTTCCGACATGTAGACTGTATCCAAAGTGGACCTTACATGAACTACGGACTTTGAGTGACTTTGAGTGATTATAATGTATCAATATAGGTTAATAAATTGCAACAGATGTAGCACTCTAGTAAGTGATATTGATAATGGGGGAGGCAATTTGTGTGAGGGGCTAGGGAATATATAGGAAATCTCCATACCTTTCCATAATTTTGCTGTGAACCTAAAACTGTCCTAAAATATGATACATTCTTAAGCAGACTGTCAATGGATTGGGTAACAGTAAATGACAGGGAAAGAGAAAAAATAATTGCGATTTTAAAGACAAAAGACATTGTCTAATCTGAATAGCCACCTATTCACCTCCTCCAAACAAAAATAAATAAATTCAGCCAAAACAAACAATAATAAAACACAGTGAAGAGCCTCAGAGCTCAGAGATCCTTGGAGCTTTAACAAAATATCTAACATTTATGTCACTGAAATCCCAGATGGTAGATGGCAAGGCTGAAAAAGAACTCAAAGAAATGACACCTTTTCAAGTTTGTCAAAAGACATAATCCCCTTGATTCAAGAAGCTGAACAAATCCTAAATAGGGAACTGTAGAGAGATACACCCTAAGCCACATCATATCAAACTTCTGAAGGCAAAAGAAAAAAAAAATCAAAATCAACAGGAGAATAACCCCATCCTAGGGGAAATTCAATTTAAATGCAGGAAATTTCACATCAGAAAAAAATGGAAGCAGATTTTTTTTTTTCAAATGTTGGAAGAAAAGAAGTATCAACCCAGAATTTAAAATCTATAAAAGAAAAATCAAGACATTATCAGATTGAGGGAAATGGAGAGATTTTTATCACCAGAGAATGTACTTTAGAAGAGAGTTCTCCAAACAGGAACGAAATAATAGGTGAAGGAACTTTGAAATATTAAGAAGGGGAAAAAAGGAGTAAAAATGGGTAAGCACAACGTATTTTCTTTCCCATATTATTTTGCAATATAATTGCTTTATAATGTTGTGTTAGTTTCTGCTGCACAACATCACGCATCAGCCATATGTGTAAATATATGCCCTCTTTCCCTCCCCTCCCCCTCCTCCCCCCACTCCACCCCTTAGGTCCCCTCAGAACACTGAGCTTGCCCCCCTGTGCTCTAAGGCAGCTTCTCACTAGCTAGCTGTTTTGCACATGGAAATGTATATACAGCAATGTTACTCTCTCAATTCATCCTCCCCTCCCCTTCCCCTCCTATGTCTACAAGTTTGTTCTTTATGTCTGTGCCTCTATTACTGCCCTGCAAATAAGTCCATCTGTACTATCTTTCTGGATTCCATACATATGCATTCAGTTCAGTCCAGTCGCTCAGCTGTGTCCCACTTTTGTGACCCCATGGTCTTTGTGACCCCCTAGATATATGCCATTAATATATGATATTTGTTTTACTCTTTCTGACTTACTTTACTCTGTATGACAGACTCTAAGTTCATCCACATCACTTCCACTGACTCAATTTCATTCTTTTTTTCTGGCTGATTAATGTACCACTGAATATATGTCCACATCTTCTTTATCCATTCCTCTGTTAATGGACACCTAGGCTGCTTACATGTCCTGGGTATTATAAATAGTGTTGCAGTGAACACTGGGGTGCATATGTCTTTTTTTATGTGCCATATGTCTTATGATTTTCTCAGGGTATGTGCTGAGTAGTAGGATTGTTGGGTCATATGGTAGTTCTGAGCTTCCCTGGTGGCTCAGTGGTGGAGAATCCGCTTGCCAGTTCAGCAGACATGGGTTCAATCCCTGGTTTAGGAAGACCCCTGGAGAAGGAAATGGCAACCCACTCCAGAATTCTTGCCTGGGAAATCCCAGGGACAGAGGAGCTTGGTGGGCTACAGTCCATGGGATTGCAAAAAGTTGGACATGACTTAGCAACTGAATACATGTGTATGGTAGTTCTGTGTTTAGCTTTTTCAGGAACTGCCTTATTATTCTCCACAGTGGCTATATCAATTTACATTCCCACCCACAGTGTAGGAGGGTTGCCTTTTCTCTACACCCTCCCCAGCATTTATTGTTTATATATATATATACATATATATTTTTTAATGATGGTCATTCTGACCTGTGTGAGGTGATACCTCATTGTAGTTTTGATTTTCATTTCTCTAATAATTAGTGATCTTGAGCATCTTTACATGGATCTTTTGGTCATCTGTATGTTTTCTTTGGAGAGATACCTATTTAGATCTTCCATCTATTTTTTGATTGGATTTTTTGCTTTTTTGATATTGAGCTCCATAAGCTGTTTGTATGTTTTGGAGATAAATCCCTTGTCTGTTTCTTCATTTGCAAATATTTTCTTCCATTCTGAGGGTTTTCTTTTAATTTTGTTTATGGTTTCCTTTGCTGTGCAAAAGTTTTTAAGTTTAATTAGGTCCTGGTTGTTTATTTTTCTGTTTATTTTCATTATTTTAAGAAGTGGGGTATATCAAAGAGCATTTTTCCTGTTTTCCTTTATATGGCTCCTAGTGTTTGGCATTTCTCTTAATCCTCTATTGTTGAGATGAAATTTAAGAAATTTTTTTTGTTGTTGTTGTTTTCTCCTTTTAAGATGATGAAAATATTTTTCTTTGTTTTCTTTTTTCTCTATAATATCCTCGTTTTTACCCCATGCACACTCATCTATCATTCTGCTTCATTCTGGGAAATTTTCATTAGGTACTCCCTAGATTATATTTCACCTTTTTATTTTCTATTTTCTTTGGTCACATAGAGTGACTCTCCATGATAGGCTTTAAGTTCGTTGGTATTTTAGACCTACTGATTCCCTTCCTTTCGAAGTCAATAATGAAGTAATAATATGTGTTCTAGATGTTTTCAGTGGTTGTTATAGTTCCCCAAAACTTTGACTGGTATGTCCTTCATTTTGGCCTTTCATTTTTTAAAAGAAAGTCTCTTGTTTTGTTTTTAGCAGTTTTTCCCTGAATCCTACGCAGTTGATCTTCTTCTAGGTGTGTTAGCACTTTAATTGAATGAAGCTTGTTCATTTACTTTGCCTATTAAGTTGCACACCTGGTTGGTTCTTTCTGTTGTGAATGTCTTTCTTTCCAGAGATTTTCAGCATTTGGATAGGTTTTCTCAAATGTAATTGTCCTGTACTACTCAGCAGTCCAGCATTCTGTTTTGTAAACCAAACTTTGAGGTGATGTTGGTGGTTTAGTCGCTAAGTCTTGTCCGACTCTTTGCAAGCCCGTGAACTATAGCCCGCCAGGCTCCTCTGTCCATGGGTTTCTCTAGGCAAGTATCCTGGAGTGAGTTGCCATTTCCTTCTTCAAAACTTTGAGGAGGAGACATCATTTATTTTTTTAAGTATCAGTAGATTATATTTATGGACTTATTTTTTTCCTACACGCATACTTTTCAGGGCAAGCAGTTCTGATAAAGTGATGAGACATAGTATCCCTGTTGTAGAATAAGTCTATTTCTTGTGATGGGGTATCTCCATTCGTATTCAGTGATGTTAACCTTTATCATGGTGTCTAAGTTTCCCTGTGGATTTACAGGAATTTATCCTGCTCTGGAAACCTTCTAATGCATTAGCTGCATATTGATAGAATTCAGCTTATTGGTTGTTTGATGTAACAGATTTTTTCCATTATCGTCCCAATTTCACCCTTGAATTCCTTCATCACTGCTGGGTGATCAAAGGATCTCTTTTCTTTCTCCCTGTTTCTCACTCTGAGGCTTTTATTCTCTGCGCCCTGAGGTTGGATTTTGGGCTTTGCTATATGACTTATGAAAGCAATTGAGCATACACCTCTTTAATCATTCAGTTCCTACAACTTTACCATCCTCTTCTGAGAAATGTGAATTAGTCCCAAGGGTTTTTTAAGCTCCTTCTACCAAATAGAAATTTGCATTTTTTGTTTCTTAGATCGATGTTTAGTCAGGACAAAAGATGATTAATCTGTAGTCAGAATTTTGCTTCTATTACAATAATTTATATTAATATTTCTGATCTTCCTCCCCACTTGATTGATAGTCTTCTCCCAACTTCTCTCCTTCCCACCTCTCTCTCTCTACATATGTTTCTATCTCTCCTCCTTTCTTTCACCATATAATCCCTTTTCTGATCCCCCCACACATAAATACAAACACACACTAAAACACAAAAACATTGTTTATTATTATTAAAATCCATCTTTCAAACAAGGTAGCTATTAATCTGTAAAGAAGTTAAGGTTAATACTTTTGGTGTCAAGCTCCCCAGATTCAAGCTATTAGGTATACATCTCCAGAGAAACAATTCACACCTAAATCCTCTCATTTATCAAAGGAAGATAAGAAAAGCCCATATATCTCACAGTGCAATAGTTTAAACCTCATGGCCTAGTCACCTTAAATGAAAGTCTAATTAAAAGTATCATTTCTAATTCCATCTTGAGGTAAATGTTATTTTAACAATAAAAATTTCAAGTATATCGTTAATATGAACATTTTACTTCTTACTGATCAAACTTTAAACTTATTGCCTATTAATGAGTAAAAGCAACTTATATTTTATTACTAGTCAAAGTGTGTTTTATAGATTTATCTATTCCCTGGCAAGATGGAAATTGATTTTGTACGATCAGTGTCTTTTCCTTGCCTTTAGTCTGACAGCAGATTGAAAATCCTCTTATAACTGATACCAGCATTCCTATCGCACTCATGGACAATGGTAGAATCTTTCTCAAAATTCAGATATGTGTTTTGACTTTTAGTAGGAGTAGATCCTTACCTAGTCCTTAGTGATTCTCAATTTAATGTACATAGTTAACTCCTAACCCCCCACCATCATTTGAACACTCAAAGAGTTCAACTGAGAAATGCATTCTTCCAGTGAGCTTGGTTTTCTATAAGCTTTAGCCAAGGTATGTGCTCATAAGTCAGAAACTTCATCTTTTTTCTTACTTTAGTGTTTATGTCATCTTAGTTCACATGATAACATTCACTCCTTTGTTGATTCTGTATGTATTTATTGAGCAACTAGGATGGATCATGGATATGAGGCTTAAGAATACATAATTATAGAAACAAGGTGTAATCCACATCTATGTGGCGCTCATTGTATAATGGAAGAGGCAGATGTGAACAGAATAATCACAAAGAGAAATATATTTAGTACTATGAAGGAAAAGAATACTCTGCTATTAATAAAAATACACAGAACAACAGGACTTGAATTAGCAGAAGACAGGGTTGGAAGAGCAGATAAGACAGCAATCTTCTCATGTGTTATTGATGTTTTTGAAGGGTGGACATAGTGGGTGATATTACAATGTTTTTTCTTTTTTTCTAAAAGTTTTCTTTTACACTGGAGCATAGTTGATTCACATTGTCGTGTTAGTTTCAGGTGTACAGCAAAATGATTCGGTTATACATGCACATATAGCTAGTCTTTCCCATGTTCTTTTACCATTTAGGTCTTTACAGAATACTGAGCAGAGTACCCTGCACTATACAGTAGGTCATTGTTGGTTATCTGTTTTAAATATAACAAATTTATTTTATATGAACCCCAAGCATAGAAGACAGGAGAACTGAGTGTCTGTTAGAAAATGTTTCAGTATGTAATCTCTAGGTTATGATGATAATATCCACAGAAAGGTAATATTACAGTTTATATTTCACAAGCTTTTAGTATGTAAAGCAGCATTCTGACAACTCAAGTCTGATTCAAGCTGAAAGGTTACAATTTAGGGAAATGAGTAATGTATACCTTGTAAAATTAAGATTATACATTTTCTGAAAATTTATTTTGTCATCAAACACCATATCCAGCCTCACATGTGGATGTGAAAGACATAAAATTAATAGCAAATTGAATAAATTATATGTATCTTAAAACCTGTGACCTACTACAACACACTTATGTTTTCCTGTACTATGTGGGAAAAATCATAACATTTAAAAAAAGTTTTCTTTAAGGCATTTTAAACAATATAGGAAAAATATTATATTAAGGTGAGTTACTACTAAAAATAATTTTTATTATGGGAGATTTTCATGAAAAGATTAGCAGTTTGTATTCACTGTCTCTAAAAATTTAGTTAATAAAGAAATGTCCTTGATCTTGCATTTTTGATGACAACTTGTAGGTTATTTGAAATGAAGAAGTATCTGTAGTTTTCACTTATTGCAGGTTCAGATATTTGATTTGTTACTCACCTTGTCATAATTCATGGTCTATGAATGTTTGATCCAATGTTTAAGGTAGAGTGTGTACCATCATGAAGAATTCTCAATGAAATTATTAAATGTTTAAATAAATTAGCAAATAAAAAATGATTTTTTTGTTAGCAGGTAACTGTTATTTTCACATGTATTCTTTCTAAGGAGCATTTATTAATCTGTATTGGACCAAGAAAAATAACTTGCAGATTCTTTGAGTGTAGGCAGAGGATGAGATGGTGGGATGGCATCACCGACTCAGTGAACATGAGTTTGGGTAGACTCCAGGAGTTCTTGATGGACAGGGAGGACTGGCGTGCTGCGGTCCATGGGGTTGCAAAGAGTCAGACACGACTGAGCCATTAAACTGAACTGAACTGGGTGTAGTCTTATTTTTAACTCTTTTTATTTATTTTACTTATTGCATACATATTCAGTTGCTTCAGTCATGTCTGCCAGGCCTCTCTGTTCATGGAATTTCCCAGGAAAGAATACTAGAGTGGGTTGCCATTTCCTCCTCTGGGGTATCTTCCCAACCCAAGGTGTGAAGCCGCTTCTCCTGTGGCTCTTGCATTGGCAGGAGGATTCTTTACCACTGAGCCACCTGGCAAGCCCTACTTTTTTCTCATTAACTTTACTAATTACCTTGATTCATAGTTATGTTTTTGTTCTTTAGTTGCTAAATCATGTCCTACTCTGTTATGACCCCATGAACTGTAGCCCAGCAGGCTCCCCTGTCCATGGGATTTCCCAAGCAAGAATACTGGAGTATGTTTCCATTTCCTTCTCCAGGCAATCTTCCCAACCTAGGGATCAAACCCAACCCTCCTTCATTGCCAGGCGTATTCTTTACCACTGAGCCACCAGGAGCTGGCTGGGACTAAAATCTGTGACTGCACAAGGGTGCTCACAACAAAATTTGCTAAGAAATAAACTCTGCTCCTTGCACCATCTAAGCTAATGTTCCAAATTTTTCTTCTGTAAAACTCTACAGAGGTAGTATTATCAAACGTAGACTTATAAATTAAATGCCTTTACATCACTGAGGCTAAGAACTTGCCAAAATGTACATACCTTTGAATTTTGTGAACTAAATTGGTGAAAATTCAATTTAAAACTTTAGCTGACTCTTAAATCTATTCTCCTTTGAAAGACTAGTATTAGTTCCTAAAATATTTAAATTTATGTAAGAAATGGAAATTTTGACTCATTATTCAAAATAAATAATTAATTTTGTAATTATAAATTTCAAAGAAAGACATTTGTATTTGTTTGTTGCTTATTTTCACAGAGAATCAAGTAGACATTTTATTTTAGCTCAGTTGTGTTTGTCTCTTATCTACACTGATCAATAATTATGAAATCTGTGTAATTACATGAATGTGGTTGAGGGATAATTGTGATGAGATGTAACAGATGTTAAACTATATTTCCAAAATTTAGAAAGAAAGCTTTTGCTTGTTAAATCATTCCCTCTCTCAACTTAGTCATTCATTGGCACCATGTATGTTTATTTTTTACTTCAAAACTTTTGCTAACATCTCTTCAAAAGAGTGGTTTAATTTAAAAATGAATAATAAATCATATATATATATACACATATACGTGTATATGTATATATACACACATATACATATACACACATATGTGGGCTTTCTCAGTAGCTCGGGTAGTAAAGAGTGAGTGAAGTCGCTCAATCGTGTCCGACTCTTTGTGACCCCATGAACTGTAGACTACCAGGCTCCTCCATCCATGGGGTTTTCCAGGCAAGAATACTGGAGTGGGTTGCCATTTCCCTCTCCCAGGTAGTAAAGAATCCACCTGCAAATCAGGAGACCCCAGTTCAGTTCCTGGGTTTGGAATATCCCCTGGAGTAGGGCTAGACTACTCACTTCAGTATTCTTGGGCTTCCCTGGTGGGTCAGATTGTAAAGAATCTGCCTGCCATGTGGGAGACCTGGGTTGGGAAGACACCCTGGAGGAGAGCATGGCAACGCACTCCAGTATTCTTGCCTGGAGCATGCCCATGGACAGAGAAGCCTGGTGGGTTACACAGTCCATAGGATCACAGAGTTGGACATGACTAAGCACACACCTGTATATATATCTACATAAGTATATAAGCAAGTAGTACCATTATATTCCTTTGAAGTGAATTACTTTTGTGGATACCTTTGGTATTTCCCTTAAATTTTGATTCAAATATCTATTAAACTACTGAAAATAATTTAAAATGGTGGCTTCCCTGGTGGCTCAGATGGTAAAGTATCTGCCTGCAATGCAGGAGACCTGCGTTCTATCCCTGGGTTGGGAAGATACCCTGGAGAAGGAAATGGCACCCCACTCCAGTACTCTTGCCTGGAAAATCTCATGGACGGAGGAGCCTGGTAGGCTACAGTCCTTGGGGTCACAAGGATTCAGACATGACTGAGCAACTTCACTTTCTTTGCACTTTCAAGATAAAATTAAATCATTTTCAGTATTTCATAGCCCTAAAAATGTAACACATTTTAAGAATTAGAAAAATACATTAGTAGCCACAAACCAGACCATTCTTTAAAATTTCTCAGTAACCCCATCCAGATCTCATATACTCAATAACATAGTCAAGAGGCTGCAGCTACTAATACAATGAATTCTTATTGTTTTACTGGGATGGGTAATGCTTTATTGCAATCATGATATTTGGTCTTCATTCTACTCTGAGGGCTTCCTAGGTGTTGCTGGTGGTAAAGAATTTGCCTGCCAATGATGGAGATTTTAATGACACGGTTCAAGTCTTGGGTCAGGAAGATCCCCTGGAGGAGGGCATGGCAACCCACTCCAGCACTCTTGTCTGGAGAACCCCATCTATAGAGGAACCTGGCGGGCTACAGTCTATGGGGTCGCAAAGAATCAGACACGACTGAAGCAACTTAACACAGCACAAACATTCTGCTCTACATTTGGCAGCTTATTCCAAATGCAATAGTCATTAATGATGCTTCTCAAAAATCTTGCATATAAACATTTCACATAAGTCATAATGTGATTATTATGCCTTTCTTCCAGTATTTTAATAGATTAATTCTTCTAAATTCCTAGCTTCGTATTAAAATACCTCCCAAGCTTTAAAAATCCTGCTACTGTTAAAAAAAAAGAGAAAGTGTCAGTGTATTAAGGGACAGGAGGGCGAAAGAGAATGGATTCTCTATCCTGCCAACTGCTCAGCATTCAGTTGCTTTTAGAAAACTGGCCTCAGAACTACTGTTATTCAGGCCATTAGCAACATTTTCCTTGTTCTGGCCAAATGGAAAACAGCATCATTTGTGAGATGTAGAAACTCCTCTGAAAGAACTTTTAAAAAGCCAGTTTTATATATAACGATTATACATAATAGAATTATGGGAGACCAGTATTGATTATTAGTGGCCTTTCTTAAGATCAGTATGATTTTACAGATGCAATTAGAAGGTTATTGCTGCTAAAAATTGGCAAGTTAATTCATAATTCTTAGGCTAGAATTGTCCACACATTAGTTCTTGGGCAATATATTTTGTTTAACATTCTGTTGTGTCTCCAAGTTTTAATGAATATTGACAGAATTAAAATTTCAAGCCAACAAATGTAGTATCATGAAAAGTAATGTAATAATAGATTTTAGGACTTCACAAAACAACTTTATTTAGTGTAAATTAGCAGTTAAAGATAAACCTTTTCAGCAAATGTATAAATTCATTTCACTGATATTTTTATTTTGCCCTTCCTTTGGTAGTGAGTATAAAATATCTAATATCAACCACAGTAGATTCTGTATGTTTCAGTAACCAAGTATACATGTGTAATTTTAAAGAAAGCATGGTAGTTAACTGTAAGTCAAGTGTAAGTACAAGTCAATTGTACTGAGTACATTTATGTATTCACACAGAATGTAAATACAAATAAGAAAGGTCAATGGCAATGTGGCAATGATGTAACCATTATTTAAAAGGAATTTGTTGATGTCATTCAGGTTTTCTAATCTTTTTTATGAGATGGGTAGGGATAAAATTATAATAAATATGGTTGTAGAAAAGTAAACACAGACACACATAATAAATGATGCTTGCAAGTCCGAATTTTTAGCAGCAAACATGCAGCTCTAATCAACTAATGGAGGCCCCTTAGAGCCAAAGAAAACAATTTCAAAGTAATGTTCTGGCTGAGCTGGTTATAATCCATTTGAGTGTTCTACAAAATAGTGGTGCTTATAAATGGGCTGAGTTAAACTAAACAATGATGATTGTGGTGATGTCACTTAAAGACTTCCAAAAGTTATAGTGAGATGACATTTATGTTCTATGAAGGCTTCAGGTAGAATACAGCATTTAGTTAGATATAACAAAGTTCTTATTTAATATAAACATAATGCATCTGGATAGAATCCTGAGATGCCTTTAGGTAAAATGCTCTTATTATGATAATCTTATCAGGCAGCGTGTTTTCAATTCAGCACTCTATTGCTTTGTTTTCCAAAATTTAATGAATGCATGGTCTAGTTCCAACTGAAGTGAATTTATTCTTCAGGAAAGAAAAAAAAAAAACTGTACCCATTAATTTCTTATTCATGTACAACCATTAGTTCCTTGTTGTCTTCTCGTTACCTCAAATTTAAAATACTTGATTTTAGCCATGATATTGCTAGAAAGCAAGCAAACAAATGACCAGCTCTGTAATCTTGGTAGATTACATGACAAGCTCTCTTTTTACTTCATTCTCGTGTTCATCCTAAGAAGGTGCAGGACCAGTGGTTGAAGGATAGGGGCTTGAATCATCTTTCTTGATCAGGGTTCCAAGCTGATTATCCAGGATAACCTACATGCTCACACTTTTTTGATCACAGTAAGCTGCATGGCCATACTGACTTTGAGGAACACCGATAAATGCAATCATACTTGTGCTCAGGTGAAAGAGACACATTATTTGAATTCATATCTGTGTCGACAGCTCACAGTATGGTACTTAACTGTCCAGAAATTATTTCCTTCATGTGAAGTGCTCTTATCACCACTTCTGAGGATGATTTCAGTATGTTCTAAGTAGGTTTTCACCAAAAATTTATAGAGATTATAGCAGTGATCATATATCATTACAACATAAGCAAAATGTGAATAGCAATAAGAGTTCTCAGATCTCACACCAATATTTGTGTTTTTATGCAAATAATAGAAAGTATAATATTTCATTCTTTATATGAAAAATATTTTTAAAAACTAGGAGAAGAATTTAAATAAAGCTTTGAAAATTAAAACAATTTACTGCAGTTACTAACAATCCTGTTTTTTAAATTCATTTATTTATCCATTTAGTTAGTTGGTTGACTGGTTAATTAGTTTAGTTTTAGTATTTGGTGACACTCCCAAAGGATTTGTCCTTTACTCTTAGTGTTGTATGACAGAGAGAATAAATTAACCTGATGGTACGGCAAAGTGTTTTGTCCCACTGAAATGTCAGAAGGTGAATTGAGACCATAAACATAATCGGTGTTAACAGACTGACGTAATAAAAAGCATCCGATAAGATGAAGAAAGCTGCCTGGAAGATTGTCCATAGTCTTCAACTCTTAATAGCCATGTGAGATGTGCATATCTAAGGAAAGACAAAACATATTTTAAATGAGTTAGATTAGTAACATTTATATCAAGGAATTGGGCCGAAGGGTTATGTTCATTAATTTATTGTCCCACTTGTGTTCTTGCACGTTGTGAAGGCTTTGAAATTTATTCATTCATGTTATACTTCACTCAGTATAATTTTGGAACTCTTGAAGTCAGAGGTTTTCTTCTATTCATCTATATTACTAACAAGATTTCTGGTAGCTACGACAATAAGTAGCAAACCATTAGTAAATTTTCTTGTTAAATTAATGTCATAAGCTGAGTTCAGAAGTTGATTTAAATTTAAGAAGAACAAGCTAAAGAAAGTTGCAGATATTTCAAGTCAGAATAGATCATGGGTTGGTACTGATCATGGATTGCTGGTATACATTGACTAATTGTCAAAAAAATAAGGGAGGCTGGGATTGCACTCTTCCGCTATGTATTTACCTATAGTCATCTAGCAAGAAATAGCAATTTAGAAAGAGTTTGTACAGGTTGTAAAAAAAATCACCAGCAAAAATTTGTCTTGGTTATTAAAGTCCAATTACTTCACTTAGCAATTTGTATCTTATGAGTATTTGTCAATGCATATAAGTTTATAAATCTGTTCATTTAAACCATTGAGAAAGATATACCGTAACTTTAGTTTCATGCTATGTTACTCTCTCTTGATAAAATTATACAATCTTTTCAGCAAATAAAAAAGTAACTGTTGGGGAGTAAAGTTTTGAAATTAATGAGCAACTATTATTTAGATCATGGTTTAATAAATAACTTTTAGAAGCACTGTTTTATTTTATACCTTATGTCACAAAACATTAAAACCTTAATATTTTGAATATATATTTCCATTTGTATATTCTACATGTATATCAAACACACACATGCACAAATAAATTCAGGTAAGTCTCTTACAAAATAAAAAGAAATAGGAAATTACTCTTATCAATCAGGTGTGGGAAGATAATAACAACAACATTCTTACTCTCTTCTGAGGAAACATGAAATAATAAATCCAGTAATAAACTTCCAAAATTTACTGAAAAGGAGTTTTAAAATTTACTCAAAGTAAATTTGACTTAAAGCAACACACCAAATGATCTAATCAGTAGTTTTCTTCAAAATATGATCCCAGGAATAGCAGTATTAGCATCGCTAGTTGAAAATGCAAACTCTTGACCCCATCCGAGGCCTAATGAATCAGAAACTCTGGGATGTAGTCTCCAGGTGATTCTAATAGGTCCTGATATTTGAGAACCTTTGGCATGATCATACTATTTAAAGTTGTTGGGATCTGCTGATTTACAGAGGTGGTAGCAGGTGTGTCTCAATGAAGGCAACATTTTCCGGCTCCCTCGTCCCTGGGACTCTCCAGGCAAGAACAATGGAGTGGGTTGCCATTTCCTTCTCCAGTGCATGAAAGTGAAAAGTGAAAATGAAGTCGCTCAGTCGTGTCCGACCCTCAGTGACCCCATAAACCACAGCTTTCCAGGCTCCTCTGTCCGTGGGATTTTCCAGGCAAGAGTACTGGAGTGGGGTGCCATTGCCTTCTCTGGGTTCTTGGTCCTGGAAGTATTTATTTGCCATTCTTCATTATTCTGTGTAAATCTTTTCTGTGCCTCCCCACAACTAGTCTCTTGTATTTTTCCTTTAATGACTGCCTAAGTGTCAAATAGCACCTCTCCGGAGTTGCCCTCTCTGGTCACTTATGATAAAATAGGGCCATCTTGCCTATGGGCCGTCACAATAGGCTGCCTGTGGTAGCTTTCAGCGCTTATCACAATCTGAATGTGTTTAAAATTTAACATCTTTGTTCTTAAAACTGTCCCTAGAATGTGAACTCCATTTAGAGTCTAGTTCACAGATGTATTGGAGAAGGAAATGGCAACCCACTCCAGTATTCTTGCCTGGAGAATCCCATGGATAGAGAAGCCTGGTAGGACACAACTGAGCGACTTCACTTTCACAGATGTATCTTTATCATGCACTTTTTTGTAGGGCATTACAGGTATTTTTTGTAGGCAAAAATGTAAATAAATATGGCACCTATTTATACAATATTTAATCAGCATTTTATTTGCTAAGTAGTAATGAGGTCAAATTACACAAATAGGTGATTTTAAATCTAGTAGAGGGAAATCTTCTCTGCAGAAGCTACTTGAGATTTATCAGATCATTCCTGAAGGGGGAAAAAAAAATCTGTATAGTTGATATCAGGCAATCTAGTTCAGCATAGTCATTTTCTAAAATATTATTAGGTTGGCTTTAACTCAATAAAAATATAAACATTTTTATATAAATCTTTTATATTCATATTTGCTATTTCTCTGATTTGACCAAATCCAGCTTAAAAGTAGTTTTGCTTCTTGAGTAATTGCTGATTAAGTTGAATTGGGGTTTCAGAATATACTGTACACAACAATTATTACAAGAACTAGTTTCTTTGTTGATCATATTTTTAAAAATTCTTCTAAGCTCCTTAATATTCTTGAAGTCTTACAAGTTTCCAATCTAAACTGAATAGAAAAAGAATCATTAATGATAAAAATAAATTTAATCTTTTTTCAACTTCCATTGGAAAATAATAAAATATTGCTTTTGTTTCCTTTTAAAAAATAATTCTACATTAATATTCTATGCATAATGAAATCATTTTTATAAGTACATAATTCCTTAGGAAAAAAAAATCAGTGGAAGCTGTTTACTTTAAGTGGTTTATTTTTCCTTTACATGACTTGGTTTCGGAATAGTCACTCAGCTACATAAATTATAAATATTGCTTCTCCTACTCATAGCACATGCAGTATTGTTACAAGCAAAAATCATTGTAATGTAGTGATTCCAGCAAAACTACCAAGTGAACTTTTCAAATGAAAACATTCAGATAGATTATGTATTTATGAATAAAAATAAATTTGCTTTTCAGGGAGTTTGGCCGCTGGAAAGTAAATAACCTTGCAGTTGAGAGAAGAAATTTCCTTGGCTCCCCTCTGCCTCTTGCCCCTGAATTCTTCCGCAACATAAGACTTTTGGGACGTCGACCTACCCTTCAGCAAATCACAGAAAATCTTATCAAGAAATATGGGACGCATTTCTTGCTCTCTGCTACTCTGGGAGGTACGACTCTTTGAAATATTTGTGCCTGTGTATGCTTGTGCATAAAACTGTATAAGTCAAGGAACAGTGTTGGTTCATCCAAATTGCTGCAGTTTGAATAATCTTAGATTTCATTCATTAACTTAATCAGCACATTTATTGAATTACTGCTAAATATCTTGTATGGTGTTCACAAGGGTGGGGTAGAGGATTGTCACTTAGTTTCTGCCTGAAAGTAATTAACAATCTAATAACGTAGACTAAATACAGGCATAGTTATGATACTCTATAATGCAAGATGATAGGCCAAAGTTTGTTTAAATTTGAATAATAAGCATTCTACTCACAGATGGGACTCTGTTTTCAGAGAGCAGGAAAGGTCCTGAAGTAAAAATTAAAATTCCAAAATTACATTTTTAGAGCTATTTTAACATTTCTGATTGTGGTTGATATATGATATGAAGAAAGTATCATATGATATATGATGTTAAAAGAGTATTTCATTGAAATAAATATCAGTGAAGATGCATAATATGAAAATAGAGATTAATAATATTACTTCTTCCTCCATGTGATTAAATATCATTACATGTGTTTTATCATGGTGATATATAATTCAGTATTTTGAATACATGTAAATGATTTGGGGGGGAGATAATGTATAATAGGAAGAAAATGATATTTTTCTAAAATTCAAATGTATACCAGAATTCCATATATTTAGTAATGTTTTATAGAACTTTAATGTCCAAATATTCCATTTAAAATGGATGTTACTCTTTCCTGTAAAGAGGACCATTGGACAAAATTGGGTAGGAATCACCATGGAAACAGTGATTCCCTGCCCCCTTGTCAATTTCTTAGGAAGTGTATGGAAGACAGACAGACTGATTCACACTAACGGTGAAGTGATGTGAAAGACCACCTGCCCTTTATTTTTCCTGTCTTAGCTGGATGGCATCACCGACTCGATGGACATGAGTTTAAGTGAACTCCGTGAGTTGGTGATGGACAGGGAGGCCTGGCATGCTGTGATTCATGGGGTCGCAGAGTCGGACACAACTGAGCAAATGAACTGAACTGAGAGCATGTATATTTTTCCCTTTTTCCTGCCAGTCCAGACTGTCACCAAGTCACATCAGTTTATTTTTCCAAAAAATATCCTGTATCAAATTCTTTTCTGACTCCCACCCCAGTGTCCCTAGACAAGTGACCATCATGTTTCTTCTAGATTACTCCTAAGGTTCATCCTTTGCACACATCTTTGTAAAACTTGAGTTTTTAAACTCAGCCTACAATTAGCCACTTGATATGAAATCCACATGCCTTTCTGTGGTTTCTTAAGGCACCACATGAGTGATCTGCCACTGGCTTTCATCTGAAACCTCATCTGACCATTCTCCTGATTGTGCTTGATTTTTCAGCCACAAGGAAACTTCACATTTTTCTGCTCAAATGTTACTCTCAGAGGGGAGTAACATTGCTGATCAGCAATAGTGCCTATAGACCACTAAGAGTCTCTACTATTTCATTGTCTCATTTTACATTCTTCATAGTATTTATTATTATGTGAAAAAATTATTTATGGGTTTCCTGGTTTATCATCTGTTATTTCTGCATATTTTCTTAAAGACAGGAATCTTTCCTGTATTTGTTACCAATTTACCACCCACAGTTATTGTGGATGGAAAATACCAATGTCTAAACAAAGCATGTTGCAGCCATCAAGTCATCAGTCACTGCAGCCACCCCAGCTGTGGACCCTGATGGGATTCCTGACAGAGAAGGAGGATACTGGCCCTAGATAGTTAAAGCGCATATCAACGATTTCAATTAGCACAGACTCTTGCATCTTCCCATACACAGAAAAGTGCTAAATTCATTAATCTAAATTTCTTTTTTAAACTTTTTGAACTTCTTTTTAAAACTGAATTTCAGTTTTTTCAACTTTTCTTTAATTAATAGTGATTTTTTGATATTCCATTATCTGATTTTTGTTGCAAAACTCCTATGTATCCTGACTCCTCCCTTCTCTTTTCAGAGCAGTCCCTCAGAGTGACCTCAGAGACTATCTTCTGGGCTTAGGTCCTTAATTTTGTCCACCAAATAAAAGTTAATTTTCAACTGCTGCATTGTGCAGTTTTTTCAATCAACATTATAGTAGTGCTGGGCACACAATAAGTTCTCTTTAAATATTTGTTAAATTTTTAAATGAATAAGTGAAACTACGCTTTGCTAGGAAGCTGAGACTGCCCAGTCCACTAGATAAATGTCAAAATGAAATATATGGTAGAGGATAATTGAGGTCTAATTCAGGAAGAAGACTGAATGAAAGAAGCAAATCCATGGAGCCAGAATGGGTCAGTTAAACTAATATATTCAGAATTGGAGAGAATCAGGATAAGAGGGAAAGCAGGTGAGCCAGGTATGGGGAGGGTGAAAAAGGAGAGATCCCTGGACACACTAAAGAAACAAGCCTGCCATGGAACCCTGAGGAATTAAATGTAGAAGAAAGAGGTAGTCCAAGCAGACAGAAAAGTTTAGCTGTAATGCACATTCTTTCTCCATTACCTTCCTCCATAAATAAATAATACTAAAATAATGAGATAAAGAGATCAGACAAGCCTGTTGTTGAATCCTGACTCTTTTTTAATTTTAAATAAATTGAGACCTTAAAAACAAGTAATTTCACTGCTTTTTAGTTGTTTTTTTTTTTTTAAGGAAAAATGGGGGAGAGTAACGCCTGTGTGACAGGGACATGGGAAGATTAGCGTAAGTGCCATAAACAAGCCATGCATTTATGTAATTGCTGTTGTTATTATAGCACTGTGGATGGCAAAACAATGACAAAAAATATCCCCATAATTGTGAAAACTGATTCTTTGAAAGTTATGTCTATCTGGCTTTGTAATGACAATGGTTATTAATACAATAAAATCTGAAGTGAAAGTCAAAATTAAATTATTTCTATAACACCTCCTTTTAAAAAGTTCAGTGTTCTTGCAACACACACCATACTAGGTTTCATTACATCAACAATACAGAGTTCCCAGAAGAATTTCAGAGCATGAAATATATTCTTCAAATAAGAAAGGAAGGAAGTGACAAAGGGGGAAACAGAAGAGATCAAAAGTAGAGATGATTCTCAGGGATAATTTGTTCCTTAGCAACAAAACTATGGTGACTTTTTTATTTCATTGTTTTGGCATTATGGTGTCACTTTGTCACCTTAAGATACCTTTTGTTTTTTTATATGTTTTTGGCTTGTTTTCATAAACATGGTTGATGAAAACCTTTGTGGTAAATTACTTTTTAAGGTTGATTATTTGTTAATGACAATCTACTTTCTCAAAATTGATTTACTTCAGTTACTTAAAAGTTTTATTCAAGCATTGTCTTCCATGGTGGGTTGGGGGAAAGAATTGAATCAGCACCCTCATTTGCCATCTAATCTCCGACTATCCTTTGGATTTAGTATTCCTGGTATTTTCTGTTGAAATTATTTTTTTCATCTTTAAATGTTACTTATATTTTCCTTCAGAAATCTCTCTGTTGGGTGATGTTAATAATTTAGTTAAAATCTATGAAATTAGTTTAGTAGCTTAAGGATATAAACTATTAGCAATTAAAATGTATACTAGGTTGATTTCAGCCATTTTTAAAATTATTGCTATTGTAATGACACTCTTTTTTGCTCCTATAAGTGTATTTTAATTTCATATGTTTTACCTGACTGAACATGAAATTGTATTACTCCATTTTTAAAAAATGAGACTGATGGTGTTTAACTTGAGTAAGTTCTCTTTCTCTCTCATTAAATGACCAAGACTGAAGAACAACTCTAATATTAACACTGAGGATGTCAGGTATACATGCAAGATGTTTTAAATAAAAAGCCAGGTTTTAAAATTTTATTTTTATGGTTTAATTGAAATATAGTTGATTTGAAATGTTGTGTTAATTTCTTCCTTACAGTAAAATGATTCAGTTATACATATATATATATATACATTCTTTTTGATGTTGGTTTTCATTATGGTTTATCAGAATATTAAATACAGTTCTCTGTGCTATATAGTAGGACCTTGTTGTTTATCCAGTCTATATATACTACTTTGCATCTGAAAACTCATTACTTTATAAGTAGATGCTTTCTAAGTAACTAGACCTTCAACTAAATTTAAACATTTTTCAAAACAAGTTGAGTGTAAAATACTCTCTACCAGCATTAAAGTGATGAAAAGGAAATAAATGAAAAATGTCTTTTTTCCCCAAGAGTTATTTAGTACATCATATTATTGACTTAGACATAAAACTTGGGATAGGATATTCGAAGCCTTTAATGGGATATTTTATGATAGAAAAGTCAGTGATTAAATTATCTTCCTATAGGGGAAAATAAATTATAAAAAACCTTCTTCGATATATATCATTTTCTATGTTTGTTTCATCTTATAGCTTCCAAACTATTTTTCAATATAGTTATTTAGCCTGCTTCTATTTGGGATAATGATATCTAAACTCCATCACAGTTTAAAAATCTAAAATAAGCTACTAAATTTAAAGAATCAATCTTGGAAAAGATTGCACTCTTGGGATATATTGATTTCTAGCTATGGAATATATTTCTGGACTGTTTTTATAAAATATTTCATTATAATATAATCTATGACAAACACTGAAATAAAGTGCATCTGTGTACTGAATACAGAAATACCAAAAAAGGAAAAAAAAAAAATGAGTGAATGGAAACAAAAAGACCTTAATATTGTTGAGCTTACTGAGCAGACAGAGGGTGTTCACTAATAACAGGTCAGGATTCTCTATCAATAGAAAAGGACAAAGGATTAAGGGAGATGAAAATCAAAATTAATTAAAAATTGATAAAAAACTGTTTATAGTAGTAATTAAATCTGACCTGAGCCTCACCTCCACAGTTGCAAAGACTTGTCCAAGCAGTCATATGTAAAGCTCTGAGCCATCCATAGTCACTGGAGAATGTGAACACCTCCTGGTGAAATGGCTCTTTAAAGTCTTAAGGAGGTGAGAAGCCGACCACAGCAGGTGCTCTGTGCTCCCTAAAGTGAAAGTGAAGTCACTCAATTCACTCAGTCATGTCCGACTCTTTGCGACCCATGGACTGTAGCCCACCAAGCTCCTCCATCCATGGTATTCTCCAGGCAAGAATACTGGAGTGGGTTGCCATTTCCTTCTCCAAAGCACATCCTAAAGAGGAAGAAGAGGAAGAGGTGGGGTTACTGACTCACAGGTAAACACCCACCAGTCTGTCAACTCATACCTCTGCCAGCAGGGTCTGGAATGTACTCAGTGAGGACAGTTTAGGCAAAATAACTTCCCTCCAAAGTATTCTTTTTCTCAGAGATGTTTTTCTTATTGGACCAAAATTCATTCTATAAGCAAATAGACTATGTATTGAGATTTGTTCATTTACAATTTTAAAGGTTTTTTTTATTCTCAGCAACATAAAAACAGTTCTATTTTGATTTTGAATGCACAGAATTTTAAAAGCCATCATTAATTTTTTAGCAGGAAGATATATATATATATACATATATATATATATATTTTGCAAGTTTGCTTTTGAAATTTTTTTTTTTCTGAAAGTGCTTCTTATGAGAATGTATCAGGGATTACCATATGGCTCAATTTAAAGCATTTTGTCAGATATTTAATTTTATTAGCTATAGAAAATATTTTCTTCATTGTTGGGATGAAAAAAATGCATGATTGAAATGCAGACTAATATTAACTTACTAAGGTAATTATGTAAAATAAATACTACCTCAATGATGATATAGCATATAATTAGCTGTATCTGCAAGGTAGTTTATTTAGCTCAAAAATGTTTTGATATATATTTTATGTGTGTGTATATTTGTCAAAGAAAAAACAAGAGGTCAGTAAGCTGGGATATGATACAATATTAGTTTATTTTTTTTTCTTGCATCCCTATAAGTATGGAAATCCAAATATCCTCATTTAATTTCAGAAATGCTCAATTTTCACTTTTCTGTATGTAAATTATATTTTGTAGAAAATATTGAAAGATAGTTTTTAATTCTATGCTATGCATCATCTTCTTTCAAAATAGATTAATAGCTGTCTTTCTCATTTTCACTGTCTCTTCTTAGGAGGCATAAATTCCTTTTATTTTAGTTTATCTATGATATAATTTAAAGAAGTTAATCTACCAAGGTATGTATTAATACATATAATTTATTATTTAACCAAATAGGAATAATTATTTGAAAATACATGGAACTATTTCTATGTATTTTCAAGTAATGAGAAATGCATAGTCAGTTGCATTTCTAATTAGAATACATATTCTGTTCAAGAAAAAGTATTGAAAGAAAGAAAAGAACAATTTTCCTAAGCTTTATATTCCAAGGAATTATTAAAATAATGACACTTCCATATTTGTATTTAAGGCTGAATATTTACTTAGACTCATACTACTTAAGATTAGTTATATCACTTCAGCTCTCTGTCAGCTCTCTGTGTCTCTGTCTCTCTCTTATTCTTTCATTTCTGTCTCTGTCATTCACACTTCTCTGGTGAAGAGAATGAAAACTTTGAAATTAAAGTAATATTGTTAATTCACATGTAATGGTTATAAGGCAGTTACCTACTAAAATGTCTTGAGCCCATTTATAAGAATCATAATAAAGATAACAAAGAAGAAAATGAAATTAAATTTGCTATGTCAGTTGGTCTTAATAATGGCATTCCTGGCAACTAAGTCAAAAGATAAATGCTGAGTTTTAGAATTTCATAAATACAATTATATTTATTCTTGTTTTTCTGTATAGCACTTTAATAGGACAGATAAATCACTTGTCCATTTATTTGACAAATATGTACTGAGTTACCTATAAAAGCACAAAGATTCAGGACCTTCCTTAAAGGAACACACAGGTCACTGATAAAGACAGACATTTAAACTGGTAATAAATTTTACGTGGTTGAGAGCCTCATTACTTGAGGCTGGTCCACGATCCAAGAGCATCAGCATCACCTTGGAACTTGTTAGAAATGCAGAATCTCAGATTCCATCCCAGATTAATGAATCAGAATCTATATGTTAACAAGATCTCCAGGTGATTTATATGCACATTAAGTCTGAACAGCACTATTTAGAGTATCTATATAAATTTCAACTGCACTTAACTGCTCCAGAAATCTCACTTCTGAGAATCAATCTTACCAAAATAATAGCAAGAGTCTGCAACTACACATCACAAAAATGTTCATTATAGCATTGTTTGTAAACTGCTCCATGAAATTTCTATTTCATTCAGGGTGTATTCTGTTCCATCTCTCCTTGGAACTATATGTTTCCAGTTACTTTTTTTATTCATGTTGTTATTCTATAGGAACTATTGTTTCTGGGCAATTTTGTTTAGAAATATTTCTGACAACTTGTGGGGGATAACTCTTAATAAGCATAAGGTCAGTTGCTTTTTTTTAGAGTGTTTTGCAAAACATATTATGTTTTTGTCAAAGCTGTATAAGGCTAGCTATTTTCTTGCAAAATATCTGGCAGATGCCAACTGGTATTAAGCCAACATGTCTGTTTTTTACTGTCTTTATATATTTGACTTTGCTCCTTATCAGAATTCTGTTTTTTCTAGATTTTTTTCCCCTTCTATTTGTATCTAAAACCTTGTCTTTTTTCTGCAACACTATGTTAGTGGAAAGATACATGTCTTCAGGGGATATACCTTTTAACACAAAAAGCAAGGAAACAATGATCATTAGCAGTGAGAGTAAACACTGAAAAGTGAAGTAAAATTTAAAAAGACAGAGATACTTAAAATATAGTAACACTTGGAGAATTTTTTAAGGAATGAAAAACACAAGGACTAATATGACTTGTTATTACCAAAAATAGGATAACAATTTTGAACTAAAACAATACATCAAAAATAAAACCTACAATTACATTTAAACTGTATTTGTACTGGTTGTTCCTGTTATTCTCCTCTTATAGCAGTTTTTGATACATGAAACTCACACAAAAGCAAAATAGACATTCACAGTAAGATTTTCAAGGATAAGAAAGTTGAATGACTGGGAAGATATTTGCCATAAATGCACTTTTTTTTTTTTTTCACCTGGGTGGAATGATATATACTGGAGTCAGTATACTAGTCCATGGGTAGTAACAATGTTAAAATAAAATACAGAAAACATCCAAGAGTTACCCTCATTGCAGTTAAAAAAGAAATAACCTCAGAACTCAGTGCACTGCAACTACACAACATAATACTTGTTGTGTCTCCCCAGTATTATGTCTCTTCAGTATATATGGATCCCGCGCTCTGAGTGTCTGCTCGTTCTGGGAATTAAGTTGAAAAAGGCTCTCATTGGAACATGCTATCTTACTGGCAGACGGCAAAGGCATAAAAAGAAAAAATGAGCATAATAACTTTCTGATGTGTTTCAAAACTTATACTGAATCAGGGAACATCTGGCTCTTATGAATTCTGCTGACCTTACCATTTTCTATTTTCGATACCAAGTTAAAGGGCAGCACTCACTGTTCTTTACAATGGACCCTTAATACATACATGGGCTTCCCTGGAGGCTCGGTGGTGAAGAATACCCTTGCCAATGGAGTAGAGGCGGGTTCGATTCCTGGGTCAGGAAGATCCCGCGGAGAAGGAAATGGCAACCCACTCCAGTATTCTTGCTTGGAGAATCCCTTGGACAGAGGAACCTGATGGGCTACAGTCCATGAAGTCAGGAAGAGTCGGACATAACTTAGTGACTGAACAACGGCAATACATGTGTGCATGTTTGCATCCATGACACAATTAAAATTGCAAATAATAAACTACTGCCTTTTGTTGATTTATTTGTAGATTCTGTTACTCATTCTCTTTTCCATTGCTTTTGATTGTGAAATTTTGAAAGCATTACCTCCATCCCTAAAAACTATATATGTGAGAATGCAAGTTGAGAAGATCCAAGTGAAAAGGTAATAGAATGAAAGTTCTTTCATTTCTGTTTCTCCTGGACACAAAATCAACTCTTGAAAACCAGGACAGAAAAACACATAATTGTGACGTCCACAATATATGGAATATACCTAATCTTACCCTATGAACTAACACTAGGATATCATTAAAGTCATGATTTTTTTTTGTGGTTTTACAGTCCTCTGTTTTGCATTCTCTATGAAAGCAATCTTCAGTATGTGCTTTTAAAGTCCATAAACCTCCGCAGTATTTTAGTTGTAAAAGGCACAGCTGCATGATTTCTATGTGAATAATCACATCTTTTTATATCTACAATCATTAATCCTTTTCACTTTCTAATGGACTCAGAATGTTGAATCACTTGAAAATCACATTTAGTTTTTACAAAATGGGTGGATGTCCTTTGGCACTCATGTCATGCTTATGAGCTACAGCTGGCTTTAAAAATGTGGATGAAAATTACTTTTGAAAACAAAATTGTGGTTGATTGAATAATATATCACTTTTCAAATCTGAATATTTTTACATAGAATTGTGATGTACTTATGTATCAGTTCTTTCAGTTCAATCATTCAGTCGTGTCTGACTCTTTGTGACCCCATGGACGGCAGCACATGAGACCTCCCTGTCCACCAACTCCCGGAGTTTACTCAAACTCATGTCCATTGAATTGGTGGAGCCATCCAATGATCTCATCTGTCATCCCCTTCTCTTCCCACCTTCAATCTTTCCCAGCATCAGGGTCTTTCCAAATGAGTCAGTTCTTTGCATCAAGTGGCCAAAGTATTGGAGTTTCAGCTTCAATATCAGCCCTTCCAATGAACATTCAGGACTGAGTTCCTTTAGGATGGACTGGTTGGATCTCCTTGCAGTCCAAGGGAATCTCAAAAGTCTTCTTCAACATCACAGTTCAAAAGTATCAATTCTTCAGTGCTCAGCTTTTTTTATAATCCAACTCTCATATCCACACATGACTACTGGAAAATCCATAGCCTCGACTAGATGGACCTTTGTTGGCAAAATAATGCCTCTGCTTTCTAATATGCTGTCTAACTTGGTCATAACTTTTCTTCCAGCGAGTAAGCATCTTTTAAGTTCATGGCTGCAGTCACTATCTGCAGTGATTTTGGAGCCCGCCAAAATAGTCTGTCACTGTTTCCATTGTTTCCTCATCTATTTGCCATAAAGTGATGAGACTGGATGTCATGATCTTAGTTTTCTGAATGATGAGCTTTAAGCCTACTTTTTCACTCTCCTCTTTCACTTTCATCAAGAGGCTCTTTAGTTCTCCTTCACTTTCTGCCATAAGGGTGATGTCATCTGCATATCTGAAGTTATTGATATTTCTCCCAGCAGTCTTGATTCCAGATTGTGCTTCCTCAAGCCCAGCATTTCTCATGATGTACTCTGCATATAAGTTAAATAAGCAAGGTGACATATACAGCCTTGCTGCTGCTGCTGCTAAGTCACTTCAGTTGTGTCCAACTCTGTGCGACCCCATAGATGGTAGCCAACCAGGCTCCCCTGTCCCTGGGATTCTCCAGGCAAGAACACTGGAGTGGGTTGCCATTTCCTTCTCCAGTGCATGAAAGTGAAAGGGAAGTCACTCAGTCGTGTCCGACTCTTCATGACCCCATGGACTGGAGCCTACCAGGCTCCTCCACCCATGGGATTTTCCAGGCAAGAGTACTGGAGTGGGGTGCCATTGCCTTCTCTGATATACAGCCTTGATGTACTCCTTTTCCTATTTGGAACCAGTCTATTCCATGTCCAGTTCTAACTGTTGCTTCCTGACCTACACACAGATTTCTCAAGTGGCAGGTCAGGTGGTCTGTATTCCCATCTCTTGAAGAATTTCCCACAGTTTATTGTGGTCTACACAGTCAAACACTTTGGTGTAGTCAGTAAAGCAGACATCGATGGTTTTTTTTAACTGTCTTGCTTTTGTGATGATCCAGCAGATGTTGGCAATATGATCTCTGGTTTTTCTGCCTTTGCTTAAAGCAGCTTGAACAGCTGGAAGTTCACAGTTCTCACATTGCTGAAGCCTGACTTAGAGAATTTTGAGCATCCCTTTGCTAGCATGTGAGAGGAGTACTATTGTGTGGTAGTTTGAACATTCTTTGGCATTGCCTTTCTTAGGGACTGGAATGAAAACTGACCTTTTCCAGTCCTGCGGCCACTGCTGAGTTTTCCACATTTGCTGGTATATTGAGTGCAGCACTTTCACAGCATCATCTTTTAGGATTTGAAGTACCTCAACTGGAATTCCATCGCCTCCACTAGCTTTGTTTATAGTAATGATTCCTAAGGCCCACTTGACTTCACATTCCAGGATGTTTGCCTCTAGGTGAGTGATCACACCATCGTGATTATCTGGGTTGTGAAGATCTTTTTGTACAGTTCTTCTGGGTATTCTTGCCACCTCTTCTTAATATCTTCTCCTTTTGTTAGGTCCATTACCATTTCTGTCCTTTATGGAGCCCATCTTTGCTTCATTGAATTATATTATATTTTCCTCAATTTTTCTTAGAATATTTGTTATTTTTTCTTTCATTTATCCTATTATACAATAATTATATAATAGAATATCTATCCATAGGAAATTCAAAAGTTTCTATCAATTTTTAATTTTAGTATATTATAATCAGTAAGAGAACATCATGAGAAATGCTGGGCTGGATGAAGCACAAGCTGGAATCAAGATTACCGGGAGAAATAGCAATATCCTCAGATATGCAGATGGCAGAAAGTGAAGAACTAAAGATCCGCTTGATGAAAGTGAAAGAGGAGAGTGAAAAAGTTGGCTTAAAGCTCAACATTCAGAAAAGTAAGATCATGGCATCCGATGCCATCACTTCACAGCAAATAGATGGAGAAACAGTAGAAACAATGGCTGAATTTATTTTTCTGGGCTCCAAAATCACTGCAGATGGTGACTGCAGCCGTGAAATTAAAAGACACTTACTCCTTGGAAGGAAAGTTATGGCTAACATAGACATTAAAAAGCAGAGACATTACTTTGTCAACAAAGATTGGTCTAGTCAAGGCTATGGTTTTTCCAGTGGTCATGTATGGATGTGAGAGTTGGACTATAAAGAAAGCTGAGCACCGAAGAATTGATGCTTTTGAACTGTGAAGTTGGAGAAGACGCTTGAGAGTCCCTTGGACTGTGAGGAGATCCAACCAGTCCATCCTAAAAGAGATTAGTCCTGGGTGTTCATTGGAAGGACTGATGTTGAAGCTGAAACTCCGATACTTTGGCCACCTGATGCAACGAGCTGACTCATTTGAAAAGACCCCGATGGTGGAAAGATTGATGGCAGGAGGAGACGGGGCGACAGAGGATGAGATGGTTGGGTGGCATCATCCACTAGATGGACATGGGTTTGGGTAGACTCCTGGAGTTGGTGATGGACAGGGAGGCCTGGCATGCTGCTGTTCATGGGGTCACAAAGAGTTGGACATGACTGAGCGACTGAACTGAAGTGAACTGACCTGAATCAGTAAGTGTGTTAAAGAAACAGTTATCTGGACGTTTGATGAAGAACAGTAAGACAGACTTCATGCATGGGGCCTCCTACAATAGAATTGTATAGCAGGGGAGATTGTGCTTAATTATGAGCAGAGCCAGGAATATGGTGCATTTAGTCTATGAGCAGGGTGGAAGGATTGGTAGATAGAGTATTACAGAAAAGGCAGAGTAATTCTTTTTAAAGGGACCTAACAAGAATCTTGCTGAAGGCAGACCAAGGTTACCAAATGTCACCAGGGAGATGGTGGTGGATGAGGAATTTGGTAGGCTATTAAAGATGATCAGATGTTCAGGCTAGGGGATTCTTGCTAAAGTGACTTGACAGAATTTTTCCTAAAGTTGGACTCGCACATGCCTATAGAAAGAGTCTAGACAAAGCAAGCTCATAGGAGCTCGTCTTGAGTCATCAAGGAGAAAAACTTTCTCAACTGATTTCTTTCTTCAAACTTTTGAAATTTGCTAAGGATTTTTTAATGGATTATATGGCCAATATGTTCTAGGTACTGTTGAGAAGAAATTTTCATTTCCTCTTTATTATTATAAGGTTTCATATTTCACTAGATGACCTATCTTATTAAGTAGGCTGTGTAGATCTCTATCATTACATTTTTACCCCCACTGAATATATCTAGGTCTAGGAAACATGTTCTGAAGTCTCATAACATTGTCAGCATATGGATATTTTAACCTATATCTTCTGTGTTCTACTTTATGAAAAGTGTTTCAGTTAAAGCAGATTTGCAAGTTTTAGTCTTTAGCACTATTCAGTCTACTTAGTTTTCTGATGTAATAATTTTGGCCTGAAGAGATAATTAATTTTTCTTTCTTTTTTATTTACTTTTGTCAAGATATCTTTGTCATTTGGTTTTTAACTGTATTTAAGAAGAGACACTGTTTGCTGTCTTAGTCTGTTCAGGCTGCTATAGCAAAATGCCAGTGACTGGGTAACTTGTAAACAGCAGAAACGTCTTGCTCAAAGTTCTGGAAGCTAGAAGTCAGGGATCAGAATGCCAAGATGGTTGAGTGAGGGCTGTCTTCCAGTCACAGATTTTTCCTTGTATATTTTCATTGCAGAAGGGACCAAGAATCTCTTAGGAGACTCATTTACAAAGCATGACTTCCATTCCTGAGGGCTCTGCTCTCATAAGCTAGGCATGTCCCACAGACCCCACCTCCTAATGCCATGATCTTAGAAGGACAGAATGTCAGCATATGAATTTTGTGAGACACAAAATTCAGATCATAGCACTTGCATGTGCCATTGAGCTGCCTTGTGACTTCTTAGATCATAAGAAGATAATAGCACTGATCTTTCTGTCTCCATGGGCAAAACGTTTGCTTAGGTACATGTGTGAGTTGGTCTCAGATTTAGTGAGAACAAATTTCCAAACCAGTTCATCCTTCCCTTCAGGGGTAAATGATTGCTGTGTTTTTTTTGTTTGTTTGTTTTTTGTTTGTTTGTTTGTTTGTTTTTTCCTTATAGTATTTGACATAAATATTTCCTTTTTGCTTTCAGATGTTCCCATGTGAAGGCTGGTTACCATGCAAATGACTTAATGCTGTTCATAATTTGATCCACTCATTCATATTTTTGAAGGTTTTTTTTTCCTTCTATATTTCTAATCTGCTTGATTTCCAGGATATGTGTGTGTGTGTGCGTGTGTGCGCACACACACACGCACATGCACACACTCAGTTGTGTTTCACTCTTTGTGATCCTCCAGAATGTAGCCCACCAGGCCACTCTGTCCATGGAATTTTCCAGGCAAGAATGTAGGAGTGAGTTGTCATTTCCTTCTCCAGGGGATCTTCCAGACCCAGGGATCAACCCACATCTCTTGCATCTCCTGCTTTGGCATGCTGAGGTCCAAATACAAGCTGAGAATGCAATTTTCTGAAATAACATTGTTGACACATTATTTCTGAGAGCAACTCGCCTTATCTCTTGCAGAGAAGTAGAAACTGTCACTTAGAATTAGATGGTCACTAGACTGTGTCATTTTAAAATTGCATTATTTTTTAATTTTGAGAAGACAAGCAAACTCTTCTGTTAGAAACCTTATTTGGTGTTTTAGGAAACTGGCTTGCCAATTTGTCAATGGGCATAACGCCACCTGAACAGATGGGTTTCTGAAAGAATGAGAACAAGCTTCAGGTCTGACAATTATATGCTAGATAATCCAGGAATCTGGAAGTCTGAGGATGGCAAGTTCTTAGTGTTAGTCTTAAATGGCATTGCCTTTTTTTTTTTATCAACAGTCAACCTTGAAAATTGCAGCTTAACTGTAATTTGCTTAACTTCAAATTTCACCTTAAGGGGTCCATTGACAAGTACCTAAAGCTCCCATGGATGGATGTTAGTGATTTCTACAAAGCTATCAACACGCAATAATATAATATTTAATGTCATGTATTTGTTGTTGTTTAGTCACTCAGTCGTGTCTGACTTTTTGTGACCCCATGGACTGCAACACACAAGAAACCTCTGAACTTCAGTTCAGTTCAGTTCAGTTCAGTGACTCAGTCGTCTCCAACTCACTGTGACCCCATGAACTGCATCACACCAGGCCTCCCTGTTCATCACCAGCTCCTAGAATTTACTCAAACTCACGTCCTTGGAGTCGATGATGCCATCCAACCATCTCATCCCCTTCTCCTCCGCCTTCAATCTTTCCCAGCATCAGGGTATTTTCAAATGAGTCAGTTCTTCACATCAGGTGGCCAAGGTATTGGAGTTTCACCTTCAGCATCAGTCAGTCCAATGAATATTCAGGACTGATTTCCTTTAGGATGGACTGGTTGGATCTCCTTGCAGTCCAAGGGATGCTCAAGAGTCTTCTCTAACACCGCAGTTCAAAAGCATTAATTCTTTGGCACTCAGCTTTCTTTATAGTCCAACTCTCACATCCACACATGACTACTGGAAAAAATACAGCTTTGACTAGACGGACCTTTGTCGGCAAAGTAATGTCTCTGCTTTTTAACATGCTGTCTAGGTTGGTCATAACTTTTCCTCCAAGAAGCAGGTGTCCTTTAATTTCATAGCTGCAGTCACCATCTGCAGTGATTTTGGAGCCCCAAAAAATAAAGTCTCTCACTGTTTCCATTGTTTCCCCATTTATTTGCCATGAAGTGATGGGACCAGATGCCATGATCTTAGTTTTCTGAATATTGAATTTTAAGCCAACTTTTTCACTCTCCTCTTGCCCTTTCGCTTTCTGCCATAAGAGTGGTTTCATCTGCATACCTGAGGTTATTTATATTTCTCCCGGCAATCTTGATTCCAGCTTGTGCTTCAACCAGCCCAGTGTTTCTCATGATAACCCTGAGCTTAATATACATATTTATATAATTATATAGGCATATATATGTTTTCTCTGCATTTTACAGATACAATTGAAAACAGCTAATGTTTTGAAGTGGTCTTCCAAGGTGGCTCAGTGGTAAAGAATCTGCTTGCCAATCAGGAAATGCAGGTTTGATCCTTGGGTCTGAAAGATCCCTTGGAGAAGGAAATGGTTCCAGTATTCTAGCCTGAGAAATCAAGAATTGGACATGACTTAGCAACTAAACAACAATATTTTTTAATATACTTGATCAAGTTTCCATTTGCCATAATGATCTATAGTAACTATTGTTTGTTTTACATATTTTCTTATCTTAATTTGCTTAATTTGGGGGTCACATTAGTGTTTGATAAGCTAAACCATACGAAAGAGTCAATAAAATCTAGAGAAAAAAATTCCACAAAAGCTTGCTATTCAATGCTTAGTAAATATGTATTCACAACCATCATCAATCATCCCGGGTACTTTTCTAGGTATGTGTGAAGTATTTGTGAACAAAAATATAAACAAAACTCCCTGCCCATTTGTTATTTGTCACTCTTTTTTTCATAATGGTTATAATCTAGGCTTCCTCAGTAGCAGGTAATTTAAACACTGATTTTAAGTGGAAAATGGAATAATGTAAAATATTATTCATGCAGGAGAGGAGTCACTCACAATTTTTGTGGACAAGCGGAAGCTGAGCAAACGATCTGAAGGAAGTGACCCCAGCACCAACAGCTCCTCGGTTACTCTGGAGACTCTACATCAGCTGGCTGCTTCCTATTTCATCGACAGGGACAGCACCCTTCGGAGACTTCACCACATTCAAATTGCATCCACTGCCATAAAGGTATGAATATGTTAATCCTATGATTATATCATACCATGAGGCTTCCCTGGTGGTTTAGTGGCAAAGAATTGCCTGCAGTGCTGGAGACTGGGTTTCAATCCCTGGGTCAGGAATATCCTCTGGAGAAGGGAATGGCAGCCAACTCCAGTATTCTTGTCTTGAGAGTTCCATGGACAGAGGAGCCTGGTGTTCTATAGTCCATGGGGTTGCAAAAATAGGATATGACTTAGTGATTAAACCATCATATCATACCATTGTGTTTTCTGTCTCTAAAATCCGTTTCTATGTATGTTTATGGCTCACTGATGTAAACCATGGTGTCTTGAAGAATAATGTGTGATTTCCTTTTGTTTTGAGTTTTGCAATACATTTAAGATGAAATTATATATATATTTTTTCATGTAATTTTGTTAACTAGATAACTGGATTAAGGTTTTTCAAGTTAGAGCATTAATTGAAATGCCCATGAATTGAGTTTGTCCTTGACTACTTAGACTCACACACAAAGCATACATGGATGAAACTTTTTTTTAATAATACTGATTTCTTTTGTAAAACTTCATAATTTGATTGTGTGCATTTAAAACACTATCCTGAGTAGTAGATGACTGGGCTCAAAATGAGTCAGTGGCACAAAAATCATTAAGAAGTCAAGGAGTAATTCCCTCTTTGTTTTTAGAGACACAGTTAAGGAGTACAAGTAGTTGTTTCTAAGTTTCCAGAAGTCAATATGCACCATAATCTGGAACTAGTGGACAAATCCATGTGTTTGCTAAAATCGTTAGCCTTTGACTCAACTAAATTTGACTTTATGAAAGCTGAGAGAATGGGGAAACAGGATACCTTTAATTTTCAGAAGAAAGAGAAAGAGAGAAAGACAGAGAGAGAGAGAGAGAGGCAGTAGTTTCCAGAACAATAGATGTTTTTGACATATTTCTCTGGCAGTTTGGATAAGCATGTTATTGTGTTTGGGTTTGGCCAGGGGCCATTGTAAAATTAACAGACCATAGAGTTGGCACAATGTCATGGTGTGATTCTGGACAAAGTAGTAAGAACAAAATAAAACATAAAGAGCATTTCTTTGTGTTTTAAATGTAACATGTCATCATTAATGTAAAAATCAGTCATCAAACATATTTTTTATTGCTTTGTGAGATTAAAATTAGTATTTATATTTTTTCAGTTACTTGAAAAATTAGTACATTGATATGTTGAGAATGCTAGACAAATTAGCCCAAGGTACATCTTTTCTCCAAGATTCCCCTAGAGAAAATAAAAGGTTACATGAAAATATCTTTAGCTTAAGAGTTGCACAAATAATAACTGCCGATTTCCAATATTGTTTGTAAATGAGGTTAAGACAAAGGCTTCTGTAGAGATAAATTGTACAATTATAGTCTACCTCTGACCATAAAATTTAGGTTGTATTGAGTAATCAAGTACATAAATAATATTTATGCCATATAGATACAAATGTGGCCAGCATGAATGCAAATGTTGTATTAATTTTAAAATATTGTAAGGTAGAGTAGTATTGTAGGCATTTAGCTTAAGGTTATTGAGAAGAAATAGGCTTTTTCAGAAATCAATTTCAGTGATACAAACAGTGACTTAAAGTATATTTTCTAATAGAAGACATCATTGTTGCAAGTGTGTTTATTATATGGCTATTGATTTTTCACTCAGTACACCAAGTAGAATTATACAATAGAGTTTTTGTATCCATAGTAAGTATTCATTCACAGTTCATATCAAAACTTAATGGATATTTGTACATACTCTTTTATCCCAGAATAGAAATCTGTATCACAAAAGGCACATGTTTTAACGGCTAGGCTATTGTATGCAGGCAGTGTTCCTAGACACTGATGCTACAGCTGATGTTGATAAGGCTTCATGGATGGTATAAATGAGCCAGCCTCAAAGTAGAAGTGACTTTTATAAGTAAGTAAACTCACAGTAGCTCTAGGGAACACAGAGGAGTAACCTGGAGTGTGAGAGAGTGAACAGTTTTGCCTTGAAAGGACTCCAGAAAATGCTCTTTATCCAGGAGTCTTGAAAAGGAGTTCTAATGCACACAATGGAAATAGTTTCTAAAATATTATATTTATTTATTTTTGGCTGTTCTGGGTCTTGATTGCTGTCTGGGCTTTTTTCTAGTTGCACTGAGCAGGGGCTACTCCCTAGTTGCGGTTCAAGGGCTTCTGATTGTGGTGGCTTCTCCTTGCAGAGCATGGGCTCTAGGGAATGAATGCAGGCTTCAGTAGTTTCAACTCCCAGGCTTTAGAGCATAGGCTTAGTAGTTGTGGTGCATGGACTTAGTTGCTCTGTAGCATGTGGTATCTCACAGACCAGGGATCAAACCTATGTCTCCTGCATTGGCAGGCAGATTCTGTATCACAGTAACTAAGGAAGTCTCCATAATGGAAATATTTTAAAGTGTATGTAGCAGGGCTGGAAACAGGGAAAAAAAAAGTGGAACTTTAGATCAGGGAGGGGAATTAGAGAACAATATAGGAATGATACAGAGATGGATGGATTGTAAAGCAAAGTTCACGTATCTTATGTGTAACTAAGAAAAAAAAAAGGGAATGAGGTTAATGTGTACTGGGAGCAACAAGGTTCAGAAAATAATCTGAAAGTACCCAAGGCCTGCAAGGGTGAGGTAGTAGGAGCTGGGAAAGAGGGGAGGGCGATCAGACTTTTCAGAATTAAATTTAAACATGGATGGAGTTCCCACCTGAAGCAGTAAAGTAACTAGTGATTATCTGACCCAGTGTCAGCTGCAGTCTGGGCTACTGCGAAAGCTCTGGGAAAGATTCTTGAGCATGTCTACAGGGTCCTTGAATTTCATGCACACTTTTATTATGCTGTGTAATTTCCTGGGGAGAATATCTTTTATTTTCCTTTGTTATCAAATATATAGATAAAAGATAAAAGACGTCCCTCCTCAAGTATAAGATTATAATTGCTTAGATGTAATTGAACAGGGTGAAAGGGACTGAATGGCTAGGGTGGTGGGTGTGTAAGCAAAATCCAAGGGTATTCAACTTCTGAAATCCTTTTACTTGAATAAACAACTGACTGCAAAGTGCTTTTGTAGTATATTTGAAATCAAAGGATGCAGCATGCTTGGGGCTGGTGCATGGGGATGACCCAGAGAGATGTTATGGGGAGGGAGGTGGGAGGGGGGTTCATGTTTGGGAATGCATGTAAGAATTAAAGATATTAAAATTTAAAAAAAAAAAAAGCTGAACACTTCTACCAACTCTCTAAAGGTTCTGTGTTGCTTTTATATTTTAAAGATTCACACTAGGGATATCAAGATCTACAATTTCTTTGATTAGATAAAAAACCTTGGGTTTTAAGTGTCATGTAGTGGGCACATAATTTCTTGAACAAATGTTGTATGAAGATATCTCGTGATTAGTAGAATCTAGGAGACAGAGTATTGTTAAAAAATAAAGTCAAATAAGATCATTATCAGATAACAGCAAAAATATTGTTAAATCTGCATTATCATGCCTGCTTTTATCATGCTAATTCTTTAAAAACACAGGAGCTGGATAAATAGCATTAACTATGAGCCAGTTTCTAGAAAAGGAAATTGAACAAATGGTTGCTTTTATCTCTTATAATCATGAATGTAAATGTAGACTGAAGTTCATTAACACATCTGTAAACAAAAAAGGAATGGCTCAAATGTGCATATAGCTTAATTAACTGCTATACTATTCCAGTAATGGCATTTATGTCAAATATTATTTCTCAATATAATTATTAGTGCAAAAAATATCAAGTATAATGTCTAGGATTCTCCATTATTTTCAGAACATTCAATTAAATTGACTCAAGTTACCTAAAAAAAATCACACTAACATATTCTTTAGATTTATTTTGAAATAGTTGAATGAACTTTAATATATGATTGACAAAGATGGGAAAAATCAAAATATATATATTGTGGAAATTTTAATCTATTGCCTGATATGCTATATGCATTTTCCAAAATTTCTTTAATACTCTGTTTTAAATTAAAATTTTGAATCTGTTAAAACTCTAAAAGTTATCATTATTTTTCTAAAAGAAAAAATATAATAATATATTCCTAGCATTTTTCTAACATAGAAAACTTATTGGAAATATATTTAAAATTATGGTATTTAGATTTTTTTCCAACAAATTTAGTAAAAGGCACAAACAATATGATAAAATCAACTTACAGGTCCATATTCCAGCTAAAAAGTCCATCTTCAAATGATGTTTTGGTCTTGCATAGTTTACTAAGGGTGTTGAAAGTGATATTGAGAAAAAGTTCCATGACTTTAGAGCTTCAATAAAGATACATTAATATAAACTTCAAGAGCTATTCATAAAGTTAGGATATACATTAGAACATTAGAATATACAATGGAGCAAAGACAGTCTCTTTGACAAGTGGTGATGGGAAAGCTGGACCACAACACATGTGTCAGTAAACTAAAATAAACTTTGGGAGTTGGTGATGGACAGGGAGGCCTGGAGTGCTGCAGTCCGTGGGGTCACAAATATTGGACACAACTGAGCAACTGAACTGAACTGACTGAAAATAAACTCAAAATGGCTTAAAGACTTAAATATAAGACAGGATATCATAAAACTCCTGGAAGAGAACATAGGCAACACATTCTCTGACATAAACCATATCAATGTTTTCTTAGGTCAATCTCCTAAGGCAATAGGGAAAAAACAACAACAGCAACAAAAATGGGACCTAATCAATTTCATAAGCTTGTGAACAGCAAAGAAAACCGTAAAAATAAGGAAAAGACAACCAATGCACTGGAAGAAAATATTTGCAAATTATGTTGCCGATGAGGGCTTAATTTCCAAAATACCCAGCTGGCTTAATTTCCAAAATACCCAAGCAGGTCATACAGATCAACAACGCAAAACAACAACCCAATCAAAATATGGGCAGCAGACCTAAACAGACTTAATTTTCTCCAAAGAAGACATACAGATGATCAACAAGCATATAATAAGATACTCAACATTGCTAATTTTCAAGAAATGTAAATAAAACCTACCATAAAATATTACCTCACCTGAGTCAGAATGGCCATCACTAAAATGTCTATAGATATAGTTAAAGGCTGGAGTTCAGTTCAGTCACTCAGTCGTGCCCGACTCTGTGATTCCAATGTGAGTGTTCTTTATAATTCAAATGCTAATCATGCTAAGTTGTCATTCCTTGTTCATTTGCTCAGTCATGTCCAGCTCTTTGCAACCCCATGGACTGCAGCATGCGAGGCTTCCCTGTCCATCACCAACTCCCAAAGCTTGCTCAAGCTCATGTCCATTGAGTTGGTGATGCCATCCAACCATCTCATCCTCTGTCGTCCCCTTCTCCTCCCACCTTCAGACTTTCCCAGCATCAGGGTCTTTTCTAATAGGCCAGCTCTTTCTACCAGGTAGCCAAAGTATTGGACTTTCAGCTTCAGTATCAGTCCTTCCAATGAATATTCATGGTTATCTCCTTTAGGATTGTCTGGTTAAACCTCCTTGCAGTCCAAGGGACGCTCTAGAGTCTTCTCCAACAACACAGTTCAAAAGCATCAATTCTTTGGTGCTCAGCCCTCTTTATTGTCCAACTCTCACATCCATACAAGACTACTGGAAAAACCATAGCTTTGACTAGATGGACCTTCCTCAGCAAAGTAATGTCTCTTCTTTTTAATATGCTGTCTAGGTTGGAGAGGGTGTGGAGAAAAGGGAACCCTCTTACAATGTTAGTGAAAATATAAATTGGCATAGCCCCTATGGCAACAATATAAAAGTTCCTTGAAACACTAAAAATAGAGTTACCGTATGATCCAGCAATCTTATTTCTGGGCATTTATCTGGAGAAACTCTAATTTGAAAAGATACAAGTACCCCAATAGTTCTGTTCAGGCTATTTACAATAGCCAAGACATATTCAGTTCAGTTAAGTTCAGTCACTCAGTCCTGTCCCATTCTTTGTGACCCCATGGACGGCAACATCCCAGGCTTCCCTGTCCTTCACTATCTCCTGGAGTTTGCTCAAAAACTCAGATCCGTTGAGTTGGTGATGCCATCCAACTGTCTCATCCTCTGCCATCGCCTTTTCCTCCTGCCTTCAATCTTTCCCAGCATCAGGGTCTTTTCTAAGGAGTTAGTTCTTCACATCAGGTGGCCAAAGTATTGGAGCTTCAGCTTTAGCATCAGTCCTCCCAGTGAGTATTCATGGTTAATTTCTTTTAGGATTGACTGGTTTGATCTTCTTGCCACCCAAGGGACTCTCAAGAGTCTTCTACATCACCACAGTTCAAAGGCATCAATTTTTAGGGACTCAGCCTTTTTCATTGTTCAGGTTTCACATCCATACTTGCCTACTGGAAAAACCATAGCTTTGACTATATGGACCTTTGTGGGCAAAGTCATGTTTCTGCATTGTAATAGGCTATATAGTTTGACTATAGCTTTCTTCCAAGGAGCAAGCGTGTTTTTATTTCATGGCTGCAGTCACCATCTGCGGTACTTTTGGAGATCAGGAAAATAAAGTCTCTCACTGTTTCCACTGTTTCCCCATCTATTTGCTATGAAGTGATGGGACTAGATGCTGTGATCTTAGTTTTTTGAATGTTGAATTTTAAGCCAACTTTTTAACTCTCCTTTTTCACTTTCATCAAGAGGCTCTTTAGTTCCTCTTCATACTCCTATGTTGTACTATTGTGCCATGATTAAATTCTTGGAATCAAAAATCTCCAGAATAATAAAGAATCATATTTTTTTTCATATTTAACATTTTCATATGCTTGATAACAACTTTGCAGTTTGCATTATGGATATTTATTTCCTGTGTGCCATGTCTTCGTGGCTTTTGATAAATAATTTTTGGGGGGAAAAAGCCAAAACTATTTTTAATTTCTGAAGGAGATCAACCCTGGGTGTTCTTTGGAAGGAATGATGCTAAAGCTGAAGCTCCAGTACTTTGGACACCTCATGTGAAGAGTTGACTCATTGGAAAAGACTCTGATGCTGGGAGAGATTGGGGGCAGGAGGAGAAGGGGACGACCGAGGATGAGATGGCTGGATGGCATCACCGACTCGATGGACGTGAGTCTGAGTGAACTCTGGGAGATGGTGATGGACAGGGAGGCCTGGCGTGCTGCGATTCATGGGGTCGCAAAGAGTCGGACACGACTGAGCGACTGAACTGAACTGAACTGATTTTTAATTTCTTTTGTTTTTAATAAAAATAATGTCTTATATATATTTTGTTGTTGTTTTTCAGTTGCTAAGTCATGTCCAACTCTTTGTGACCCCAAGGACTGTAGCCCACCACACTCTCCAGTCCTTCACTATCTCCTGGAGTTTGCTAAAACTCTTGTTCATTGAGTTGATAACACTAACTATCTCATCCTCTGCCACCCCCTTCTCCTTTGCCTTCAATCTTTTTCAGCACCGGGGTCTTTTTCAATGAGTCGGCTCTTTGCATCAGGTGGCCAAAGTATTAGAGCTTAAGATTCAGCATCAGTCCTCCTTATAAATAGCGGCATGTTGTCTGACTCTTTGTGACCCCATGGACTGCAGAACGCCAGGCCACCCTGTCCCTTACTGTATCCTGGAGTTCACCCAAGTTCATGTCCATTGAATTGGTGATGCTATCTAACAATCTCATCCTCTGCCATCCTCTTCTTTTGCCTTCAATCTTCCCCAGCATCAGAGTTTTTCCCAGTGAGTCATCTGTTTGCATATTGGAGCTTCAGCTTCAGCTATCCAACCATCTCATTCCTTCCAGTGAGTATTCAGGATTGATTTGCATTTGGTGTTATAGCAAATAGGTAGGAAACAATGGAAACAGTAAGAAACTTTATTTTCTTGGGCTCCAAAATCATTGTGGATGGTGACTGAAGCCATGAAATCAAAAGACACTTACTTGTTAGAAGAAAAGCTATGACAAACCTAGACAGAGTATTAAAAAGCAGAGACATTACTTTGCCTACAAAGGTCCATATAGTCAAAGCTATGGTTTTTCCAGTAGGCAAGTATGGATATGAAACCTGGACAGATAAAAAGGCTGAGTGCCAAAAAATTGATACCTTTGAACTGTGGTGATGTAGAAGACTCTTGAGAGTCCCTTGGGTAGCAAGGAGATCAAACCAGTCAATCCTAAAAGAAATTAACCCTGAATACTCATTTGGAGGACTGATGCTAAAGCTGAAGCTCCAATACTTTGGCCACCTGATGTGAAGAACTAACTCCTTAGACAAGACCCTGATGCTGGGAAAGATTGAAGGCAGGAGGAGACAGGGATGATAGAGAATGAGATGGTTGGATGGCATCACTGACTCAGTGGTCATGGGTTTGAGGAAACTCTGGGAGATAGTGAAGGACAGGGAAGCCTGGTATGCTGCAGTCCACGGGGGTCACAAAAGTTGGACACAACTGAGTGACTGAACAACTCAAATCTGTACATGACTACTAGAAAGACCATAGCTTTGACAATAGGGATTTTTGTTAGCAAAATGATGTCTTTGCTTTTTAATATGCTATCTAGGTTTGTCTGGGCTTCCCTGGTGGCTCAGCTGGTAAAGAATCCATCTGCAATGCAAGAGACCTCAGTTCCATTCCTGGGTGGGAAGATCCCCTGGAGGAAGGCATGGGAACCCACTGCAGTATTCTTGCCTGGAGAATCCCCATGGACAGAGGAGCCTGGTGAGCTACAGTCCATGGTGTCGCAAAGAGTTGGACACAACTGAGCAACAAAGCACAACACAGCCCAGCACTAGGTTTGTCATAGCCTTACTTCTAAAAACCAAGAATCTTCTAATTTCATGGCTGCAGTCATCCTGCATAGTGATTTTGTGTGCCCATAAGCCAGAAGGGAAATGCTAATAATTCATGGAGTACTGCACGAAATGCTTAGAAATGTCATGCCTCACTGGTGGGGCATACCAAAGGGTACTCCTGCTGCTGCTGCTGCTGCTGCTAAGTCACTTCAGTCGTGTCCAACTCTGTATGACCCCATAGATGGCAACCTACCAGGCTCCCCCATCCCTGGGATTCTCCAGGCAAGAATACTGGAGTGGGTTGCCATTTCCTTCTCCAATGCATGAAAGTGAAAAGTGAAAGTGAAGTCTCTCAGTCATGTCCAACTCTTCGCGACCCCATGGACTGCAGCCCACCAGGCTCCTCTGTCCATGGGATTTTCCAGGCAAGAGTACTGGAGTGGGTTGCCATTGCCTTCTCCAGGGGATCTTCTTGACCCAGAGATCGAACCTGGGTCTTCCACACTGTAGCCAGATGCTTTACCGTCTGAGCCACCAGGAAAGAACCAAGTCATAGGTTCTATCTAAATTTAGTGGAAGAAGATTACCGAAGATTGTGCATACCATAAGGAAAGGGTTGGGAGTGGACCTTAGAATCTATTACCAAAGACTAAATGAAAAATATTTGAAGGGTTAATGACCAATTTCCAAATTAGTTAAGATATTTACAACCCACAGATCCTAGCAACTCAAAAGATGCCAAACATAAGAAAGGTCAAGAAAATTACACCTAGGTAAGCATTTCATTTGGCCTCCAAAATCACTGTAGGTGGTGACTGCAGCTATGAAATTAAAAGATGCTTACTCCTTGGAAGGAAAGTTGTGACCAACCTAGACAGCATATTAAAAAGCAGAGACATTACTTTGCCAACAAAGATCCGTCTAGTCAAGGCTATGGTTTTTCCAGTGGTCACGTATGGATATGAAAGTTGGACTATAAAGAAAGCTGAGCACCGAAGAATTGATGCTTTTGAACTGTGGTGTTGGAGAAGACTCTTGAGAGTCCTTTGCGCTGCAAGGAGATCCAACCAGTCCATCCTAAAAGAGATCAGTCCTGAGTGTTCATTGGAAGGACTGATGTTGAAGCTGAAACTCCAATACTTCGGCCACCTGATGTGAAGAAGCTGACCCGTTTGAAAAGATCCTGACACTGGGAAAGATTGAGGGCAGGAGGATAAGGTGATGACAGAGGATGAGACGGTTGGATGCCATCATCAACTCAATGGACATGAGTTTGGATAAACGCTGGGAGTTGGTGGTGATGGACAGGGAGGCCTGGTGTGCTGTGGTACATGGGGTTGCAAAAAGTCAGACACAACTGAGCGACTGAACTGAACTGAACTGAGGCATTTCATAATCAACTTGTCTGGTGGCTCAGATGGTAAGGCATCTGCCTGCAATGCAGGAGACCTGAGTTCGATCCCTGGCTTGGGAAGATCCCCTGGAGAAAGGAACGGCTACCCATTCCAGTATTCTGGCCTGGATAATTCCATGGACAGAAGAGCCTAGCAGGCTGCAGCTGATGGGGTCACAAAGAGTTGGACATAACTGAGTGACTTTTACTTTCACTTTTCATTTCATAATCAAATTGCTTGAATTTGTGACCCCATGGACTGTAGTCCACCAGGCTCCTCTGTCAGGCAAGAATACTAAAGGGGATTGCCATTTCCTTCTCCAGGGGATCTTCCTGATTCAGGGATCAAACCTGTATCTCCTGCATTGCTGGTAGATTCTTTACCATCTGAGCTGTAGGGAAGTCCATAAAGAAAGAATATCTTACTTTCTGTTAGTTATCAGAGGATTCCCATCCAGAATAAATGGACATTTTGCTAAGATATAAGGTGGACCAAGACTGTAAATGCTTAGATATAAATTCATGAGGTGCAGGGAGTTAGGGGAAAGAAAGGACACATTAGGTGCAGAAGAATAGAGCTAAGGGTGATAGCAGATTTCTTGAAACAATGCAAGTAAGAAAATAGTGGAGATGAGAACTTTAAAATACTAAAAAATTCTGTCAATATAAAGCTTATTTTCTAATAAAAATATTTTAATAATGGAAGATATATTTTCAAATGTATGAAATCTGCAAGATGCTCAGTGGCAGACCTGAATGAAAGAAATGATGTAAGAAAATTTTCAGGCAAGAAGGTAGATAATGTCAGTCATTAAATACATAAATGTGTACTTACATAAATGAATGAAGGAAAGTGAAAAGTGAAAATGGTGCCAACACTGGTAATTATCTTTTATTATTGTTGTTGTTTGTCTTTTTAAGAGAGAAGCATTTCTTTAAACAATACCACAATCAATGTATTATGAGGTTTATGGCATATATATAAGTAAGTAGTAGGACCACAATAGCATAAAGATTAGATGAAATATACTGGACGTATTTGACCCTTGAACAACATGGGTTTGAACTATAAGTGTCTACTTACAGGGAGATCTTTTTTCAATAGTAAATACTGCAGTACTACATGACCCATGGTTAGTTGAATCCATGGGTACAGAATTAACGGTATAGAGGAACCATAGAGACAGATGGCCAATAATGAGTTATACTCATTTTCTACCATATGGAGGTTGGTATCCCTAACCTCCTCTTGTTCAAGGGTCAAGTGTATAAAATTTAAAGTTCTTATATTGTCAGTGAAAATCTATAATATAATTTAAAGGTAGTTTGATAAGTATGTATACTATGAACCTTAAAACAACCACTAAAATAACAAAACATTATAGTTAACAGGACAGAAAGGTAATATAATAGAATTATTTTAAAACTAATTCAAAGGAAGTTAAAAATAAGAAAAAGGGAAGAAAGAACAGAATGGGAAATAGGGAATAGATATTAAGTAAATAGACTTAAACCTAATAATATCAACATTCTATTAAAATGCACATCAGTGTCACATTGAATTTTTTAAGAAAGTAAAATTTGACTATACATTGTCTATGGGAGAATCATTTGAAATTTGAAAGTAAGTTAAAAGTAAAAGGATGAGGTAGATACGTGATTTTAACACTGGAGTGGCTATCTTAATATGAGAAAAGTATGTTCCAGAGAAGAATCTTACCAGTTGTTCAGTTGCTCAGTCGTGTCCAACTCTTTGTGACCATAGACTATAGTACACCAGGCTTCCATGTCCTTCAGCATCTCACAGAGTTTGCTCAATCTCATGTCCATTGAGTCAGTGCTCCACCCAACCATCTTGTTCCTCAAGACATCCCCGCTTCTCCAGCAACACAGGAACACTCTGAGCCTCAATATCAGGCAGCTCTTTATCCCAATACCTTTGAGCTCATCCCATTACGGGTCACTCCATTGCACTCCAGAGAGCAGTCCACCCACCAAACTCAACACAATTTCTTTTAGGATTGACTGATTTGATCTCCTTGCAGTCTAAGGGACTCTCAAGAGTCTTCTCCAATACCAGAGTTTGAAAGCATCAGTTCTTCAGGGCTCAGCCTTCTTGAAGGACAGAACTCTCACAGGTAAAGGAACAGGACTACCCACCAAAAAACAAAGAGGAAGTAGGCTACAGAAGGAATTCTATTGATAGTGAAAATGATCTCTTGAAATCAAAATGTCCACAGATAAATAGCCTAGAGACAAGGATTGAGAAGATGCAAGAAAGGTTCAAGGCCTAGAAGAAATAAAAAAGAGCAAATAAAATGATAACCATTAAAGAGATCAGGCACTCTGGAGGCAACAAAATACTGAATAACAGAGGCAGAAGATAGGATTAGTGAAATAGAAGAAGGTAGAAATAAATGAATCAGAGAGGAACAAGAAAAGAATTAAAAGAAGAGGACAATCTCAGAGACCTCCAGGACAAGCGCTCCAACTTCGAAGAGAGTCCCCAGAAGAAGAAGACAGGAAGCTGAGTTGTGAGGAGTAATGTTGAATTTCCTGAATCTCACTCTTGGCCAGATCCTAAGTCCTTCAGAAAGGAAAGTGCTGATGCTGTCTTCCAACTGTTTTAAGCCAAAAGTCACTAAATCAAGTCAAATTTTGAAGAAAGCTCTGGTCAACCTCAATTCCAGATTAGACTATTCAGTCACACTTAATAGAAACCTAATACAGGAAGAAGTATGCTTATTTTCAGAGGAAATATTATTTACATACAGTCTTCATTTTGCTGTTTCTTCTTTTTTATATACATGATGTTTGACAATAGCAATAATATATGAAAAGCAAGAGAATGTGGACTCAAAGGGCACGACAGGCAGTAGTCAAGGAAAGCAGACTAAGAAATGAATAATTATTTTATTGTCAAACATTTCCCAGTGTATGCCTTGAACTTGGTGAAAGCCAAAAATGTATCAGAGGGTTTCTTCCAAAGCCTTGTACTTGAGGAAAGCACAGTTGCTTCCATCAGCTATGCTGTTTTGCACCTAACTTTCCATGTGCTAAATTCATATGGTCAGTGATGGCTAATGGCAGTAATTGACTGGGAGGATGTATACTCATTTTGGAACTTCCTGGTATTTTAATTCATCATACTAGCACTGACAAAGATATTAAACATTCAGTTCTAGTTTCCCTTTATTTTATCAATGGCAGATTTATCCTCTTCCTTCTCTGCCAGAGATTAGAGCAGCCTAGTTTTCTTTTCTCTCAGAAAAAGCTAATTAATTGATATCTATAGGACATTTACCCCATAACAACGAATTTCACCTTTAAGTCTCATGGAAGTTGTTAGGGTGAAATGATCTTTCTTTATGTTTTTCTGACCTAACTAGAGTTGGAAGTCCTTACTTTTAGCCTCTGGTATTTCATTTCTATTTCTCTGTATCCCTTGATATCGCACTCCAGTACACTTGCCTGAAAAATCCCATGGACGGAGGAGCCTGGTAGGCTGTAGTCCATGGGGTCGCGAAGAGTCGGACACGACTGAACGACTTCCCTTTCACTTTTAACTTTTCTTGCATTGGAGAAGGAAATGGCAACCCACTCCAGTATTCTTCCTTGTAGAATCCCAGGGACAGAGGAGCCTAGTGGGTTGCTGTCTATGGGGTCACATAGAGTCAGACACGACTGAAGCGGCTTAGCAGCAGCAGCAGCAGTTGTCCCTTGATAACTATATAAATTTGCTCAAAATGCTATATTGGATCACATAATTTTTTTCCTCATATGAAGTCGCAGAAACTTCCTGGAAATTATTAAGACAATCTAGGTTTGTATTTTATACTACATAACATTTCTAGCCTTATTCCTTTTGAAGTGCATGAGCTCTAACATCATACTGCTTTTCCTCTTCCACCCTTAAAGACTTTAGAACCAATTAAGATGTACTCACAGAAATCATCAAGACCGAATTTAAAGTATAAGCTCTATTGCTAGGCATTTTGGAAAACTACAGACACAACAGGCTTCTGAAAAATTCACTCCCGATTAAATACCTAGCACTCTCCCTCAGGGCAGAGCCACTCTTTTAACCTTAACCTACGAAAACAGGAATATAACTCCTCTGATGGATCTGTCCAAGTGGTATTTCAGAAGGAGCAGAGTAGAGAATGCATAATCCCATCCTTCAATATTGCTAATCAGGTATTCTTTTATCTTTGATGGAAGCTATTGAATGTGAGAGGGAGTTGGGTTAAGAGAGGGCATGAGAGGTATCCTAGTAAAATTCTTGCCAGTGAAACATTAGACAAAATAAAATGCACTTTCTCTTCTAGTACTATCCAGGGCATCTTTCTTAGTTTGAATATAGCCAGTTTCTCAGGATGTTTAAAGTAACATTGTATTTATTGGGACCACTGTGCTTCTTCTTCTTGGATCCTGCCTAAGTCACGCCTGACTGTTTTGAGACCCCATCAGGAAGTCTGTTTTATTGCCTGGGATATTACCTCCTCCATGAAAAACAATTAGATGACACTTTTTAAAACATAATACGTGTTGATCACAATCACCCTGCCTTTATCCAGGAAACCAAGGCTGATTTGATTTTTGTTTTGTTTCAACAGAGTTGCTGATATTAGATCACTAAATTTATGCAAATCTTTGTTATTTATATTTATTTAGATGTAGGAGGCACAAGTCAATTGCGTTGTGTCAGGGATCATATCTATCTTTCAGAACTCTAAGTTGGATTGTTAGAAACAATGATCTGGAACAAAGGCTCTCAAGAGCAATACTTTAAATCAATAAATCTTGAACTCCATTTCTTCCCACATATAAATTAAACTTGCAGTTCCCAGAGGACTATAAAAGAGGAAATGTCAAGTGGTATCCCCATAAAAGGACCCTTCTGTTTCACTAAACCCATGATGACTGCCTACCAGGATTGCTTGAATTAGTTACTCTGGCAGGTGTCAGCAGAAAAACTAAAGATAGGTCTGAAAAACCACCTGGACAATGCAAATATCTGAGCTTCCTGTGTCTGTGTGTGTTTATACATATATGAAACATTGTATTATGTAAAATTAGACTCTTTCAAAATTCTTACTCTATTATGACTACATCTCAAAATTTGATACCATTCAAATTGCCGGTAGTATAAACATAAGAGGATTTAAGTCATAGATTAGGGAAAGAAATCAATTTTCAGAAAATTACTAGATAATTTTAGAAATAATCTCCTACAAGATGGTGTTTTCTAAATCCACTGATGCTTATAAACAGTTTTGGTAACAAGGTTAAGCAAGCAGAATGCCTGGTTTGTGAGTCGGCCACAGAGGAAAGAACTTTGATACATTCATCACCTTTATCTTTGCAGTTCTTAGATCCCACTCAGAGAGTCTTCTCAGGGGGAGTCTATGGAAAGCCAAAAGAATCATTGCTGTCTTGTCTAGGAAAACTGTTATCTTCACAGAGTCAAATATTTCTATAATAATTAAAACATTTGCAGTCATCAAGACATTCAACCAAAGGCTAGGAATAAAAACTTGCATTTCTATCTACATAGTAGGACAAATATAGAATCTTTTCTAACAACGTCAGTATAGCAACCTTTAGGAAAGAAATAAACATAAAGAAAGAAAAGAAAAAGAAAAACAAACATTTATTGATGCCTTTACCCAATGTTGTTGTTGTTAAGTCACGTCCAGCTCTTTTGTGACCCCTTGGACTGTAGCCCACCAGGCTCCTCTGTCCATGTCCATTTCCCAGGCAAGAATACTGAAGCAGGTTGCTATATCCTTCTCCAGGGGATTTTCTTGGCCCAGTGATCAAACTCACATCTCCTGAATTGGCAAGTTGTTTCTTTACTCTTGAGCCAACAGGGAAGACATAATACAATGTAACCATTGTGAATACAGAGAATGCCTTTTTTAGGCAGTTAGGAATAAATGGAAATTTATGCTATATGTTAATTGAAATTTCAATTTTACTTATAATATGGAGAAAATCAGAAAACAGGTAGGATGTTTTCCAAGTGAGAACATAGTTTTGATATAACAAACTTGTTTTGTTGTAGTTTTATATGAGTAAATGGCAAGTATAGAGGTTAAAATAATAATGAAATGAAAATGGGAGAGTGGAGTCAGCAAGGATCATAATATGTGGAGCAATATAATGAACTGTCAGAACCTTTTTTGATTTTGGATAACCCCCAATTTAAAACTAAAATGCATGTAATTACAGATTTCCTCAGAAGCATATTGGCTTTGGAAAACATGCACTAAACCTGATCAAGTAATGTTTTCATTAATCAGGTTTTTCTTCGTAACCAACCAACATTTTTATTAGTGAATCATAGAGTTATACAGTGTATTTTATTGCTCATATTTTTCTTTCTTACTAGACTTTCTTCCCATGTTATCTTAAATTGATTCATTTTAACTCATGTCTCAAAGATCTCCCTATTTAGTACCTTTTATTTAGTCATTTAAAAATATATAAATTCATTCATTAGGCCACTCACTCACATACTTTTATTTACATACTTAACAATATGAATTCTAGAATCAAAATGCCTGCATGGAAATCCCAGCTTCACTGATCGCTAGTCATGACACCTGGATAAATTAAAGCACTCAACTGCTCCTTGACTTAGGTTCATTGTCTCTGGATTGAGGATTATATAGATATGTTGTGAGGGTCAAATGGGTTAATATTTGAAGTGAAGTGAAGTCGCTCAGTCGTGTCTGACTCGGCGACCCTGTGGACTATATAGGCTATCAGGCTCCTTGGTCCATGGGATTTTCCAGGCAAGAGTACTGGAGTGGATTGCCATTTCCTTCTCCAGTGTATCTTCCCGATCCAGGGATCGAACCCGGGTCTCCTGCATTATAGGCAGACACTTTACTATCTGAGCCACCAGGGATGCCAATAATTTGAAAGGCTCTCACAATGCCTAGCATATAGAAGTGCAATGAAGTGTTAGCTGTAATTATTTAACGCATAGTTATTGAGCTCATGCTATATTCCAAGAGGTAAGTTTATTTATCTTCTGGTCTCTCCACCCTGAGCTCAGTACAAGATAGGAGCTCAATAAATGCTAATTGAAATTAAATGAACCTAACTCAGCATGAGCAGAATTGATGATGTTGTAGCAATCAGAAACTGCAGCAAGCCGAGTTTCCAGATTGCTAAAATTAGGTAAGTGACTGTAACTATTGTGTGGATGCTGAAATAGCTTTGAGAAGTTTCATAGGAATCGCCAATATGCCTCTGTATTTATTTCAGCATCCTCATATTTCTTCTTCCTCTGAGTAGTGCAATAACAACTCTCCTATTAAGCAAAAAGAAAACTCAAAATCCTCTTTTAGAAATACTTTATTTTAAATAAGAGTATAGAATTGCTTGTTTCTTATATAATAATTCAGTATATTCCACTTCCTGTTTTGCAAAGCATCAAGCCCATATCACAGGTAAACTAGGACATCCCATCACTATAACTAACATGTCAAACTCTTTGGCAGAATCTCCTCACCTTTGAAATGCTGGCAGCATCATAGGATACATGCAGTAATGTACTTAGTGACTGACACTTAACAAATATTTGTTGAGTGCATTCTGCTGAATTTGTGAAAGACCAGATGCCAGTAACAAAGGTGCTTAGAAGGGAAAAGTCAGCTTCCTAAGCTAACTGCAGATTGACTATCTGCCAAGTCTTATTCACAGTATAGCTGACTATTCTTGTATAGAGAGTAGTGAGTGAATTTCATTCATTGAGTGAATAGGAATTTGATTTTTTTCAAAATTATCTTTTTATTTTAGTCATTAGAGTATGAATACAAAAAGAATTGGTTTGATTTTCTTATATTTGGTGAAAGCTCTGGAAAATAACAGAGAAGGCAATGGCACCCCACTCCAGTACTCTTGCCTGGAAAATCAAGTAAGAAACTCTTAGTTGGGATGGGAATAAATATGCATGGTTTGTGAGTTATCTGGGCCCTTAAAATTTGTTTGTTGTATTTTTAATTAATAATTTATTTTTAGACAAGTTTTAGGTATGCAATGAAATTAAGGGGAACAGATGCTTCTCATATACTCCCTGCCTCTATGTGTGTGTAGCCTCCTCCATAATCAACATCTTCCATCAGATGATAAATTTATTGAAATGATGCACCTGTATTGACACATCATAGTGTCCTGAAGTCTACAGTTTACATTATGGTTCATTCTTGTAGTATGTTCTATGGATTTGGATAAATGTATGATGACATGTATCTATGATTATGATCATACATGTATTTCTACTGCCCTAAAATTCTCTGTGTTCTACCAATTCGTCCTGTCCCTCCTCCCCAACTGGAAACCACTAATCGTTTTACTATCTCCATATTTTTTTAAAAAGATAACCATTAAATGTCATATTAAGTTAAAAGACATAAAAATAATTTTAGTCTCTCTCTCCCATATTGTTCTGAATTTGGTTCATCTATCTACGAACAGATGGTAGCATCCATTATTAGATATCAGCTGTTTTACTCAATTTCTTGTTACATACCTGGGGATAGAGTTAAATAATTAAGAGAGAACTATCCTATTCTTTACTTTCTCTACATTTCTGTATGCACTCCCTATTTCAGTATGGCGCATCATGTCAGGAAGAGCCAAGGGAACAGAGCAGTTAAGAGTCCTGATTCGGGGCCACAGTCCCCTGGGCTGGATTCCCAATTCCACTGTCTACTGATTGTGTGATCTAGCTTAAATAAACTCTTTCTCTCTCAGTTTAACCATCTGTGAAAAGGAGGCAGTAATGACACTAAGATTATCTGGCTGTCGTGAAGATTAGAAGAGTTATATTGAATGTACTTACAACAGTGCCTTACATGTATGAAGTGTTGTATAAGGGAATAAATGACCTGTAAGATCCCCTGGAGAAGGAAATGCAACCCATTCCAATATTCTTGCCTAAAGAATCCCATGAACAGAGGTGCCTGGTGGGCTACAGTCCATGGGGTCACAAGAGTAGGACAGGGCTTATTGACTAAACCACTGCCATGCCCATGGACTGTCAATTTAACTCATTATAAGGAATAATTACTAATAAATAATTATATATTTGAGATACATTTTTATTAATAGAAATATTGGCATATAGGAAATTGTGGCAGACAAGGTCATCTGTTTTAGTTTATTTTATCAACCATCAACACTATGTCAGCAATTCCTATGTACTGTCATTCCCATTTCCAAACCCAAGGTCTTCTGATTTTTCTAATAACCTATAATGTTTTCCTCTGTTTATCATATTTTTATCAAATTCTAAATTTAAATCTGAATTCTTTGTATGTTATTCTCTCTGTTAGTCATCTGTATTTAATCAAGCAATGAGTTCTGAACATCTTTTTGGTTTCCATCCATTTTTAATAGGAATTGAGCTGAGGCACTTCCCATTGTAAAGCTTCCCAACTACTCTCCCTGACTTTGTCTTATTACCTTTCTCATGCAGCCTGCATAATATCTCAAGATAAATCCTTTACAATGCTTTCTTGAACCAACCTACAAAGTTGTTCAACACTTAAAGGGCTTATTTCCTGTTACATGTATGGCTCTATAGGGAGTTGTTGTTCAATCTCTCAGTCGTGTCCTACCTTTGTGACCCCATGGATTGCAGCACGCAAGTCTTCCCTGTCCTTCACCATCTCCTGGAGTCTGCTCAAACTCATGGCCATTAAATCAGTGACGCCATAGGGAGTAGTCTCTATAATTGAATGATGCAGTGCCTTTGACCTTTTCTTATTCCACCATTTCATCACTGACTTGAGTAGCTGAGTAAATTGGTGAAAACTGGAACAAAGATTCAAAGCCATCTTAGTGAGCTAGAGTGCAAATGATTATGAAAGTATGGCATGTCATTGATATAAATGTAAAGTTAAAGAAAGATATTGCATTTTTCTGCATTCATATTCTAAACATATATCATTTTTTTTCCACCTTTAAAGTTTAACACTTTTGTCCAGGGAATTGAAAAAGACTAAGCTAGTTTTAAAAGGGGATTTGTGATGTGACATATAATTCCAAATTTATTTTATGCCACTTGACAATGGATATTTTCCCCATTGCACTGCTTAAGAGGAACTCAAAGTTTAAGTGATCAAATCTCACTCGAAAATGTGCTGGGCAAAGAATTTATATTTCAGATCATTGCATTTCCCTCCAGCCGGATTGTAAAAGGTTGAGGTTAAATTACTTTTACATTTTAAAGTGCACTTTAAAGTGCATTAACTTCCTAACATTTCTGCCCTGAAATGCTACACTAATTTGATATTTGTCCTATATCTTTTTTTCTATCTAATCTAGACAGAAATCTGAGTTGACCTTAATTATATTTTCCTTACTTTTAAACTACCATCCTCTGTTCAGCAATCTTCAGACACATACATGGAAATTTTTGTCATCTTAAAAATGACTAGATATTTTCTTTTAAATTTAAAGGTTTCTTTGAGAAATATAATAATTCTGTCAACTTTAAAATATATAACATTAGTCATTTGTGACTTATGTAAGTAGAAAAGGTTGGAGTCTATTTTAGTTAGGTGCATGAAAAATGTACTCTCACCTTCACATAACTCAAAAATGGCTAAAGCAATTTAGTTCAAACTCTCAGACAAGTTCACCTTTGGTCCATGAAAAAGTTTGAAAAATCTCATCGAAAATGATATCATGCTCAGAGAAAATTATGACCGAAAAAGGAGATACATGTTTTATATAATTCCTTTTATTTTTAATACATAAGATTATCTTTTCAGTTTAATTTGAGGCATCTGATAGTTAAATTTTATTTTAATAAGATTAGTTAAAACAATTTCCCTTGACAGAATTAATAGATTTGGAAATTAAAACAAGACATATGCATAATATGTGATCCTATCATGGCTAAATATAATATCCAGTACCTTACATCAGTGTAAAGTTATCCATAAGTTTACAAATTACCTAGTTAATTTGCTTCTTTGGTGAATGTTCATTTATTATCTGTGATATGGTCAGCACTGCTAGGTATTAGGACTAAATAAATGAAAATAGCGTGATTATTAGCCTTGGCAGATTTAGTCTGGGGAGGCAGATATCTGGACTGAGAAAGGTAATACAGCAAAAGCAAATTTACTGCAAGGACATTCATTGATTCTTGTCTAAGAGAATTGATAAGAATGCCCCCAAATATCTGATTTGAGTCTTGAAGGATAAATAGTAGGGTGGTATCACACAATGGAAAATCCAGACAGAAGACAAAGGCTTTAAATATAAAAGGGTATGCCATGCTAAAGAATTATGGAGAATTTCAGTGTGTCTGAAGAAATCTGTGACTGATTTGTAAAGAGCAGTGTTTACCCAGGTGGGATAATGACATAGATTGATTTATTTTTGCCCCAGTTCCTTACCCACGCCTTTAGCTTTACCCCATTATTAACACACGCCTTTTAGCACATCCTTTACCAAAAGAGTTTATAATTTCTCTGATGACATCTAAGAAACATTTTTTTCTCTCTCTTTAGTGTTGGCCGTGGTCATGTGATTTTGGTTAATGAAATGTTAGTGGACATGACACATAGGCTCAAAATATATATTTTGTGGTTAAATTTCTGTTCTTGTGTTTCCATCATTGTCATGTGAAAGATTTTCTCTGTGAAAATCAGTGTCTCTTTAGTTTGGGTCCTAGAATGAACATTTGAAGAGTGAGCTTCAGCTTCCCTTTTAGCTCAGCTGGTAAAGAATCAGCCTACAATGCAAGAGACCCCAGTTGGATTCCTGAGTGAGGAAGATTCACTGGAGAAGGGATAGGCTATGCACTCCAGTATTCTTGGGCTTCCGTGGTGGCTCAGCTGGTAAAGAATCTGCCTGTAATGCAGGAGACTTGGGTTCGATCCCTGGGTTGGGAAGATCCCTTAGAGAAGGAAACAGCTACCCACTCCAGTATTCTGGCCTGGAGAAGTCCACAGACTGTATAGTCCATGGGGTCAAAAAGAGTCAGAGGAGACAGCGACTTTCACTTTCAGAGAGGGCTTGAATTCATTGCTAACCTAACCAAGCCATTGTTGCAGACACACAGATCACTGAGAATAAATGAAAATAAAGCAGCTTTTAATACCAACAAATTGAGTGTAGAACTATTTGCAGGTATTACCAAAATATTTGAAGAAAGCAAGAAGCCAGTTGGCAGGCAGTTGGGGGTCTGTAGCAATGTTTTGACATGTCAATAATTTTGTTGTTGTTATAAGAGAAATTTATTAACATTGTAACTCAGAAACATAATGGAGAGCTTATTAGATCAGAAAAGTCTAATGGCATATAAATATGTTAGGATGTTATTACAGTAAATAATGGAAGAGCAAATAAAAGTCTTAACTCATACAGTAGCAATAGAGAAATGCGGGTTTCGGAAAATATAATTTACATTATTGCATACTAACCAGTGTTAGGCCCAGAGGAAAAAGCTGGAGAAGATAAACACCTGAGAGATTTGGTGGATATGGTGTTTCCATTAATTTGACTGGACAGAGATAATATGGGTTTTATAGAAACAGAGATAATAAGTTTAGTCTGTGACAAAAAATTTATGAGGTATTAGTGAAAAACCAAATAACATCTAGAAGATGGTTGCAATGATGAGTCCTAAAGTGCAAGAAAGAATCAAACAAGGAGCAAATATGTGAAAATCACCAATATGTAGATAATAAATGAAGAGACGAAAGTGAATTAGGTCAATCACAGAGAGTTTATCGGTTTGACAGATAAGAGGGCATTCTGGAAAGATGGCAGGCTAAAGAGAGGATTGACTTTCTTCTATCCCCAGCTCCTATTGCCAACCATCCAAACCTCCTGAGCCAGATATGTTTAGGTGCCCAGCGGAAAACAAGCCCTGGGCAGTATAATCATGAGAATTATTTGAAGCATCTTCTTCCCTGAGATTACTGAAAACCTGAGAAGCAGCTTCTGAAAGTCTTAATTTTGAGAATTAGAATCTTATTGTTACCAAGAAGAATTCAGCACTCAAATGATGTCTGGCACCATATGAGTTTAGCTTTGTTTCCCTGACTCTTAGGAGCTGAAGAATGGTTGAAAAACTGGTCAAGTTTTCCTACCTAAGGCATGGAAAGCTTCTCAGGGTAAAGAAACTAAATCTTAACAGCAGAGCAGAGATTGTGAATAGGCTACTGTTGTTCTATTTGAGGTGACAGCTACATGACACAGTCTTCACTTCTCAGAATTATAGACAATGAAGTATTCTAATATTCTAGCAGCTGAACAAGTCTCAGGGAGTAAAGAGAGAAAAAATATCAATCTAGATAAGCAGAGCCAGATCAGAAAAATAAACCACAGTGTGCGATCTCTGTAAGCCTCTGAAAAAATAGAGATGATAGAGAAAATTCTTGTAAACTTCAAAAATACAACCCCAAATACTTGGTGACTGAGATTAAATATATCTATTAATGGAGAATGGTTACAAATAAAAAATTAACAGAAGGTATGTTTCAAATCTAAAAAAAAAAAGTAATAGAAAACTACCAAGAACTTAAATCAGGATGAAATATAGATAATATATCCAGGAGATATAACATTTTGAAAGTATAGACATTTCACAAAAATAAAAAAATAATATTAAAAACAGAGGAATAAAGTTTATAATTTACAGAAGTAAAGCAACTTCAACTCATTGTATATGGCTCAAATAATATAAAATAACTATGAAAACAGGTTTTACTTATAATGATAAAAGAAATACTTAATGAATATTCAAAAACTAAGCAAATATATCATTCATTCACTCAATCTGAAGGTAATATTTTTTAAAAAGATTCTAACAAAATAATAAGTGTTAAGACCAGAGACTGCAGGATGGGATAGGAAAGATGAAAATTTTAAGTAGTTAAAAGTTATGGATCTCAAAATATATAAATGAAAGCCAAAGATACTTATCAATACCCTTTAAACTGAGAAGGAACTTTGAGAATGAAAAGTGAAGCTGGCAGCTTTATAATGTGCAATGTGAAGTTTATTGCAGGGAGCATACATACAGGTAGGATTGGGCAAATGGTGGTCCAGAGTATGCTCAGCTGCACTCCATGCTGTTGGAAGGAATACAGAAGAGTTGAAAGAGGCCAAATTGGAAAATAGAATCTGACTACAAAGGGAGAAACATGTCTGTAGCTACAACAACAGAGTTTTTTTCTAATCCCTGAAGGTCTCATGACCTTACTATCTGCCTCAGCAAAAAAGCACTCTGCCAAATTTTATACAAGCAAGGGTAAAAATTGATTGCGAACTCATGTGGCTTGGGTGCATTTCTTGTGAATTAGGTTAAAGCTCAGTCATGCAGAAAGGGAGGGGGTAGGACAGCAGGCCTAGGACAGCTGGAAAAATGGAGTCCATGTGGTTCAGTCATGTAGTGTGTGTGTGTGTGTGTGTGTGTGTGTGTGTGTGTGTGTGTGTGTGTGTGCATGTGCAGTAAAAGAGGTCAATCTAAATGGAAACTGATACAGTCTTATTAGAAAATACAAAATTTCTAAATCAGGATTTTTTTAAGCATAAATCAATTCAGTTCAGTTCAATCACCCAGTCATGTCTGACTCTTTGCAACCCTGTGGACTGCAGCACACCAGGCTTATTTGTCTTTCACTATTTCCTTGACTCATGTTGACTGAGTCAGTGATGCATTGAACCATCTCATACTCTGTCATCCCCTTTTCCTGCCTTCAATCTTTCCTAGCATTAGGGCCTTTTCTAATGAATCAGCTCTTCCGCATCCGGAGGCCAAAGTACTGGAGCTTCAGCATCGGTCCTTCCAATGAATATTCAGGACTGACTTCCATTAAGATTGACTGGTTTGATCTCCTTACAGTCCAAGGGACTCTTAAGAGTCTTCTCCAACACCGCACTTCAAAAGCATCAATTCTTCGATTATCAGCTTTCTTTATAGTACAACTCTCACATCCGTACACAACTACCAGAAAAACCATAGCTTTGACTAGACGGACATTTGTTAGCAAAGTAATGTCTATACTTTTAAATATGCTTTGTAGGTTGCTCATAGTTTTTCTTCCAAGGAGCAAGTGTCTTTTAATTCCATGGCTGCAGTCACCATCTGCACTGATTTTGGAGGACCCCGACCCCGCTCCCCGCCACCAAATGAAGTCTCTCACTATTTCCATTGTTTCCCCATCTATTTGCCATGAAGTGATAGGACCAGATGCCGTAATCTTAATTTTTTAATGTTGAGTTTTAAGCCAACTTTTCACTCTCATCTTTCACTTTCAAGAGGCTCTTTAGTTCCCCTTCACTCTGCCAAAATGTGGTATCATCTGCATATCTGAAGTTATTGATATTTCTCTTGGAAATCTTGATTCCAGCTTGTGCTTCATCCAGTCTGGCATTTTGCATGATGTATTGTGCATATAAGTTAAATAATCAAGGTGACGTAATACAACCTTAATGAACTCCTTTCCCAATTTTGAACCAGTCTGTTGTTCAATGTCTGAATCTAACTGTTGCTTCTTGACTTGCAAACAGATTTCTCAGGAGGCGGGTAAGGTGGTCTGGTATTCCCATATCTTGAAGAATTTTCCAGTTTGTTGTGATACACATAATCAAAGGCTTTAGTGTAGTTAATGAAGCAGAAGTAGGTGTTATTCTGGAATTCTCTTGCTTTTTCTATGATTCAGTAGATGTTGGCAATTTGATCTCTGATTCCTGTGCCTTTTCTAAATCTGGATTTAACATCTGGAATTTCTCGGTTCACATACCTTTGAATCCTAACAGAGAATTTTGAGCGTTGCTTTGCTAGCGTGTGAGATGAGTGCAATTGTGTGGTAGTCTGAACATTCTTTGGCATTGCCTTTCTTTGGGAGTTGGAATGAAAACTGACCTTTTTCAGGCCTGTGGCCACTGCTGAGTTTTCCAGATCTGTTGGCATATTGAGTGAAACACTTTCACAGCACCATTTTTTAGGATTTGAAATAGCTCAGCTGGAATTCCATCACCTCCAACTAGCTTTGTTCCTAGTAATGCTTCCTAAGGCCCACTTGACTTCACACTTCAGGATGTCTGGCTCTAGGTGAGTGATCATACCACTGTGGTTATCTGGGTCATGAAGATCTTTTTTGTATAGCTCTTCTGTGTCATCTCACCACCTCTTAATATCTTCTGCTTCTGTTAGGTTCATACCATTTCTGTCCTTTAGTGTGCCCATCTTTGCATGAAATGTTACCTTGATATCTTTGATTTTCTTGTAGAGACCTCTAATCTTTCCCATTCTATTGTTTTCTTCTATTTCTTTGCATTCTTCACCTAGGAAGGCTTTCTTATCTCTCCTTGCTGTTCTTTGGAAATCTGCTTTTAGATGGATATATTCTTTCTCCTTTGCCTTTCACTTATCTTCTTTTCTCAGCTGTTTTTAAAGTTTCCACAGACAACAATTTGCCTTTTTGCATTTCCTTTTCTTGGGGATGGTTTTGATCACTGTCTCCTGCACAATGTTATGAACCTCTGTCCATAGTTCATAATGCAATATAATTTCTTATGGTAGTATAGAACTATAAAACCTTAAGGGAAAAGTTCACAAGTGTCTTGTAATGACTGGAAAGTGGAAAAAAATTAGTATTCCCTAGGTATTATTCGGTCAAGGAAAGGTGTAGAACAAATTGTGAGGAAATCAAAATATTCAAAAGGTTTCATCTTTAATTGTAGGGAACACATTGTGGAATCAAGTTTTGTGGAATATGATTTTCATATTATAGCAAAATGATTTCAATTATTAGTATTGTACCATAACTGTACAGGTATTTCTATATAGCTCATCTTTTTATTTTTTGATGACTTTAAGTTAAAAATGTATAATTTTCTATAAAATTATGTCAGTTTGATCTATATTTTCAGATGTTGCACAAATATATATATGTACCTATGTATAGATACAGGTATAGATCTCTCTTGAGATCTCTTTCCCTTTCTATCTATCTATCTATGGAATATTTTTCTTAGAAAGTCTTATATACTGAGTAATCACATATGTCAAGGGCAGTTCTTATGTGCAGTTCACCTATGAGCTCCATCAACAAGGACAAATACACAGTTTCTGTTATCTAGGAGCTTTATCTCCTTGTTAATAGAAACTTGACTAATATGAGAGGTACACTTTGGAGTCTTTAGTTCTTTTCTTGATAACAGAAACCTGTATTTGCACAGAAATTAACTAGGCATTGTATGTATTATATAAGTTATATAAATGTTACGTATAGACATTTATTTTTCCCAAGATAATTCAGGTAAAGTACTTTTCTTTATCTATGGAGAAGCCATTGTGGAATCTCTGCAGTTTCTTGTAGCTGTACAACTAACAAGTGACAAACCTGGGAATAGAAATTAATTTATCTGTAGTTTTGTTTTCCCCCTTTCCAGTAACCTAATTGCTTCATCCTCTATATTTGAAAATCTAGCATAAGAGAAGGATTAAGCATAAGATTGATATTTGCCATTTTTAGTATATCACTTTTAAAAATGTGGATGTCATTTTTCAATACCCTAAACAATATTACCTCAGAAAAATTACAGGCAAGTGGAGAAGACTCCTGACCAATCAGTCAAAAGAGATTTCACAATTTTCATTCATAAATTCCATATCTTTCAATATGGAAGTATCTGCCAAATTTCCCATAGAAACTATTCAGGAACAAATATACCCAACTTGCCTATCTGACTCCCGCACTGATAACAGATGTGTATTAGGCTTTCAGGAGACAAAAAGAGCTGCTAGTGGGAGACACAATAGCTGTGTCAATAAGTTAAATTTATTGTAAAGTTGGGGGAGCAGGCAATCCAGCTAAACAGCTAAAATAACATCCCAACATAATGCAGCTGAAGTAGCAGCTCAGACATTTTCATCAGGCCCCATATAGTGTCTGGGCAAATACTCATGCACTCGGTATATTGACAAGAAAAGACTACTTGTTTTTCAACTGAGCCAAGGAAAAATGAAATTATATTTGTTTTAAAAGTGAGATTAAATTATTTTCTGATTTTGAAATTCTTCCATAGAGAATAATTCAAACATAAGCTTTGTTACCAAAAAAAAAAAAAAAAAAAAATTCCTTGAGCCAAGCTTAAGTGGCTTAGAATAAATCACTTTTTTAAAACTCTTTTCCTAACAATATTAAATGAATGAGATACAAATCAACAAGTATTTTCTTTGTAATTGTTCATAGATTACAAAATTGAAGTTGTATACCCATGGAAGAGTCATCTTCTCCTTTAGGATTTTACTTGATGAATATGGTGGATTTTAGTGTTTAGTGTGGCTGAAAATTACCTGCTTATATCTAAAGAGCATATCCACAATTCAGAGTTAACACCCCTGGGGCCTTAAAACCACAGGAGACGCTGGCAAATATGGCTCCTGGGGTGCACTCAATGGTGTATTGCCAGCAAAGCTGCATGAAGTCCCAGAGGTGGCCTGGAGGTCCAGAAGTCACTTTGGCACCCTGGTTTCAGGAGGAAATAAATAGTCAGGAAGAAATAATATAACAGAGATAGGATTTCAGGAAAAGTAACAGAAGAGGAAAATAAAGTTTGGAGTGGGAGTACACTTTGGATTTTTATTATTGCACTCCTAAATTTATTCTTGGACACAGACAAATACATACTGTAACAATGAAACTTTTTGTCCTTGTCACTTTTGTTTATGCATCCATTAATTTTTCATGATAAGCAATTATCTTAATTATGATCCTCAGTTTTTCAACTAAAAAAAAAGTGGCAGCACTGAAGAGGGTTGTTGCCCTTCTGTCGCTCAGTTGTGTCTGACTGCAACCCCATGGACTGCCCCATGCCAGGCTTCCCTGTCTATCACCAACTCCTAGAGCTTACTCAAACTCATGTCTATAGAGTCGGTGATGCCATCAAACCGTCTCATCCTCTGTTTTCCCCTTCTCCTCCTGCCTTCAATCTTTCCCAGCATCAGGGTCTTTTCCAATGAGTCAACTCTTTGCATCAGGTAACCAAAGTACTAGAGTTTCAGCTTTAGCATCATTCCTTCCAGTGAATATTCAGGGTTGATTTCCTTTAGGATTGACTGGTTTGACCTTGCAGTCCAAGAGACTGTCAAAAGTCTTCTCCAGCACCACAGCACTGAAGAATATGAATACTGACATACAAGAGTATTACAAGAGTAATATTCCTGACATAATTGACCAGTTTATTGTTTTTTCTTGCTCTTAGAATTTTAATAATGCAAGAATTTAATAATGCAACTGCTTGTCATGATGTGAACTACGATTCCACTTTCTCTTACACAATTTTTAAATTCATTTGAAGTCAACTTAGTGTTAACTTTTAGCGATAATCAGTTGCTAAAGAATTTGAATTTGTCATAACTTTTTTGTGTGTGAGCAAGCCAATTTATTTTTTTGAGGGGGAGAAAAAGGGAGGAAGAAAGAAATGACAGCAGAACCGTTTCTGTAATGGCCAGCTGAAACAAGAAATCCACTTCTGTCTCTCTAATTACTCCCGAGACTGTTGAGTTTTAATGTGCACTTATCAGTTCTCTGGGCGCTTGTTTAATTGGGTGACAAATGGAAGAATATGACAGTCTCAGTATGAAAGTTTAGCTAGTCTGTGCACAGGCATTAGTTGTCCTATTATAATAAGATAACTGAAGTCAGAAACTTTTGATATGCTTAAGGAATTCAGAAATATTCAATACTGCTGAAACTTCAAAAGACTGTGATAAAAATTTTTCCATTTCTAATCAGAGCAATAAGGAATGTTTTAATAAGTAGTTCAGAACAGTCATATTAAATGTGGAATTTCAGAGGAGTCAGGCAAAAATTTTAGTGCAAGTCTTTTTTTCTGCAATAAAATAGTGGGAGCTGCAGGAAATGTTATGATCTACTCTACCGACTCCATAATTGAAGGAGAAAATTAAAAATAATAATAATGAAATAGTTTTATTAAATTTGAATTACAGAATAAGTCTGTTTTATCCAGGTGCCCTACGTTAGTATCCTAGTATGGCAGAGCATTTGTGGTTGGCATTTTGACAGTGACAGATTGTCCCGGGGTGTGCTTCTTGTGCCCTACCAGCCACAGTGGACTGGCAGCCCCTTTGATTCAGCTGCTATCATCCTTAATATGGTGACGGGTGCTTTTCCTGCAGCACCTGACGTTTGCATCTGCACATTTTTAGCTAAAGTGTCAAAAGGAAGCGAAATAGATAATTCAGTTGGTAAATGTTAATATCATTTGGAGCATCAGCTCACAGTTCACTGCTTGACTGAGACTTCAGGTGAGGACCAATTGGGCAGATTGGGTAGATTTAGAAATATACTGATCAAATAAATTATACAATAGGAATTAATGAAGTGAGTGGCTCTCCTTGGTGTTATCCTTTGCTCCCTGGTCCTGGCAGAAAATTCTGTTTGTGAACTTCGTGGCATTTGCTGAGTTGTAGGTTAGTGTCTGTAACGTCTTTGGTATATTTAGTATGTTTCTTTGTTTACTACATCAAAGAAGAGAGAAAACACATCAAGATAGAGTAGCTTGGACTGATTGGATAAAGTACAGAAATTATTTGAGAAATGAATGAGAAAGACCAGAGGGAACATGCCAAGTGTGTGTGTGTGTATATGTGTGTTGTGTGTGTGTGTGTGTGTTCTTTTGCAATTAGAGATTATTGTCTCCAAGGGAGTAGCAAAATGGGCTGAAGACTTTTAATCCCATTTTTTCAATGATGCTGTTATACTCAGTGTAGCTTTTCTTATAACTATTACTTTATATTTTCACTTATGTAAGCTAGCTGACAACATCATTGTCAAAAATGATTACAAAAAAACACTATTAGTTTTATGTGATGATTTATACCAACTCCCAAAAAAATAATACTTGAATTCTGAAATTGCCATTGCATTTTAAAATCTGTGATAATTTTAAGTAGCTATAATAACTAAAAACCAATGAGATTGCAAGTCATAGAATAAACAATAAAGAAAATAAAATCATTCTTAATATTTTATCTTTTCTGTTTCATTTCTTAAAAAAAAAATGCTCTTTTAGATTACATCTATTTTTTATGTGAAGCAACAGAAAAGAACCTCTGGCTCCTGAGTGCCCTAAAGTGTAATTTCTCAGGTCTGGTGGACTCGGCATTCAAGCTTACAGTAACAGCAACATGTGCAGTGGTGGCCTAATAACTCTTGCCAGAACGCAGATGGCAGGCCAGAGTCCTGAGCTGGGTTGCAGTCTGTGTCCATTGTTTGTAACTGCCCTGTGGCAGTGAGGTTTTATGCTTTCGCATTAATATTGAATACATCAGAAAACTCTTAGCTAACTATAGTACAATAAAAATATCCCTTTAAACTTCATAAAATGTGGTACAAGTTTATCATTTATGTAAGGTCGTCAGTTATAGCTATCAAAATGTAATATTTTTAAAAATGTCAGTTGTGTAAATATATATACATGTAGTTAGAAATCTAATGAAAGCTTTTTTTTTTTTGCTATAGAGTTTTCTTGAAATTGCTGTGATTTTAAGCTTTGTGTTATTTTAAAATATATCAAAATAGCATCTGTAGGAATGAGCTTATAGATTTGGCCTGCCCAAGACCAATCAAGTGCCAGACATTTAAATTCCATGGTAACCATGGTTTAAGCATAAGGGTGTCCTGATGTTGCTTGGACTTGTTCCAAATAAATTATGTCCAGTTCACCATATTCCATATCACACTAAATAGAAACTTTAGGAACCTGAGAAAACTCTTTTCTAGCTTCCTGTGCAATTCTGTATTTTAATGTGTGCTCAAGGGAAAAGCATAGTCTTTCTCAACAGATTTCCATGTAGGTGTTTGTGGGTCATATACATGTGTATTATTTTGAAAGAGGATAATTTGTAGGTTATGAAAAATAGGTCAATCATTGTAGCCATGCCTAGACTCATAATAGCAAGTACAAATGGGAACTCCACTGAAGCAGTTACTCTCCAAGAATATATACTCTATTTTATTTCTAAATGAAATGTGTGCCATGTCTTTTGTATTAAATATTTGTGCTTGTATTTGTGCTCAGTTGTGTCTGACTTTTTGCAACCCCATGAACTATAGCCCACCAGGCTCCTCTGTTCATGGAGCTTTCCAGGCAAGAATACTGGAGTGGGTTGTCATTCTCTACTCTGAGTATCTTCCCAACCCTGGGATTGAACCCATGTCTCTTGGGCCTCCTTCATTACCAGGTGGATTCTTGATACTTAATACTTTATTTCACATACTTTTTCTCCATTGTTTCTCATTCTTTGTTGTTCAGTTGCTAAGTCGTGTCCAACTCTTTGTGACCCCATGGACTGCAGCACACCAGGCTTCCCTGTCCTTCACCGTCTCTTGGAATTTTCTCAAACTCATGTCCATTGAGTTGGTGATGCCATCCAACCATCTCATCCTTTGTTCCCCACTTCTTCTGCCTTCAGTCTTTTCTAGCATCAGGATCTTTTCTGATGAGTCAGCTCTTTGCATCATGTGGCCAAAGTGTTAGAGTTTCTGCTCCAGTATTAGTCTTTCCATTGAATATTCAGGATTGATTTTCTTTAGGATTGACTGGTTTGATCTCCTTGCTGTCCAAGAGACTCAGTTGTCTTCTCCAGCATCACAGTTCAAAAGCATCAATTCTTTGGCACTCAGATTTCTTTATGCTCTGCCTCTCGCATCCATACATGACTACTGAAAAAACTTTAGCTTTGACTATACGGACCTTTGTGGGCAAGGTGATGGAGGAGGGCATGGCAACCCAATCCAGTATTCTTGCCTGGAGAATCCAATGGACAGAACATAGTGTGCCAAAGAGTCTGACATGACTGAAGAAACAATACACTAACACAGAAAGTAATCAACACTTGTATTTTACTTTTTAAAAGCCTGGGGTAGCATAATTTAAGAATATATGGAGGGTTATATTTCAAGGCATTAATGAATTAATACTTATAATAATGGCTAACTCACTTGGCTTTCCATCAAAATTATATTAACCAGTACATTCATAGCAATATTTATTGTTCATGAGAATGACCCAAGATATTACATTATTCTAATTGACTTGTACTTCAATCCAGATCAATTAAATTGTGCTTTGTTATAACTTTATTGCTAGAGTGAGAGAAAGAAAGTCAGAGAGAATGAATTAGATTGATTAAGGCAAGCAAAGTTTCAGAAACAAGTCTAGAGTACTGGAAAGCCAACATGATATTTGAAATGGTTGCAAGATTTTAAAGTCAAAAGGGTCAAAACCAGTCCAGTTCCATTTCTTGTATCATAGGGAGTTAGTAAAACTTCCCTAGGTTCTAGATACCTCATTTGTGTAATAACATGGTGAGTCTACATGATTTCTAGGACTCCTGATAGCTCTGAAATTCATATATGCTGGCTCTACACCATTTTCTTCAAGAGGTTTTCAAAAATGTTAGAGGATTTTTAAATAAAGATTTCTAAATAATAAGTAAAATATCCACAGATTTGGTTCACAATTATTATTTCTACCATGTGCCAGGCAGTGTTTAATTATGAGTAAAGATTTTATGGTAAAATAAGTAAAAAAGACAACATAAGTAGATGATTGTAATTATATAATTCTCATATTGAAACATAAAGAATAGTTTGTGGTAAGAAAAAGAGTAAGATATTAAAATATCTTGAGGGTTTTAATCTCCTAATTCTTAGTATATTTACTCTCCCAATAATGTTCTACTCTTGGGAAACAGTGGTTTTAATTCTGTTTAAAAATTCATTGCTTTTAAAAGTCTTTCCAAGTTAGACCCATGGGGCCTTTTTTTGATACCAGTGTCATCATTGGAGATTCTCTTTGGAGTACTAGTTATGGAAATTCAGTAAATACTTGTCTTTTTAATGTCAAACATATGATATTTGTGAAAAATTTCTAAACTTTTTAATCAAAGTAAACATAAAAATTAATTAACATTAGGAAAAATTGAAATTTAAATAGCTTGCTTATATGATTATATTTTTCTTTTGCTTCCCTGGTGGCTTAGCTGGTAAAGAATCCACCTGCATTGTGGGAGACCTGGGTTCAATCCCTGGATTGGAAAGATCTCCTGGAGAAGGGAACGGCTATCCACTCCACTCCAGTTTCTGTCCTGAAGAAGTCCATGGACTGTATAATCCATGGGGTCTCAGAGTCTGACACTATTGAGCAATTTTCACTTTTACTATACATGAGATTATTAGGAAAAGTCTAATTTCTTTTTAGTGTTTTTTGGAATTATGAATACCTATAAAATAAAAATAGGAATTATTGATCTTCAAGTTAGTTCCTAGTGGATAGCTGATTTATCATGTATGAATCTGTAATTATAGAATAGTTATAATTGTAGCCTTGAAAGAAATAAAATAAATATGATATTTTAAGATAATTAAAAGGGATGTGTTTTGATTAAATTAAGCTATTATATTAATAATCTAAAATAACTCTTATTTTTAATAATCATTCAGTGTCAGATTTTAGTACTTTCTTTTTACAAGATCACATTATAATAATAACAAATTTGAAAGGTACTTTTGAAAGGAAAATTTGCAAAGATACTAGCTAGCATTGTAGTATTAGAGCGATGACGAATAGATAGATGACAGATAAATAGACAGATATCACTCACTCTGGTATTCTGACCTGGAGAATTCCACAGACAGAGGAGCCGGGCACGTTACAGTCCATAGGGTTGCAAAGAGTCAGACACGGTTGAAGTGACTGAGCACTCAGAGATGTAGACATAGATGACATGGTCCCTGCCCTGATGTAATTCAGGACAATGATAGTAGCCAACATTTATTGGTAAATGTGTTACAGATATAAAGCATATATACAGAAGGTACACAGTCATGTTCAGATTGTGTTGAGCCTGGAATGTCTTTCAACCCCCAACATCTATATAAAAGAATAAAACATTAATTACCAAAATCCAAGAAGTCCCACTTACACCTTCTTCTGTGACTTCTAGTCACAAAGTCTAACCAACATTCTGACTTGTTACATCATAGATTATTTTTGTCTGATATTGAGCTTCTTATTAGTGGAAGTAAAATATATGTGACTTATTTTACCTGATATTATATTTGTGAGATTCATTCTAGTTATTCTGTGTCATTGACTTTATTCTTATAGTAGTACAGTATTTGAATCCTCAATTTACTTATATATCAAATTATTAATTAACTATTGATTTTTTTTCTGTTATAGATTATTAAGAATGGTGTTTCTGTGAACATATTTGCATGTTTCTTTTGGTTACAGACATTTTCATATATATATTTATATATTTGGCTGTATGTCTGGCTCTTAAGGGAGAAGGCAATGGCAACCCACTCTAGTACTCTTGCCTGGAGAATCCCATGGATGGAAAAGCCTGGTGGGCTACAGTCCATGGGGTTGCGAAGTGTAGGACACGACTGAGCAACTTCAATTTCATTTTCATTTTCATGGATTGGAGAAGGAAATGGCAACCCACTCCAGTATTCTTACCTGGAGAATCCCAGGGATGGAGGAGCCTGGTGGGCTGCCGTTTATGGGGTCACACAGAGTCGCACATGACTAATGTGACTTAGCAGCAGCAGCAGCAGCTGCCAACATCTATTTACGTAGATGGTTACAAAGAATTTTCTAAAGTGGAAGTGGTTGTACCAATTTATACTCCTGGGTAGAGTGTATGAGAATTCTACTTGTTTTGCATTATTATCAATACTTGGCATTTTCTATCTTTATACTATTTGTAGCCATTTGAGAATGGATAATGCTCATTGTTCTTTTAAATCCCCTTATAAGGGGAAGTTTCATGACCATCAGATTTTAGCATCATCTATTTTGTCAAGTTTTTATTTTTTTTTTTAAGTATTGCTATTGCCGTCTTAGGCTTCCCTGGTGGCTCAGATGGTAAAGGATCCACCTGCAATGTGGGAAATTCAGATATGATCCCTGGTTTGGAAAGATCCCCTGGAGAAGGGAATGGCAATCACTCCATTATTGTGACCCAGAGAATTTCATGGACAGAATTACCTGGAGAGCTACAGTCTCCATGGAATCGCAAAGATTTGGACACAATGGAGTGACTAACACTTTCACTTTCATTGCCATCTTGCTATTGATTTGTAGATTTCTGCCTGTTGGACCTGTTCATCTGTAAAAGAAAGGTGTTGAAATCTGAAACTAAGCTATTGTATTCATCCATTTCTTTTTACAATTCTGTAAAGTTTTGCCTCACCTAGCTCAATGCACTGTTGTTAAACACATAGATATTAAGTATTATTATATCATCTTGGAGAGATGACAGTTTTATCATAGTGTGATGCCCCTCCTTATTTCTTGTAGCTCTGCTAGATTCAAAGTTTGCTTTGTCTAAAATTAAGATAGTTATATAATTATCCTGTTACTTTTTTTATTATATTTTCTTTATTTATTTTTTAATATACTTTTAATTTGAAGTGGCCTCTTTGTGGACAGGATGTAGTTGGGCCTTGTTTTCTGCTCCATTCTAACAATCTCTGTCTTTTAATTGGTGTGTTGATGTTCAAAACTGATTATTAATATAGTTATTTCATTTAAGTGAAATAAGTGTGAAGAATGATAGACTAATACAAGAGATGAGAGGACAAATTAAGCTTATTTTATTATTATAAGTTACTCACATTATCCATGAAGTGGCATAGTGTTATCTGAAAGTAGACATGAATTAGTTACAATTTCTAATTGCATGCTCCAGGATGATGACAAGAAAATGTAAAAAAAAAAAAAAAAAAAAAAACAAGAAAGAAAAATAGAAGGAATTATAACCCATATGCTAAGAAAGGAGAGAAAAGGGAATAATGTAAAATGCTTTGTTAAAACAAACAAAAAAAAAAGGCAGACAAAGAATGAAAGACAAAAATAGAAACAAATAATAAAGTCAACAAACAGGAAACAATAATGAATATGGTACATATTAACCTAACTTTACCAATTGAGCACTCATCTTACACGCCAGTAAATCAAAATTCTCCAAGCCAGGCTTCAGCAATACAGGAACCGTGAACTTCCAGATGTTCAAGCTGGTTTTAGAAAAGGCAGAGGAACTAGAGATCAAGTTGCCAACATAGCTGGATCATGGAAAAAGCAAGAGAGTCCCAGAGAAACATCTATTTCTGCTTTATTGACTATACCAAAGCCTTTGACTGTGTGGATCACAATAAACTGGAAGATTCTTTAAGAGATGGGAATCCCGGACCACCTGACCTGCCTTTTGAGAAATCTATATGCAGGTCAGGAAGCAGCAGTTAGAACTGGACGTGAAACAACTGACTGGTTCCAAATAGAAAAAGGAGTACATCAAGGCTGTATATTGTCACCTTGCTTATTGAACTTATACACAGAGTACATCATGAGAAACGCTGGGCTGGAAGAAGCACAAGCTGGAATCAAGATTGCCGGGAGAAATATCAAGAACCTCAGATATGCAGATGACACCACCCTTATGGAAGAAAGTGAAGAGGAACTAAAGAGCCTCTTGATGAAAGTAAAAGAGGAGAGTGAAAAAGTTGGCCTAAAGCTCAAAATTCAGAAAACAAAGATCATGGCATCTGGTCCCATCACTTCATGGGAAATAGACAGGGAAACAGTGGAAATGGTGTCAGACTTTATTTTTTGGGGCTTCAAAATCACTGCAGATGGTGACTGCAGCCATGAAGTTAAAAGATGCTTACTCCTTGGAAGGAAAGTTATGACCAACCTAGATAGCATATTCAAAAGCAGAGACATTACTTTGCCAACAAAGGTCCATCTAGTCAAGGCTATGGTTTTCCAGTGGTCACGTATGGATATGAGAGTTGGACTGTGAAGAAAGCTGAGCACCGAAGAATTGATGCTTTTGAACTGTGGTGTTGGAGAAGACTCTTGCGAGTCCCTTGGACTGCAAGGAGATCCAACCAGTCCATTCTAAAGGAGATCAGTCCTGGGTGTTCTTTGGAAGGACTGATGCTAAAGCTGAAACTCCAATACTTTGGCCACCTCATGTGAAGAGTTGACTCGTTGGGAAAGACTCTGATGCTGGGAGGGATTGGAGGCAGGAGGAGAAAGGGACGACAGAGGATGAGGTGGCTGGATGGCATCACCAACTGGATGGACATGAGTTTGAGTAAACTCTGGGAGTTGGTGATGGACAGGGAGGCCTGGCATGCTGCGATTCATGGGGTCACAAAGAGTGGACACGACTGAGCAAGTAAACTGAACTGAACCTAACTTTGTCTATCTATCTATAAGCATACATACTTTATATATATATATATATATATATATATATATACACACACACACATACACACATAATATGTATATTTTGGTATTATTATTTTGAACAAACTGTTACCAGTTCAGTAAAGTAAGAATAAGAAAAATAAAAGTTTTCATTTTGTCTTCATTTATTCCTTCTTTTATATTCTTCTTTATATAGATCTGAGTTTCTGAGCTATAATATTTTAAACATTTTCCTTTATAAGGAGCTTCTTGTAACATTTCTTACAAGACCAGTCTACTGACAACAAATTTTCTCAATTTTTGTCTGTGAATGTATATTTCTTCTTCATTTTTGAAGGATAAATTTGTAGGACATAAAATTCTAGGTTAATAGGTTTTTTGCTCAACAATATAAATATTTCAGTATTTCATTTTGTTTCTGAGAAGCCAGATGTAATTCTTATGTTAGTTCCTCTGTAGGTAACATATTTTATTCCTTTGGGTTCTTTCAGGATTTATTCTTTAATTTTGATTTTTTGTAATTTATAAATGATGATATGCTTAGTTTAGTTTTTAGACTTTTTTTTTTCTTCTATTTGGTGTTTTCTGAGTTTCCTGGGTCTTTGGTTTGATCTTATACATTAATTTGAGGGAAATTCTCGGTGATTCTTGTTTCTTTTATTTTCCAGTTCCTTGTCCTCTTTTCTTTCTGGAATTCTCATTATTTTTATGTCACATTTTGTGTTTGTTCCCCAATCATTGGATATTCTATTCCTTTAAAAAAAAACAACTTAGTCTCTGTTGTCTTTACTTTTGATTTTTGAGGTTGCTATTGATAAATCCTTTAAGCTCAGAGATTCTTTCCTCACATCTGTTGACTAATGAACCCATCAGAGGCATTCTTCTTTTCCATTATGGTATTTTGTTTTGTTTATTCCTATAGCATTTTTTTCCATTCTTTCTTGGATTTTCTTCTCTCTACTTAACTTGTGTATCTGTTTTTATATACTAATTTATCCATTGGAGCTGTTAGTGTATTAATTATAGTAATTTAAAATTTTTGATCTGATAATTCCAGCGTCCTTGTCATGTCTTGTTCTGGTGCTTGCTCTGTCTCATCAGATTGTGTTTTGTGCCTTTTGATATTCCCTGTAACATTTTCTTGGTAGCTGAATGTGATTGATGGGTAAAAGGAACGGCTAGAAACAGGTCTTGAGTAATGTGATGATGACGTGTGGAGAAAGGGAAACATTCTATTATCCTATTGTTTGATCATTTTTTATAGAATTTATGCCTTTGGACTGCAAAATTCATAAAAGTGTCTCAGATTTTTCCTCCCTCACACCTATAATGGAACAAGATGGCTAGAAAGGACAAGAATCAGGTATTTCCCTTCCCCTAGGTCACTCAGACTGAGATAATCCTATAGAAAGTTAATCTCTGATTATCTAGCTTTCTCTGAGGACAGAGGAGATCTGAGTGTTCTAGAGTATTTCAAAATGGTTTCTTTTCCATCCCACTATGGAAAGCAAGAGGATATTATTCTTAAATATTTACTGTAGTAAGCTGGTTGAGTTCCTTGAGGTAAATCTCAAAAATAGTGGAAAGTCCTCTTAATGACTGGATCTCTCTGTTATTTTTAATTCCCAAACTTTCCACACACATGTGTGTGTTTGTGTGAGTGTGTGTGTGTTAGTCACTAAGTTGTGCCTGATTCCTTGTGGTCCCATGGACTGTAGCACATCAGGTTCCTGTGTCCATGGGATTCTCCAGGCAAGACTACTAGAGTTAGTAGCCATTCTCTTCTCCAGGATATCTTCCAACCCAGGGAACAAACCCAGGCCTCCCCACTGCAGATAGATTCTTTACTGTCTGAGCCACCACCAGGGAAACCCTTCCACACATTTGCTGTCAACAATTTGTCAGTGGAAGTTCAGGTGTTCTTACCTTAGCACTGATTCCTATGATTGTTTCAACATGAATTTCTGCTTTGTACTGTGACTCCCTGTATTCCCTGTCTGTCTTTCCAATCTTGGAGCAGCAATTTGCTTCCTTCTTATGGATGTAAGAAGACTTGTGGATTTTTCCATCTGTTTTACTTGTTATGAGGAAGGAATGGCAACTTCCAAGCTCCTTTTATGGAGAACTGGAAACCAGAGATCATATGGATTTCTTCATATATTCTGCATATTGAGTCATTTGTTGGAATACAATTATGTTAACTGATATTTTTGATAAAGAGATAGTAAAATGAGTAACTTTGATATAAAAATCTATATAAAAATACATATATATTTGAAAAATATTAGTTTTTATATTAAATAAGACATAAAAATGAAATATGAGACGAATATGGTTGATGTCCTCTACTTTAGTCTTATTCTCAACAAAATTTTTCTTCCATTTTTTTTAAATTTTTATTTTTGAAGTTTATTTTTCATTAGAGAATAATTGCTTTGCAATGTTGTATTGGTTTCTGCTGTACAACATGAATCAGACATAAGGATACATAGGCCCCCTCCCTCTTGAACCCCTCTCCCATCCCTCTATGTTGTCACAGAACACTGTGTTGTGCTTCCTGGGCTACACAGCAACTTCCCACTAGCTAGCTATTTTACATACGGTAATGTGTGTGTTTCAGTGCTACTCTCTCAATTAGCCCCACCCTCTCTTTCCCCTGCGGTGACCACAAGTTTGTTCTCCATGTCTGTATCTTTATTCTTGCCATCCAAATAGGCTCATCAGTACCATTGTAAAGTATGTTAGGTGATTAAAGATTAGAAGGATTATTTCTGGAAGAAGGGGCATTTGACATGCATTATACAGTAGAGTGTTTCTGAGGGAAATGTGAATAAATGTGGTCCACCTTAAAAACTGTAGGCAGTATCTGGTAATGTAGTTCATCTGGATATAGATACCAATAATCAATTTCATTAGTCCTCCCACACCAACCCCTGTGTAGATGGTTTCTTTTGCTATAATATAGGTTAGCAAGATCCTCTCTTAAATGTTATCACTTCTTTTGTATTATATGGCTAAGATGTAAGATTGTAGAGGAGACAGTTGAATGCAGAAGGAAGATATTAGGTTTTCTTTTTGAGCATAATTCTTTGTAAATGAGTTATATTATACTTATCTATTGTTCCATATACGTAATGAATGGAGATATGAAATTTTTCAAAAACTTTCAATATACTCTAACTTTGGAACCAATTGAATATAGTATTTTTAAAGAAAAAATGGCTGTAAACAATAAAACACATGAAAATTTGATGCTATGAATAAACATTGGCCCTGAATAGGAATTACTCCTAATCACAACCATTTTCAAGTCTGGTAAAAAGTTGAAAGCAAATATGTAATCAGGGAAAGCAATTGTTTCTCTCAGTTTCCAATTTATTTCACTGCTTGAATTTCCAACATAAACATGTATTAATTTTGCCATTAATAATGACAGGTTGGAACAAACAAGAATCCTGCTATTCCATGTTCTTATCGTATGATCAATAAATAGTCTAGAAAAGACAAATCATTGTAATAGAAAACAGACACATTCTTGTCTTTTTTGGGGGGGGGTATAAGAGGTAAAAAATACTCCCCCCTTTTAAGTTTAGATAAAATTTCCATGAACATTAAAACTTTAAAAAATGTCCATTTACAGATTTGCAGTAAGAGATATACTATTCACACAATTATACATTTTATTGAGTTTCTGATAAATAATTAGTTCAGTCAAAATGATAAACTAATTTTTTTTTTCCATTTGAAGAAAGCCTGGAATAATAGCAGTTTCACAGAGCTATTTGTGGTATATATGTAGGCATAATTTTACAAAGTGCATATGCATTTTCTATCACCTTTTTCCATTAAATGTGGATAAAGTTTTTCTCATATAAGCATACTTTTCTGAGACTCATTAGTTGTTTTCTATACTCGAGTTAAGGCAACTTTTTCTGTTTTCAGTGTAGTTGCTGTTGTTCTATCCTTTTCTATGCAATCAAACTGCTATTTTTTTCTATACCATTGTCTTAGATTTAGTCTTATGGATTATTCTTAATATATTGTGCTTGATTTTCACATTGATGTGATTTGTAAAATTTGTGCATAGCCTCATTTAAGGGTGCAGTCGATCTCCTGAAGAAAGGAATGGCTACCCAGTCCAGGATTCTCGCCTGGAGAATTTCATAGCCAGAGGAGCCTTGTGGGCAACATATCATGGGGTTGCAAAGAGTCAGACATGACTAAAACTTGATTTAAGATTACCTAAAATATAGGCACTCTTATTCTCTTTTCAAAGAAAAATGTTAATATGCAGCCCTGATGTCAGAAAAAAAAAAATACAATTTTATAGTCTTAGAAGTAGGCTGTGAATGATTCCAAAAAGTTTACCACAGGGTTATTATTGTGCCTCTGCCTTTCAAAAGTGAACACTTACACATACTTTACACTTGCTGTGCAATCATTACTGTCCTCCAGGCCCATGATAAGCACATAGCATTGGTTATCTCATGTTTCTTCACAAACTCTTCAGACTGTAAGAAAATTTTAACTATTTCACTGGACAGAAACTTGAAACTTAGATCTAGTAAGTGGTGGAGTTCTGATGATCAGAAATATTTTAAAGATACAATGTGATAATTTTACTGATAAAGCAACAGACTCGGTAATAATACTATTTTCCTTTAAGAATATGGTGTGTTTTTTGTTTGATTACTCTTTTTTGTTCCACTTTTTTTTCACTGTTTTAACTTTTTTCTATTCTTGTTTTTTTGTTTGAGATTCAAGCAAATCTGATTATTATTGAATTAATTTTATAAATCCAATTCATTTTTGTGGCATGGTGCTTATATTACCTTTAGGATATGTAAGACCCAGAAAATGATCAAAAATAACAAAACATGCTTATTTCCAAATGAATTATTGATGCCATTTTATTTTAACCTAAATAAATTTGAATCTGTATTATTATTTATATAATTCCAAGTCATCCCTTTTAATAAGAAAGTTATTTATTTTCTTTTATTCTCTGTGAACTTCTCTGATTGTAAAAATGATAGATGGTTTAATGAAACAAAATAGAAACAATATAGGAAAAGTGGAAATGAAAACATGGTCATATTTTTCACTTAATACTTTTAATATCCTCTCTGAATTTTAACAACATATTTAAAAACAGTTTACACCAGTTGTCAATTAGAGAAGAGCACATTTGTTACAGTGTGAAGACAAATTTTTGCTAACTATCAGTACATTTTTAAAAGTTTTGATTTTACAGCTGGCCAAGTCATAGTTTCTGTTCTTGTACACAAAATACCACTCTTCAGCTTCCCAGCCCCTTAATTTTCCTCATGATATTCAGATAAAACCACAAATCAATGTAACACTTCAGAAAGGATATCATTTTTGTGTCCTAAAATCGATTTTCCTTTGTTTCAGCATCCTCTCACCAAGAGATAATTGATTAAAAGAAAAACATGTTTTTTTACTCTGCATGTCATTTCTAAAAACACTGAAGGCTATCAGTACTGGGTTATTGTTAGTCTTCATCATTTTTATGTTTAGCTATTGAATTTAGCTTCCTTTGTTACATTACATACGAAAACCTCTAAGTCAGATGCTCATCTGCCTGCTGATAAACAGAGTTGAAATCAGTTGTGGCACAACTACAGAATTCATTTTTGGAGAGTTAGCATCTTTATACAAATGTTTATACATTAAGTTAGCTTTTATTACTCTCTTTTCATTTTTATTCCTTTCATTAGCATTGAAAATATAAAATATTATAGACATATTTGTTAGATTGACATGTAGGTTCTTTAAAAATAGTACAATTCAAAAAATAGATTTGCAACATTGAACATGCTAGAGTTTTTGAACTTTATATTAAATCAAACAATGAGGGGAATATTAGAAGATGGCAGAGGAATAGGATGGGAGACCACTTTCTCCCTCACAAATTCCTTGAAAGAACATTTCAATGCTGAGCAAACTCCACAAAACAACTTCTGAATGCTGGCAGGGGACATCAGGCACCCAGAAAAGCAGATCATTGTCTTCAAAAACAGGTAGGAAAAATATAAAAGATGAAAAGAGAGACAAAGGAGGTGGGGAGGGAGCTCTGTCCCAGGAAGGGAATTTTAAGAAGAGAGGTTTCCAAACACCAGGAAACACTCTCCCTGCCGAGTCTGTGGTGAGCCTTGGAAACACAGAGGGCAACATTACAGGAAGGAAAAATAAATAAATAATTAAAACCAACAGATTACAAGCCCAACAGTAACTCCCCCAGTGGAAAAGCAGCACAGATGCCTGCATCCGCCACTAACAAGTCGGGGCAGGGCAGGGAGGTGTGGGAGGTGCGGGCTGCAGTGATTTGTAAGAATCGGGCAGGAACGCCCCACACGTAACCAGAACGAACTAACTTGGGCTAGCAAACCAGACTGTGGGATAGCTACCACGCGAAAAGCTCAAACATAAGACACCACTAGGACCGCACACAGAACAAAGGACGGAATGGAAATACCCAGTTGTAGACCATCCCCCGCCGGGGACAGGCAGCCAGAGCCGTAAGGGCTGGAAAGGGGCAATCACAGCCCCGGAGAGACTTTACCTACCAAACTGCAAGCAGGCTTCTTTGCTAAGACTTCTGGGGGTGCTGGACAATCACCATCTGCCTCACAAGAGGTGCCAGCGGTACACCCAGAAAACTGAGCAGCAGAGACAGGAAAGGCGTCAAGTCGCAGCAACCGTGCTCGCCAAACACCTGAGATACTGGGACCTGGGAAGGGCACAAAATGCAGTCAACAACCGAATCTGCGCCTCTGAAGGCTACCTGAGCGCTGAACCTGAGCGGCTTAGACCGGAGAGATGCACGCAGCCTAGGGCCGACCTCAGACAGTTCCCGGCTGAGCAATGTAGAGCCGGAGCGGTTTGTGCGCTGTGAGCAGGGACAGGCCCAGCGGGGCTCGTGCACACGACAGTGTTATTTGTTTGCAGCATCCTTCCCTCCCCACAGCGGGACTGAACAAGTTAGCCTAAAAATAAAAAAAAAGTGTCCACCACCGCCCCTCCCCATGTCAGGATGGAAATCAGACACTGAAGAGACCAGCAAACAGAAGAAGTTAAACAGAGGGCACCGCCTTGGAAGTGACCCCACACTGCCCACAACAGCAGAGAAAGGGCCAGAAATATCTTTACTATTTTTACAATCATTCCTTTTTTTTTTTTTTTTTAATTTTTTGTTTGTTTTTTGTTGATGTTGTTGTGGGGTTGTTTTTTCTTCTTTTCTTTCTCTTCTTTTTTTTTCCCCCCTAACTTTTTAAAATTGTTAAGTCCTCTATTTCTCCTTTAATTTTTATTTCTATAACCTACTCTTACTTTTTTTAAAAAAAAAGACTTTTAAAGCAAACACCATATATACTCTTTGTGTGGTTGTTGTTGGTGTTTTATAATACTTCTTGTGGCTTTGTTTTTTGTTTTCTTTTTTCCTTCTTCTTTTCTTTAATATTGTATTTTTGAAAATCCAACCTCTATTCTAGATTTTTAATCTTTGCTTTTTGGTTTTTGTTGTCAATTTTGTGCATTTAAAAACCCAAACTTCACTACCCAATCTTACCTGAGAGCAAGATTACTGGCTTGACCACTCTGTCCTCCTTTGGACTCTCCTTTTTCTCCACCAGGTGGCCTTTGTCTCTTCCCTCCCCCTTCTCTATCCAACTCTGTGAATCTCTGTGTGTTCCAGACGGTGGAGAACACCTAAGGAACTGGTTACTGGCTGGATTTGTCTCTCCTTTCCATTTCCCTCTTTTATCCTCCTGACCACCTCTGTCTACTTCCTCCCTCTCCTCTTCCCTGTATAACTCCGTGAATACCTCTGAGCGGTCCAGACTGTGGAGTGCACATATGGAAGTGATTACTGGCTTGCTCTCTCCTCTTTTAATCCCACCTCATCTCATTCCAGTCACCTCTAACTACTCCCTCCCTCTTCTCTTCTCCATGTAACTCAGTGAACCTCTCTGGGTGTCCCTCAATGTGGAGAAAATTTTCATCTTTAACCTAGATGTTTTATCATCAGTCCTGTATAGATGGAGAAGTCTAGAGGCTACTGTAAAAATAAAACTGAAAACCAGAAGCAGGAGACTTAAGTCGAAAGCCTGAGAACATCAGAGAACTCCTGAATTCAGGGAACATTAATCAATAGGAGCTCACCAAACGCCTCCATACCTACACTGAAACCAAGCTCCACTCAAGGGCCAACAAGTTCCAGAGCAAGACATACCACGCAAATTCTCCAGCAACACAGGAACACGCCCCTGAGCTTCAATATACAGGCAGCTCAGTTACTCCAAAACCATTGACGTCTCATAACCCATTACTGGTCATTCCATTGCACTCGAGAGAGAAGAAACCCAGCTCCACCCACCAGAACTCCAACACAAGCCTCCCTAACCAGGAAACCTTGACAAGCCACTGATACAACCCCACCCACAGTGAGGAAGCTCCATAATAAAGACAACTCCACAAATTCCCAGAATATAGAAAGGCCACCCCAAATGCAGCAATATAATCAAGATGAAGAGACAGAGGAATACTCAGCAGGTAAAGGAACAGGAGAAATGTCCACCAAACCAAACAAAAGAGGAAGAGATAGGGAATCTACCTGAGAAAGAATTCTGAATATTGATAGTGAAAATGATCCAAAATCTTGAAATTAAAATGGAATCACAGATAAATAGCCTGGAGACAAGGATTGAGAAGATTCAAGAAATGTTGAACAAGGACCTAGATGAAATTAAAAAAACGTCAATATATAATGTATAATGCAATAAATGAGATCAGAAACATTCTGAAGGCAACAAATAGTAGAATAACGGAGGCAGAAGATAGGATTAGTGAAATAGAAGATAGAATGGTAGAAATAAATGAATTAGAGAGGAAAAAAGAAAAACGAATTAAAAGAAATGAGGACAATCTCAGAGACCTCCAAGACAATATGAAACGCTCCAACATTCGAATTATAGGAGTCCCAGAAGAAGAAGACAAAAGAAAGACCATGAGAAAATCCTTGAGGAGCTAATAGTTGAAAACTTCCCTAAAATGGGGAAGGAAATAATCACCCAAGTCCAAGAAACCCAGAGAGTTCCAAATAGGATAAACCCAAGGCGAAACACTCCAAGAAACATATTAATCAAATTAACAAAGATCAAACACAAAGACAACAAATGTTAAAAGCAGCAAGGGAAAAACAACAAATAATACACAATGGGAATCCCATAAGGATAACAGCTGATCTTTCAATAGAAACTCTTCAGGCCAGGAGGGAATGGCAAGACATACTTAAAGTGATGAAAGACAGTAACCTACAGCCCAGATTACTGTACCCAGCAAGGATCTCATTCAAATACGAAGGAGAAATCAAAAGCTTTACAGACAAGCAAAAGCTGAGAGAATTCAGCACCACCAAACCAGCTCTCCAACAAATACTAAAGGATATTCTCTAGACAGAAACACAAAAAGAGTGTATAAACCCAAACCCAAAACAATAAAGTAAATGGTAACTGGATCATACTTATCAATAATTACCTTAAACGTAAATGGGTTGAATGCCCCAACCAAAAGGCAAAGAGTGGCTAACTGGATACAAAAACAAGACCCCTCTATATGCCACTTACAAGAGACCCACCTCAAAACAAGGGACACATACAGACTGAAAGTGAAGGGCTGGAAAAAGATATTCCACGCAAATAGAGACCAAAAGAAAGCAGGAGTGGCAATACTCATATCCGATAAAATACACTTTAAAACAAAGGCTGTGAAAAGAGACAAAGAAGGCCACTACATAATGATCAAAGGATCAGTCCAAGAAGAAGATATAACAATTATAAATATATATGCACCCAACATAGGAGCACCACAATATGTAAGACAAATGCTAACAAGTATGAAAGGGGAAATTAACAATAACACAATAATAGTGGGAGACTTTAATACCCCACTCACACCTATAGACAGATCAACTAAACAGAAAATTAATAAAGAAACACAAACTTTAAATGATATAATAGACCAGTTAGACCTAATTGATATCTATAGGACATTTCACTGCAAAACAATGAATTTCACCTTTTCTCAAGTGCTCACGGAACCTTCTCCAGGACAGATCACATCCTGGGCCATAAACCTAACCTTGATAAATTCAAAAAAACTGAAATCATTCCAAGCATCTTTTCTGACCATAATGCATTAAGATTAGATCTCAATTACAGGAGAAAAACTATTAAAAATTCCAACATATGGAGGTTGAACAACACACTTCTGAATAACCAACAAATCACAGAAGAAATCAAAAAATAAATCAAAATATGCATATAAACTAATGAAAATGAAAACACAACAACCCAAAAACTGTGGGACACTGTAAAAGCAGTGCTAAGAGGAAAGTTCATAGTAATACAGGCATACCTCAAGAAACAAGAAAAAAGTCAAATAAACAACCTAACTCTACACCTAAAGCAACTCGAAAAGGAAGAAATGGAGACTCCCAGAGTTAGTAGAAGGAAAGAAATCTTAAAAATTAAGGCAGAAATAAATGCAAAAGAAACAAGAGACCATAGCAAAAATCAACAAAGCCAAAGCTGGTTCTTTGAAAGGATAAATAAAATTGACAAACCATTAGCCAGACTCATCAAGAAACAAAGAGAGAAAAATCAAATCAATAAAATTAGAAATGAAAATGGAGAGATCACGACAGACAACACAGAAATACAAAGGATCATAAGAGACTACTATCAGCAATTATATGCCAATAAAAAGGACAATGTGGAAGAAATGGACAAATTCTTAGAAAAGTACAACTTTCCAAAACTGAACCAGGAAGAAATAGAAAATCTTAACAGACCCATCACAAGCACGGAAATTGAAACTGTAATCAGAAATCTTCCAGCAAACAAAAGCCCAGGTCCAGACGGCTTCACAGCTGAATTCTACCAAAAATTTCAAGAAGAGCTAACACCTATCCTACTCAAACTCTTCCAGAAAATTGCAGAGGAAGGTAAACTTCCAAACTCATTCTATGAGACCACCATCACCCTAATACCAAAACCTGACAAAGATATCACAAAAAAAGAAAACTACAGGCCAATATCACTGATGAACATAGATGCAAAAATCCTCAACAAAATTCTAGCAATCAGAATCCAACAACACATTAAAAAGATCATACACCATGACCAAGTGGGCTTTATCCCAGGGATGCAAGGATTCTTCAATATCCGCAAATCAATCAATGTAATTCACCACATTAACAAAGTGAAAAATAAAAGCCATATGATTATCGCAGTAGATTCAGAGAAAGCCTTTGACAAAATTCAACATCCATTTGTAATAAAAACTCTACAGAAAGCAGGAATAGAAGGAACATACCTCAACATAATAAAAGCTATATATGACAAACCCACAGCGAACATTATCCTCAATGATGAAAAATTGAAAGCATTACCCCTAAAGTCAGGAACAAGACAAGGGTGCCCACTTTCACTGCTACTGTTCAACATAGTTCTGGAAGTTTTGGCCACAGCAATCAGAGCAGAAAAAGAAATAAAAGGAATTCAAGTTGGAAAACAAGAAGTAAAACTCTCATTGTTTGCAGATGACATGATCCTCTACATAGAAAACCCTAAAGACTCCACCAGAAAATTACTAGAGCTAATCAATGAATATAGTAAAGTTGCAGGATATAAAATCAACACTCAGAAATCCCTTGCATTCCTATACACTAATAATGAGAAAGTAGAAAAAAAATTAAAGAAACAATTCCATTCACCATTGCAACGAAAAGAATAAAATACTTAGGAATATATCTACCTAAAGAAACTAAAGACCTATATATAGAAAACTATAAAACACTGATGAAAGAAATCAAAGAGGACACTAATAGATGGAGAAATACACCACGTTCATGGATAGGAAGAATCAATATAGTGAAAATGAGTATACTATCTACATATTCAATGCAATCCCTATCAAGCTACCAGCGATATTTTTCACAGAACTAGAACAAATAATTTCAAGATTTGTATGGAAATACCAAAAACCTCGAATAGCCAAAGCAATCTTGAGAAAGAAGAATGGAACTGGAGGAATCAACTTGCCTGACTTCAGGCTATACTACAAAGCCACAGTCATCAAGACAGTATGGTACTGGCACAAAGACAGAAATATAGATCAATGGAACAAAATAGAAAGCCCAGAGATAAATCCACACACCTATGGACATCTTATCTTTGACAAAGGAGGCAAGAATATACAATGGAGTAAAGACAATCTCTTTAACAAGTGGTGCTGGGAAAACTGGTCAACCACTTGTAAAAGAATGAAACTAGACCACTTTCTAACACCATACACAAAAATAAACTCAAAATGGATTAAAGATCTAAATGTAAGACCAGAAACTATAAAACTCCTAGAGGAGAACATAGGCAAAACACTCTCAGACATAAATCACAGCAGGATCCTCTATGATCCACCCCCCAGAATTCTGGAAATAAAAGCAAAAATAAACAAATGGGATCTAATTAAAATTAAAAGCTTCTGCACAACAAAGGAAACTATAAGCAAGGTGAAAAGACAGCCTTCTGAATGGGAGAAAATAATAGAAAATGAAGCAACTGACAAACAACTAATCTCAAAATATACAAGCAACTTATGCAGCTCAATTCCAGAAAAATAAATGACCCAGTCAAAAAATGGGCCAAGGAACTAAATAGACATTTCTCCAAAGAAGACATACGGATGGCTAACAAACACATGAAAAGATGCTCAACATCACTCATTATCAGAGAAATGCAAATCAAAACCACAATGAGGTACCACTTCACACCAGTCAGAATGTCTGCGATCCTAAAGTCAGCAAGCAATAAATGCTGGAGAGGGTGTGGAGAAAAGGGAACCCTCCTACACTGTTGGTAGGAACGCAAACTAGTACAGCCACTATGGAGAACAGTGTGGAGATTCCTTAAAAAATTGCAAATAGAACTACCTTATGGCCCAGCAATCCCCCTGCTGGGCATACACACCGAGGAAACCAGAATTGAAAGAGACACATGTACCCCAATGTTCATCGCAGCACTGTTTGTAATAGCCAGGACATGGAAACAACCTAGATGTCCATCAGCAGATGAATGGATAAGAAAGCTGTGGTACATATACACAATGGAGTATTACTCAGCCATTAAAAAGAATACATTTGAATCAGTTCTGATCAGATGGATGAAACTGGAGCTGATTATACAGAGTGAAGTAAGCCAGAAAGAAAAACACCAATACAGTATACTAACACATATATATGGAATTTAGAAAGATGGCAATGATGACCCTGTATGTGAGACAGCAAAAGAGACACAGATGTGTAGAGTGGACTTTTGGACTCAGAGGGAGAGGGAGAGGGTGGGATGATTTGGGAGAATGGCATTGAAACATGTGTACTATCATGTAAGAAATGAATCGCCAGTCTATGTCCGATGCAGGATTACAGGATGCTTGGGGCTGGTGTACTGGGATGACCCAGAGAGATGTTATGGGAAGGGAGGTGGGAGGGGGGTTCATATTCTGGAATGCATGTACACCCGTGGTGGATTCATGTCAATGTATGGCAAAACCAATACAGTATTGTAAAGTAAAATAAAGTAAAAATAAAAATAAAAAACTGAATATTAAAAAAATAAATAAATCAAACAATGATTAGTAAAGTCAGTTATGAATGATAAAGTATAAAATAAAATTATAAATATGAATATGCAATATTATTATTATTATTGTATACTCTAGAGGTGCAGGAATAAAATGATTGATAGAAATAGAGATAATACCTGGGAAATCTCATGGACAGATAAGCCTGGCAGGCTATCATCCATGGGGTCACAAAGAGTTGGACATTACTGAGCAACTGAACACACACACACAGATATTCAAATATTCTTAAAATTTGTGAGACTCTTATTTAAATCCCCTGTATTTATTCTCAAGAACATAGTGATTGAATTAGGAATTGTCTGTAATGAGAAAAAATAATCTTGTTTATCCTCTTTCAACAGTTAGCTGTGTAGGATTACATACCAATTTCTAAGATCTCATATGTCAATGAGAATATTTATTTAGAAAGCTTCCTTAAAATGGCAATATTAGAGTTTGCGTGTATTAATGTGGTATGTATGTTGTTTTGGTGTGTGTTGGGGGGGAAATAAACTACCTGATAGAACAAGATGAAGATTTATATTATCTCAAATTCTAAATGGTCTTCCCAGGTGGCTCAGTGATAAAGAATTAGCTTGCCAATGCAGGAGATGAGTTCGATCCCTTGATTGGGAAGATTTCCTGGAGAAGAAAATGGTAACCTACTCCAGTATTCTTGCCTGGGAAATCCTAGAGACAGAAAATTCTCCTGTTATTCTTTGTCGTGAATCATTTATATTTAATATTATTTATACACACGCATGCTTATGTACATGGCTGTACATGACACATCAATGTCAGAAATTATTCTCCTGAACGAAAGAAGGACTATTCAGTGTCACCACTGGAGAGCAGCAGTAGATGAGCACACAAGTTTACGTGGTGTTAGAGAAAGAGTAAACCACATCCCCAGTGGTTGGTGTGTGCTCATAGCCAGTCTGGGTTATTCTAAAGGACTTGCTGTTTAGAAAATGTGAAAGAATTTTCATAATACAATTATGCATTCTCCCCATGCACCTGAGGTGACATGTCCATCGCTGCCCTGTCTTTGATTATCACCTATGTGTTTTTGACTCCCAAAATAGTGATTCCATGTTTGACATAGCTTCCAAGAAATATACCACATTGTCACTTCTTTTTTTAAATTTAAAAATATTTATTTTTAAATAAAGAATAATTGCTTTATAGTACTGTGTCAGTTTCTACCAAACATCAACATGAATCAGACATACGTTTACCCATGTTCCCTCCCACATGAACATCCCTCCCACCACCCTCCCCATAGTATTTTTTTAAATATAAATTTATTTCTTTTAATTGGAGGTTAATTACTGTGTTGTTCAAGTCATAGTCAAAATGGTCAAAATCAGGCTTCCTTACATGTTCTTCACAATGGAGTTTCTTTGCCTTATATTTAAATGTTATCACTTAGTCTAGAAACTTCATTCTCAACATTGCATAGTCTTATTAGTTCTAGTTTTTCAAAACCATCTTCTTCAGATAAATCATATTGCCACTGTCCCACTCAGGCCTTCATTATCTTAATAATGACATTAATATCTTCCTAGGTTTGGCTTTCCCCTCACACTGTCCTCTTGTTTTTGTCTTAGTATTAATACCTGTGGGTTTACACAAGAGCGTGATTTGTTCTGCAAATAGTTCAGTAAACAAATAAGCAATATCCCCTGTGCTTGGTGGAGCTTGCATTCTAATGAGAGGTATTGACAATAATCATGATAAATGAATAAATTATGCAGCATGTTATAAGCTGAAACTACTGTGGAAAAGATAGGACAGGTAAGGAGCAGAGGAAATAATAGTTGGAATAAAGAAATGTGGGAAGGTATGTTCATTTAACATTGGTTAGTCCAAGTGATCCGGAGAGAGATACATTTGAGTAGAAATGAAGAAAGTGAAAGAGTGAGCTCAGAAATATTTTGAGGAAGAGCATTTCAGATACAGGAACAGCAAGTCAAAAATCATGAGACAAGAGAATAGCTAGTGTGTTTTGGGAACAGCAAAGAAGCCATTGTGCTTGGGATGGAGTATGACGAAGAGAGGGAGAGATGAGTTAGAGAGGTATTGGGAATCTTGAAAATAGAGCAGCTTTTTAGTCATACCAAAGAGCTCTGGCTTTCACTCTGAGCGAGTTGGGAAGCCATTGTGTGGCTGTGGACTGTGAAATGAAATGAGATCAACAGTGTTTTGCAAAACTTTCTGGTTGTTGAGAGTATCTTTGTAAAACCCTAAAATGATTATAATACTCCTCTGCTTTAAAATATATTTGTATTAAAAAAAATATCCTCAGGATAAATTTCCAGTCTGATATAATCACTTAAACATTTCATCTGATACTATTCATCCCACAATACCCATGGTGGGGGGGCGGGGGGAATCACTCTATGTGATTCCATAATTAAGTGCTAAGGCTGGACTCTGCAAACCATAACTTTATACAAATGGTGAAGTAATACAAGTAGGAATCATTAGGGACTACTTTGTGTAGGTTTTTGAACACAAGGTCAATCTTGAGGGTAAAAAAAAAAATCAATTTATCTGAAAGGAGAAAGGTGGGATAAGGTGAAGGATGTTGTATGAGCAAAGGCAGAGAATTAACAAAGTCCAACTGGATGGCAAGATTGCCTGCCTTCTGGGAAAAGAGGGGCAGATGGAGGCCACACAGAAGAGTTTAAATATTGATACCAGCATAAAAGAGTAGGAAATAGTAGATTTTTTTAGTAGAAAAATGAAATAATAAAATCAGTCTTTAGACAGTAGCCTGGAAGATGGTTTTGATTTATTGATGAGAGATGAACAAACAAGAAACTAGTCTCATATGAGTCAAAACTTGCTTTCTACCTAAAGGAGCATGCTCTGTCATATCTTGGTAAATTCAGTCTTGGCAAAATCGGTAACCTTTTATGAGTGATGTTGTTGACTAAAGACGGCTTCCATTATTTTCTCTGAAGATTGATGCGTGGCCAAAGGGAAGGAAATGGAATTGAGGATAAAGGCATCATTTGTCTTCTTTCTGCTTAGGTGTATTGTTGATGTGTATCAGATCCTAGACTTTTTAGTGATGTTTACTGTCCAATGTACGTGTGTGTGACAACTATTAATAGATTGAATGGAAAGAACACAGTAAGGTCTGGTACGTATAATAAAGTTGATGTTTTGTTCTTCAGGTAACAGAAACACGAACGGGTCCTCTTGGCTGCAGTAACTATGACAACCTAGATTCTGTCAGTTCTGTTCTGGTTCAGAGTCCTGAGAATAAGATTCAGTTGCAAGGTATGTAGCTGAAATTTCATTAATTCTCTATGAGCCTGAATGACAGTTATCCAGTTGTGATTTCTTTCTTCTTCTCTTTTTTTTTAATAAGCTGTATGTTCAGTATTAGGCTTTTAAAATTCTTATAAAAGGCTTCTAATCTTTAACTGATATAAACATTCTAGACCAGATGAAGAGAATGTCAAAATTCACTTTACTTTTTAAATTAAATAATTGATAAGAATTGAAAATACATCATGATAATATTTTTTTTCCACACAGTAATCATTGTCTCAATAAATAGCAGTTTTCCTTAGCTTTCCTTGAGCTTTAACTTCTTCCTCATGAAAGTGAAAGTGGTAGTTGCTCAGTCGTGTTGGACTCTTTGCAACCCCATGGACTTTACAGTCCATGGAATTCTCTAGGCCATAATACAGGATTGGGTAGCCTTTCCCTTCTCCAGGGGATCTTCCCAACCCAGGGATCGAAAAGTCTCCCACCTTGCAGGAAGATAAGCTGAGGCACGGGGGAAGCCCTTTTTGTAACCATATTTGAGTATACTGTAATGTGAAATTTTGACATTTTAAACATAACTTAATATGATAGTTAAGGCTGCCTTTCTCTTCTGACAAATAGTTATATACCTAAGAGTATATTAACAAAATATTTATACTTGCATTATTTCTTTTATAAAGATAGATTCATGATAATGGTAATAATTTATTGTCTTTCTATTACTATACTTTGTGAAATAATTCAATAGGGAACTTTTTAAAACCATAATTTTATTTTATCCCCTAAATGTTTAAGCATGTGTATATCACTCATTCATACAGACAGGGAAAGGTTATGTATCCACATGTTTAAACATGTACTAGCTGAATAAGTTCAAAAATGCCTTTTTGATGACACATAATCTAAATTTAATTCACTGATCAAAGGGGTAATTTTGAGTTGTTCTTCTCTAGTCTACTTTCCTTAATTGCTTAAATTAAAGCTTTATTTGCATTATTCAGTTTTACATAAAAATGTTTAAAATTTCAGAAGTTTATGGGATTTTCCTCAATTTTCCATCTAAAAATTTAAAGGCATCAGGTTATTTAAATTTAACTTAACTAATAAATAGATTTCATTCAATTTAAATTGTACAAAGTCACAGAGAAAGTGCTTAAATTTTTAAACTCTAAATGCTATCCAAGTTATTATTGTCAATCTTAGCTTTAAAGTTATTGAAATATTTTCTCTAATTTAAATAGAAGTACAATCTCTCATTATTACCTATGATTCTCTACTATTCACCCCTTTTTAAAATGTATTGACTTTCCATCACAGTGTTAATTTTACTAGAAAAAAGACAAGGGATTTTTATATCAAATATATTTATTTCAATTGATCCAATTGTATTTATTAACACTTTTGATTTTTATCTTTGTGGATTAACACTATTGATTTACTGTGTTCAGTATTAAGAATATAATATTTAAACATAAAACTTCTACCTCCTGTCAGCCTTGGAAAAAAATCAGCACAAGGAATAAATGAGGAGACATGCCCCCTTTTGTGTAACTATTTTTTCTGTTCCTTTCAATTTATGTAAGGCAGAAACCTTCATCTCTTTCACATTTTACTACTTGCTAGGACTAGTTACAACTATATTTGTACCACAGTGCACAAAGTCCCTTGCAAAGATAATGCTGTGAAAATCAATATCAAGACCCTCAATATCCCATGTACTCTTTCTTAAATTTCATCTGTACTTACAATATCATGCTGCTGCACCTATTCAATCTCACCTTTAATATATTAAATATATGTATACAAATATTATATAACAAAAAATAGTAGGCCTTCTCCACTAAAAAGAAAAAAAGGAATGCAAAACACTCACCAATTCCAGAAGGTTACCATGGTACATCTCTTTGAGAAGTATTTATAAAACCCTGGGTCACTATATGTGGCAATTGCAAAAACTGATGTTTCAGATGAATCTTTAATATTAAAGTGCTACCATAGGTATTTGTGTCTTTCATAGTTAGCTGGTTGATGGATAGATGTGCATAGGTATAGATGATGTGTGTGTGTGTGTGTGTGTGTGTGAGAGAGAGAGAGAGAGAGAGAGAGAGAGAGAGAGAGAGAGAGAGAGAGACCTTGTGTTTTGCTTGTAAGCATGAGGTGAAGCACTAGAATCAGTGTTTGGTCCATTTGGAGATATTGAGTTCAGCTCTATTATTGACCTTCTTCTTCTGAAGCTCTGGTCTTCTAGAAGAAAAAGAATTGTTCCTGAAGTAGAATTTTATCAGAGCAAAGAAAGCATCAATAAGAATTACTGAGGTACAGCATTAGGCAAAAAATTCAAAACGAATTCCATGACTTAACTATCTATGTTAGAATTGACATTCATAAATGAGATGTCAGAGAGATGCATTACACATTAGCACATTGATTTTGACTTAAACAAATGAAATCAAATGCTTCCTGGCAGTGAGTAAGCTGGATTTATCTCCTTTCTGTCTGGCTTTGTCAATCAGGTTTCAGAGCAGACACTTTTTTTTTTTAATTGAAAGATCCATATCTACTACTCTGAAGTATTGATGAAAATACATTTAATACATATAACAAAATGTAATTCATAGGGAATATTAGCAAATACATATTGAAATGAATATTTCAAGTTTTCAACCCACTTAAGAATTTAACATATCAAACAAGGTACATTTGTGTCAAAGGATAACAGAAGTAATTCAAAGTTATTAAATTTTGGTAGTAATATTTTGGTAAAGTTCCCAGAAAGTGAATGATCCATGTGATTAGGTAACAAATATTTTTCCACATCAGTTGGTTCCTAATGCTTTGTTTCAGCAAAATTGGCACAAGACTGTATTATCAAATAGATAATAAATGATGGAGCACTAGGCAATTATTTTTTGCTTATAATAAGTCTGATTATATTGCTTAAAAAACTATCCTGTTTCCTTTTTTTAATCTATTGATATGTTGGAACACATTTTCTTAGGGCTTGGTGGTGGTGAAGTCAGTAAGTCATGTCTGACTCTTGCAACTCCATGTTATAGCTCACCAGTCTTCTCTGTCCATGGGATTCTCCAGGCAAGAATACTGGAGTGGGTTGTCATTTCCTTTTCTAGGGTTCTTAGAGCTCACATATACAAAAATTAAAAGAAGGCAAATAATTTACTTTGAAATAATTCATATTAATTTATATTTCTAGAAAAATCCCACAGTAATTAACAAAGCTCTATCAATTCATTAAATCATGCGTTTTCAAGGAACAGATAACATTTGTCTTTAAAAGTTATTTATCAATACTTTAATACATACAACTATTTAATTGTATATTATTAGTAATTATAATAATTCAAATCATAGTGATTTAAAATTTTTTCATTATTAGAAAACTATATTTTATGTAATTCATGCTACAAAATTTTGTATGTTTATAATTTTCAGAAAAACATATATATTTTTTCAATCATTGATTTTTATAGTAGAGACATGACTGTGATTAAAGAAAGATGTTTAGTAATAAAATGTAATATATTAGTACAAAAACTTGTAGGACAGTGAAATGAAATGGTGACTTCAAGGAGAGAACACACACACACACAACACATACATACACACATACACATTGCTCACTTGTTCTTTTTAAAGGAGAATATTGATGCCAGATTGCTGGCATTAGATTCTGCCAGTACATACAGATATGTCATGTAATATTTTTATTTTAAGATATTTATAATACAAGACATTGCCTACTTTTGATCTATTTAATGTATGATAAAAAGTTTAGACATCAACTTCATCACATTCAAGGGAGTCCTTAGGTTTTCACACTCTTCATATTCCTTTAGGTAGTACATGAGCTATTTTTTGTTCAGTCACTCAGTTGTGTCTGTCTCTTTGTGACCTCATGGACTGCAGCATGCTGGGATTCCCTGACCTTCACCATCTCCCAGAGCTTGCTCAAACTCATGCCTGTTGAGACATGAGCTATACAGTACTGAAGTTCTCTGGTCAGCTGATCATTTTCACAATTGTCTGTCTTACTAGTCTTTATGTTTGTGTGATGCAAATTAGAACTTTATTCGTCTCAAGAATTTATTATATTTCTTAAGTTTTTATTCACCAAATATTGCTTCTTTCTTCCTCTACTCTCATCATGAAGTTCCAATTAACTGTGTTATTAGATTATTTAGTCATGACCTATGTGTCTTTTCTTTTGGAAGAAAAGTTATATCCAACATAGACAGCATATTAAAAAGTGGAGACAATACTTTGCCAACAAAGGTCTGTCTAGTCAAAGCTATGGTTTTTCCAGTAGTCATGTGTGGATGTGAGAGTTGGACTATAAAGAAATCTGAGCTCAGAAGAATTGATGCTTTTGAACTGTGGTGTTGGAGAAGACTCTTGAGAGTCCCCTGGACTGCAAGGAGATACAACCAGTCCATCCTAAAGGAAATCAGTCTTGAATATTCACTGGGAGGACTGATGCTGAAGCTGAAACTCCAGTACTTTGGCCACCTGAAGCAAAGAACTGACTCCTTGTTTCGAAAAGACCGTGAAGCTGGGAAAGATTGAAGGCAGGAGGAGAAGGGGACGGATGAGGAGAGGATGAGATGGTTGGATGGCATCACCGACTTAATGGATCTGAGTTTGAGTGGACTCTGGGAGTTGATGGACAGGGAGGCCTGGTTTGCTGCAGTCCACGGGGTCACAAAGAGTCAGACATGACTAAGAGACTGAACTATGTGTCCTTTCTACTGTTTTCTGTTCTTTATATCCATTTGTCATTTTATTATTCTGTGTTCAATATTTTTTATGATATATACCAGTTTGCTGTTTATCTCTTCAGCTGTGGCTAGTCTGCTATTAAATCTATTATTGGTAACTCCTATATGTATGTGTGCGTGTGTTTGTATGTATGTATATGTATATATATTTTATTTGCAGAATTTCCATTTGGTTATAATTTTTAGTTTCCAGTTCTTTGTCAAAATTGTCTATGGTGTTTGTTTAATTCTTTATTAGGTGACTGACATTAATTTATAGTTCATTTTTGATAAACTATTCTTTCTTATTTATATGCTCATTATTTTTATTAAATTTGATGCTGTGCTTTATAAAAATAACTTAAAATTCTTGATCTTTTTTTTCTTCAGAAAAAGTTTACTTTGATTCGCAGTAGCATTTCAATCCATTTTAACTGACTTGTTTGAAAGTATGCTTTAAACCTATGAAATCTAAATTTTTGTTTAATTACTGCTTGAGTATATAGCCCTTATATATTTCAACAAATCTGGATAAATTTAGTATCTTTTATCATGACTGGCTCTAAACTTTAATTTTTGATTTGCTAACCGGACAAAACTCTAAGACAAAGGCTGTGTGGTTCACCTCAGGGATCCTTTTCTTGTCATGGTAGTTCTAGACATCCTCACTTTTATTAGACTTTGGATCATTTTGAACAGATTTTTAGAAGTTGAATTATAGTTTATTTACAATGTCATGTTAATTTCAAGTGTACAGCAAAGTGATTTTGTGACATATATATATATATGAATCTCTCTGCACATACTTTTTAGATTATTTTGCCTTATAAAATATTGACTATTGTTCCCTGCACTATATAGTATAGACAGATTATTTTAATATGCCTACTATATTTTCTAGTTGTTCCTAGTGAGAAGTTTGATTGAAAAAAAAACTGGTCCTCCAATACTGGACATGGTTATATTTTACTCAGTGGGTTTTCAGCTTGTAACATGCCTCACATGCTCATTTTCACAATATCCCCTAGGCTCAGAACTCTTCTTCCTTAGCTTTGTCTCATAATTGAGGAGACTTTCTAATAATGGTTTCATCAGTATTTGTACTCTGTTGTTTCTGTACATTAACAAAATGTCTATAATAGGACAGCCCTCAATCCCTCTGAGTTGTCTGTTAAAACAGTCCAAGTTTTCTCTCTAGGTATTAATTATTGTTTACATTAATGATCTAGTTTTAATGTTAAAGAGTTTTGAGTGGTCTGACTGTAAATCTCTTTTCCAACAAAAATTGTCATTTTTAATATGGTTTTACAGAATATCAGTTTCCTTTCTTTAGACTGATAGATATATATAAAGCAGAGATAACATGCAACAGAAATCCTTGCGTGTCTAAAGCTAAACTCATCATTTTGTGCCAGCAATCTTTCCTTCTCAAATTACTTTTCCATCCTTTTCTGTTTCTGCAAAGGCACTATCATTTTTACAGATTGAAAATTATACTGTAACTACTTGGTTTATGACATTTTAAGTGTTATATAAATTCTCTGATTTTCTTTTCATTTTTGATTGTTTGAAATTGAGATAATCAGTGGGTTCCATATATCTGGTCCAAAGTCCTGAGTCTCATTAACAGGAACTCTGACTTAGCCAGTTTTTAACACTGAATATCAGTATTTTCAGATATTAGATATTTCTGAAGTACACAGTCATTTGATGATCTACAGGACTAGACATTTAAGAATATATCTAGCTTTACATTTTACTCCTCCAAGTCATTTGACATATTTCACCTGCCTTACATCATATAAAGTACTGTCTAGTAGATCCCATTCCTCTTCTCCTGTCTCCTAAAAAATTGCCTTTATCACCTTGTCCTTAGTTTAGATACTTTTAGTGTTCTGTCTAAATTAATTTTTTTCTTTATATCTTTTGCATCTAAATTAAAGTACTACTCAGAGTACTTTCATGGTTAAACATCATTTAAATACAAGTGAACTAATTCCTGGTACTTCATCCTGAAATAAGAGCCCCAATAACATTACCCTGGATTTATTTTTCTAAGAAACTCACTCATTGCATTCTCATAGTGCATATGAATTAAAACAATATTACTAATTGCTATTTAAAAAATATGTTCCATAGTTCATTTGTGTGTGATATTGCTAATGTATTATCCCATGGCCGCCCCAAATCTCTCAAAGTTGAAAAGTATCCATGTATCAAATCATGTTCCAGTCTATCTTTTTAATGAAACATTTTATTAATCTTATGAACCTGATTTGGTTACTTTACCAATTAATTATACCTAGTGAAATATATGTAGCCTGACTCTAGTACTTATTAAGTGCTATTGTATAATAACATTGTATACTTCTAATATTATATATTATATTGCCTCTTCTACTAAATATATTGCAAATGCCTTTAGGGCAAGAATTGGTCATCTTTATGTTGTACTTTCCCTAGAAAGTATCTTCCAAATGGAAGGCATTCAATATTTATTTGAGATGAAATTAAAATGAATAATAAAGTAATAAATATGTGCTAAGTACTTTTCCTGACAAATCTATGGTAGCATTAGTCTGAAAAAATGGGATAAGTACAATTGTCAAGATTTTTATAAGACTGACTTTTTCCCCTAAATGTTAATTCATGATTTTAGTTATATTAAACTTGTAGATAATGATTGCATCAAAAAATGTGTTTTTGTTTTGTTTTGCTTCAATTTTTTTTTGTTGGAAATGAAGCATGTAAAAGGGGTAAAAATCAAATTTTGTGGTAAATAGCTGTGAGGTATTGAATAAATTTTCCTTTACTTTTATGTTTATTTTTACCTACTGACTATATTGAATATTTACCCTTTTGATTAGATTTTTGTAGCAAATGCTTAAATGTAAAACTAGTAGAGTTCCCCAAATATTTTTGATACCTTATTTTTAGTCTTGATATGTTCTTAAGAATTAGTAACTTAACTTGCATGTAGAAAAGTAATAAACGGTATCACTATGACTGACGAGGAATAATCAGTGAAACAACTCAGTCTCTCTGATGACTTCCCTGTAGTCAATTGAAGTGATCGTTTGAAAAACATACACATATAAATTTATGTGTTTTAATGACATGAGATACAGCAACAGTTCATAACACTTTTGCCAATGCTGCAAATAATATTTAAGTAGAGATAAGCTGATAGTTTGAAGGTAAAATAAAAATATTGGAAGTATTTGAAAATAAGTGGAAAAGAAATGCATACATCTCATTTCAAAATATATAAAGGTAAGTTCTATCTACATTACATAAAAATAATCAAATATTCTGATCAATAAATTAAAATAGCCAATTAAATCAATTTTAAAAATAAAATCAGATAGTTTGAGATATTAAATGCTTTATAATTTCCCAGATTCTTGAAAAGTGCTTGGAGTTAGTATATGTTGAAAAAAATGGTAAACATTTGCAAATTTTTCAGAATTCAGTATTTTTTCTAATAATCATATTAAAATATGCATAAATCTGTAACTTATGCTACATTTTGACATTTTCTGAATATTGTAATTATGTATTATATTTTGGCCTTTATCAAAATGAATTACCTTTTTTGGTTTGTTCTTTAAGGGCTGCAAGTTCTACTTCCAGACTACCTTCAGGAGCGTTTTGTACAAGCAGCTTTGAGCTATATTGCTTGCAACTCAGAGGGAGAGTTTATCTGCAAGGACAATGACTGCTGGTGTCATTGTGGCCCCAAGTTCCCAGAATGCAATTGCCCTTCCATGGACATTCAAGCCATGGAAGAGAATCTTCTTCGCATAACTGAAACCTGGAAAGCCTACAACATTGACTTTGAGGAATCAGGTAAGACATATATTTTTATCTAACACTTCTAAATTATACCCCCAAAAATGTTATATTGAACAGACAATTTTACCCTTTTGGAAGAAAGTATTACATACTTGGAAGAATTTTTTTTTTTTTTGTCACTTGGAAGAAATTTGTTTGACTTGTTATTATTCTTTGGCTGTGGATATTGCTTTTATTGTTGGTTATTCAGTATTTTACTGAAACCCTATGTGGTACTTTTTGTATGCTATGTACTATGGTAGTAGAACCTAGCCCTCTCTAGAGCTGACATATTAATCATTTAATAAAGAAGGTCCCTGCCTTATTCAATATAAGAATTTAAACTATGGGCTGAAAAAAGTGCACAGCCTAGAAGTTGAGAATTATGTAATTGTGTTTTATTTGGTGGATTTTCTGAGCTCTTCAAGGGCTCTGAAGAGACAGAACTCTCAGGTCGCTCTGAAGGATGGCCCCAAGAGGTAAGGGAGGAGCCAGGATTACAGAGGAGTTTTGGAACAAAGACCAGGTAGTTGGAACATCAGAAGATACTATTGATTAAGGAAAACCTGACATCTCAAGTTAAGGAATTGACTGCTTTTCTGTGTACTGTGTTGTTTAGTATCTAAGTCCTGTCTGACATTTCTGTGGCCCTGTAGACCCTGGACTATGGCTCACCAGGTTCCTCTGTCCATAGGATTTTTCAGGCAAGAATACTGGAGTGCATTGCCATTTCCTTCTCTATTTCAATGTAAGAGAAGATGAAAAGTCAAGGCTGATGAAAGCCTTTTCTGTCTTATGCACTTCAGCTTTTGGGGCCAGTATCCTATGCTTTTCCTGGGTCACCTTAGGGTGCAACCTGGCAGGGCTGCTGCAGTTTCTGATAGGTTGATGGTTTGCATCCTGTTTCCATCTTGCATTCCCTCTGGGCTCACGTTGGGGGAGCTGTGGTGGCTCAAAGTCCAGACAGCCTGTGTTTACTGACATGGCAGGTGGCTTTCTTAGTCCCATACCTCTGATTCCCTTCTGGACTATTCTCATGGGCCCTGAGTTCCACTTCTGAGGCAAGATCCAGAGAAGGATTTTTCTATACTTTCTGCACATTAAAGGGAATCTCATGAATGTGCACTTTTACTCTACTACTTATTTTTAAACCAAATTTAGATCAGCTTTGATCTAGTAATGTCTGTGGAGTTTGTTTCTGCGATTTCTGAATTCTTATGAGTGCATACTTGTGTCTCCCATATTGTTACTTATAGAATAGACTATGTTACCTGTAATGGCCTTCATTTCATAAAGCAATGAACTTTAATAAAGAGTTGAGTGCCTCAATATAAAATGAAAAATGATGACAACATATATGATCATTCTTGTTAGTAGAATAATAAAAGTCCTCAGAATGTGGCAAGTATAATTATGTAGCATTTAGTCAAAAGTGTTGGACATGACTAAGTTTCAAATTGGCAAAGAGGTTTTATTTGCCAAGAGGTCAGATTATATTCTTGAAAGTTATAATATTGCCAGTGAACTCACTTAAAACAATGACAATGAAATTTAATATATGTTCACAATCAGTACAGTTCAGTCGCTCAGTTGTGTCCGACTTTTTGCAACCCCATGTTCACAATAAAAACCCTAATTTAGGCATAGAAAGAACTTATCTCAACATAATAAAGGCTGTATATGACAAGCCCACAGCTAACATCAGACAAGAAAAACACCATAGATGTTTTCAACAAGCCCTCACCATTTTGTATAGTAGAACCACAAAATTATAAAATAAAATGGAAGGTAATAGACCTAGGAAAAGTTCATAGATACATGTTTTCTTTACATATATATATATATATGTATATATTAATCAAAATAGTGTATAATAAATTATCCTCATCAATTTTACAAATATTTCTATTTATATAAAAAGGAAAAACTGTCTAGAATTAAGCAGTTTCTTGACATTGTCAGAATGAATTTCTAAACTCAAATTCTCCCTTTTAGTTTTTCTATAGAACACTCATAAGTAATATATTAGAAACCTAATTTTATATTCAAGTAGAACCATCTGATGTTTAAAAATAATGATGAAATGCAACATTTTTAGATAAGCTATAATATAAAGTAGTCTTCTTAGGGTTAAATTTAAAGAGAAAAAACGAACCTTCTGTCTACATATTACAGTGTATGGTATGTTAAATCAGAGAATCTTAGAAGCCCCAAGTCTGTAGAATTCACGTAGGAATGCTACCCATATTATTTTGCTTTGAGAGAATATTTTAGAAAGTCACCAAGTGAAAACTGGGGGTTTGTTTCAGGTGATATGTTGTAGATTGAAGTAGGCCAATACATCTGTTGATAGTAACTAAAAGCTGATGAGATTTTAAAATTATACATTTAAATATACAATAGATCATAAAAGTCACAACTGCATGGACTAAAATTCCTGGCACAAGATACAAGCTTAGGATTCACAACTTTTTTTTTTTTTTAATTTCTACTTTGCTTCCTTTCTGTCTTTCTTTCCTTCTTTCTTTCTTGTTTTATTCATTAATTTATTTACATATGTGAACAGAGGCTGAGGACTCATCATTTCACAAAGCAGAGTGGCTGATGGGCAAAAGAGAAACCAGGAAAGCTTCTAATGGTTGTGGAGAGTAGAATGACAAAATTTTAGCCTCAATAGGCCTAAAGAAGTTTAATTTACCACAAGATATTTGCTGAATTTCAGATAGTGCTGGATGCTAAAGAAGTATTCAAAAATCTTTGCAAGCAGATGAAATTTACCACAGACTTTCAAGTGCTTGAGGGATTAAAGCTCTTCAGAGGCAGGAGATTGAAAATAGAACAGGAAAGGATGGGATACTCCAGAGAGAATGAGGTAGTACCACTGTTTCTAGAACTGCTTTTCCTTAAAGCACATTTGTCATTTCAGGGCAGAGTACGAAACTGAAAATTTAGGACTAGTCCCAGGAAAATGCTGGTATTCCAGGACAGAGAAATCAGATGAAAATTTTGCAGTCACAGCTGATTAACTAAGAAAATTAGAGGCTTAAGGAGTTTTAAATATATGTTCCGCGCCCTCTTTAAGACATTTGCCTTAACCTGTGGTAGATGACTAAAGAGATAAACTAAAAACCTTATCTTCTTCAGTGTTACAGGCCTGTAGTAGCATATGCTCACTAGGTCCCTAACAGAAAGCTCTGAAGCATCATGCCCTAAGAACAGGGGAGAGTCAGAGCTAGATTGAGTTTTATGTAAGGATAACACAGCACAGATACAGCTCAAATCTTGATCCTAAAGAAGTTATCCTTAAAAGATCAACTCCGTATGATGTTTGTTAAATATAAAGAGGGTGGCATCTTTAGGAGAAAAAACGTTTTCTAAAACCTCTGCAGTTCTTTTTATTTATGCTGAACATAAATCTCTAATCATCAGCATATGCATAGACCTTATGGCTAATATCAAAAGGAAAAGAAACCAGGCCTCCCACGTCATTTAGTGGTAAACAATCTGCCTGCCAATGAAGGAGATGTGGGTTTGATTCCTGGGTTGGGAAGATCCCCTGGAGGAGGAAATGGCAACATGCTCTGGTATTCTTGCCTGAAAAAAAACTCCATGGACAGGAGCCCGCTGGGGTCACAAAGAGCTGGACATGACTAAGAGACTGAGCACACATGAACCAACAACAGATGTAAGATGATTCAGATATAGAAATTAGTAAGAACAATGTTCACATAGTTATCATGAAAATGTTCAAAAAATGAAAGGAAGGATAAAATAGGTGGAGTATTGCAGAAGTCACCCGAGATAGGGGTGATTTATGAAACAATCTAAAGGACATTCTAAAATATCAAAATTCAGTATCTGAAATCAATAACTCAAAATTTTGTTCTAGTAGAAATCTTGGCTTAGTGGATGACAGGATCAGTGAACGTGGAGACAAGTAATAAAATCAAAATGGTGAAATGGGATCAGTGAACATGGAGACAAGTGATAAAATCAAAACAGTGAAATGGGATCAGTGAGGAAACCACCAACAAAATACTAGATAGATGCATGAGAAACATGAGATATGCTTGAAAGGTCTAAGGTATTTTACAGTTTGAGACACAAGAAGAATGAAGGGGAAAATGGAATACACCTAGGGAAAAATGTAAAGAATATAGATTTTTTAAAAACTGAAAACCCAAATTCAACCTACAGATTCCAAAAGCACAATGAACACAAAAAAAGGCAAATTCAAGCAAAACCACAGTTAGGCATATCTGTTGAAACAAAGAATAAAATTCTTTCAATGTAACTAGAGAAAAAAGAAACACATTACTTTCATTGGACTAATAATAAGCCTGACTTATCAAAACAAAAACACAAACAGATTTTGACATCTTTATAGAGCTAAAAATAAAACAATCCAGAATTATGTACCACTAGAAAAAAAAATGAAGGTGAAAATAAAGATGTGTTCAGACAAGAAATGCTAATGGAAACTTGACCATGTAAAGGGGAAGAGGAATGCCAGAGATGGCAAATGTATGTGAGAAAATATAAGTGAATATCACCTGTACAAAATAATAATTATGAAGTTATGTGGAAATAAAATATATGTAAGATTTTCACGTAGACAATAGTGTAATAATGGGTGGTAAATGGAAAGAGTTTCTAAGAATCCCAAGTTTCTAGTGTTGTTGAGGATGTGCTGAGAGAGGTACTTTGCATTAGAGTGAAATAAATCAAGAATAATATCTGGAATATTTACTAAAATAAGAAAAATGTTTATAGCTAAGAAAATAAGATAAAACATTTTTGATCACCCTATAATAAGACAATAACAGAGAAAACAGAAGAAAAAGTATCTGGGTCAAATAGATAAATAGAGGAAGGTTTAGATTGTCTAGATAGAAATTCAAAAGAAATATGTACATATTTGCAACAATGAATACCCATAAATGTACTAGAGTGTTCAGAGTAGCATTATGCTTAATAATCTTAAGGTGAAAGCTACTAAATGTTCATCCACAAAGACAGAGTAAGAAATTGTATATTTACACAACGGCATTCTATAAAGGTAAGGGATAAAACTATCCATCCAGAATAATATGAATAAATCTCTTTAATATCAATTGAAAAAAACTGAAATATATACATATTTCGAAAAGAAATTGAAATATGTACATATGTTTATATGTGTGTATGTGCTCAGTGGCTCAACCATTTCTGATTCTTTACAACCCCATGGACTCGAGCCCACCAGCCTCCTCTGTCCATGGGATTTTCTAGGCAAGAATACTGGAGTGGGTTGCCATTTCCCAATGGGCAAATTTGAACTGTGCCAGTCCAAATCAGGATTATGATGCCTTTGCTGAGGCAAGGGCTGATGCAATGGATAAAGGTCTGCATGTCTTGCTGCTGCTACTGCTAAGTCGCATCAGTCATGTCCGACTCTGTGCAACCCCATAGACACCAGCCAACCAGGCTCCCCCGTCCCTGGGATTCTCCAGGCAACAACACTGGATTGATTTACCATTTCCTTCTCCAATGCATGAAAGTGAAAAGTGAAAGGGAAGTTGCTCAGTTGTGTCTGACCCTCAGCGACCCCATGGACTGCAGCCTACCAGGCTTCTCTGTCCATGGGATTTTCCAGGCAAGAGTACTGGAGTGGGGTGCCATTGCCTTCTCCCTGCATGTCTTATTTGGTATTAAAAAAAACTCAAGATTCCTTAATACATGGGTTGGCTACCATTGTATGTTGGGTTTCTGAAGATTTTCTGTGTTTATACTTATGTGCATCTTACTGTATTTATAACATAATTTAATTGCAAATTTAAAAATAAAAATAAGAATTTTGACATCTAAACAATATAAAGAACATAATCTCAGAATAAGTGAATCAATATTTTAAAATTTTGCTACATAGTGTATGCCTAAATGGTAGTAATTTAGTCAAAATTTAGTCAGAAATATTCAATGTCCAGAGGTTTTGAACTGCTAGTTTAAAGGTAATAGTATTAATACAATCAGATGCTTTAATCTTAACTCATATTAGCAGCAGCAGTAGCATATTTGGATTGCCCATCTTAAGTTTAAAACTTGACTCTTATTGTACTGGTTCGCTTGTGTTAATATTGAGAAAACAATGATTTATAGGATAAGTCTATTTTTTTTTGCACAATATTTCTGAAACTGTCTATAATGTTGAAAATGTTTATATTTAATTATTTGTTTCAATTGGTGCATAGTGTATTTAGCTGATTTGTATCTATAAATTTTTTGACCCTTCATAAGGTAGTGTGGAGGGTATTCTTTTATCACTTTCAACATATAGATAGTTAAAAATGAACCTCAAATTTTATTACTATATTAGATCTTTAGTAAAAGATAAAATTCACTCTTGGAACTAAACAACTGATAAAATATTCTGTTTTTACTGGATTTCTCTCAAAACTACTAAAATCTGTGGATAACCACATTTGATAGATTTTAAAAGAGCTTTTTATTGAGAAATAAAACATTTTACCTCATAGAGGTAAAGAAAATACAAGAAGTATGAGGCAGGTACTTAACTGGGAAAAGATTTGTAAATTGTTCCTACCCGCCACAGGCAACTTTAAGTTGACAGACTTTATTCTTGGTACCTGGACTGTAAGGAAATGCACCAACTTATTCCATACTCCTAGTGATTGGGAAAGCAGTGACAGTATGTCAAGGAAACTCTTTAGAAGTTTCCTTGAATTTTAGGTAAAATGCATAGTTATTTGTGTATATGTGTCTACAAGCCTAAAATTCAAATACAGGTATATTCTAGGTAGACTATGCAAGTTAGAGTGGGATTTTGGGTTACTTTCAAACATTTAACTCAAATTAGCTTATATGTTGTTTTTTTATTTAAAATTTGCATTTAAAATGCAAATAATATATCTAAAAGTTATTTTGATTGAAGCTGAGGAAAAAAAATATTTGTACCTGTTATTTTATCAAAGTAGAATAATGTGTCTGCATATAGGAAATACTTTCTTAAGTCCAAATAGCGTTAAGTGCAGAAGTGTGTAAATTATAGTACACATAGTAACCATACAGAATGCAGATGCCTGCCATCACACAAACAAAAAAACAAAATGTACTGCAAGTTGTATCAGGTCAGGATAACTTGCAAATATCTTTCTGTTGTATGTGTTTTCTATTGCCACTGAGTAAAACTAAATCAGTAAAATCAGTATTTTCTGTTATCACCATGAATAAAAGTATATCTAATTAGCATATAATGCTAAGCTCTTTTATATTTGATTATGTATGATTCATTTTGTTCTGTTAAAAAGAGTCCTGGAAAATATACCTTTTATAGCCTGCAAATAAAAGCGTCAGAAAATTCCAAAATAGAATGTATTTCTCTTTTCATATTTTGCCATCTTAGAGAAGTATTGGTTGAAATATTTATATTTTAAACAAGTCTATCCATTCTCTACCTTTATATTTTGAGAAACAAAAGAATGTTATTTAATAAGAAATAATGACAGCGTATATGTAACACTGATTATAGCAAAATAGAGCATATAGGGAAAGATACAGAGAAAAACAGAGGCAGAGAAAAAACCTTCACATACACCCTCACAGTCACAGTGCCAAACAAAAACTAGTTAATATATTATATTTAATTAGATAAAAATAAAAAGTATGTTACCAATTATTTAGAGATAATTTCTACCCAGATTTGGATCAAGGATTCAAACCTAATGAAAAAGCTGGAAGTCTTTACAGTTTTACCAATACATCTAAATTATTAAAACCACAATTTATTTGAATTTGGATTATGCAACTATTTAATAAAATTGCCAGGAAAAAAAAAAAGCAAAAACTAAATAGCACTGTGGTATTTTTCCCATGTCACATTCTGGATTATCCTCAATTATTTCTAGATTAAAAAGAATCAATAATTTAACTTGTAGCTATGTCATATGATGATAGAAGTAATACATAAGCTTAAGAAAAAAATAACAGGCCTGGCTTATAAAGAACATAAATCTTTTAGAAAGTTTTGACATGGCTTCTTTACTCTTTAGAAAAATGGTGTTAGCACTTGGTGCATAGAAAATCTAGGTGTACAGTATGCTGTCAACATAGATTGTTATCAAGATCATGTCCTATTACATTTAATAATACACATTTGATGAACCAAGAATGGCAGCTGAAGGCCACCTTGATAATGAACTTGTCTAGATGTTACTTGCAGAGAAGGCAATGGCAACCCATTCCAGTACTCTCGCCTGGAAAATCCCATGGGCGAAGGAGCCTGGCAGGCTGCAGTCCATGGGGTCACCAAGAATCGGACACGACTGAGCGACTTCCCTTTCACTTTTCACTTTCATGCATTGGAGAAGGAAATGGCAATGCACTCCAGTGTTCTTGCCTGGAGAATCCAGGGGTGGGGGAGCCTGGTGGGCTGCTGTCTATGGGGTAGCACAGAGTTGGACATGACTGAAGCAACTTAGCAGCAACAGATGTTACTTACTGAGAATACTGTCCACTTGATAATTCATCTGAAAATGGATAAACTTTCTACTGCTGTTATGGCAAAATGTAACATTAAAGTTGGGTTAACTTGATTTACAAACAAAAAAATAATGTATTTCTTTCTTGTTATTTTTATGTAAACTATTCTTAATTTTCTTTCTCAGAAGTAGCTTCTCCCTCAGATAATATTTAGTTATCAATTTATGGGAAAAGACTATTTTCCAAGGAAAATAAGTATATCTATATAAAACATTTGACATTTAACTATCAGTACATTTTACATATTATAACTTTAATAAAATCCTAGTTTCCTTTCAGTGTTCTTTTTCTTTCTTTGATATAAAACACCCTGATTTTTCTTCCAGAAGCCCCCCTTCCCATTCTTAGTAATACGCAGCTTATGGGACTTAACTCATAATGACATCCAGAACTGCTCTCTGATGAATGCAAATAAATCACAAGAATCCATTCTCCCAGCTACAAAGATCAGTTCAAGACATATGAAAAATTGGGTCAATGATACACAGAAATATATTTCCTAGGAGTATCTCAGAGACATGGAAGATTCTCTGCTTCCCCAATAGTTATAGGAAGTGCTGTTCATTTTCCTTCTCAGATATGAAAAAATAACAAGGTCAGAAGAATGTTAGGGAACCATCTCACCACCACAGGAGTTGCTTGAACCATGTGAGGTGGAAAACACTGAAATCAAAATGTTTTTAAATTTTAAACTTCATATGATTTTTAGCTGGCAGTCTTTTTTTTTTTTTTTTTTCTTTTTTTGCATTTCAACTCATGTTTTATCCACTGGAGTTCAGTCAATTCCATGGACCTAATCCTAACCCTAACCCTAACCCACTGGAGTTCAGTCAAGTCCATGGGCCAGTGGTTACCAGGTCCAAGCTCATACTGCTCACTACATGACAAGCCAATAAGTAGAGAGATGAGTTGTTGGGGTAAAGAGAAGTGGCTTTATTCAGAAAGCCAGCAGACCAAGAACATGGTAGACTAGTGTCCCAAAGAACCATCTCACCCTATTTTGAATTCAGGCTTCTTTTATACTAAAAGAGGAAGGGATATAGTTGGGTTTTGCAAACTTCTTGCTTTCAGAATCCTTTGTTTTTGCTGCTGTTTACATAGATCAGGTTGTGATGTTCCTATAAACCTCTAACAAGACAAATATTATTCTCTATTTTGCAACTTTTAATCTCTATATGAGTGGAAAAGTGTTGTACCTTTAAAGGTCAGAGCCACGAGAATGACTCTTGTATATTTTAGACTATAGCCAACATTCTTGCATCTGGGCATGCTAAGTCACTTCAGTTGTATCTCTTAGCGACCCTTTGGACTGTGGCCACCTAGGCTTCTCTGTCTATTGGATTCTCCAAGCGAGTATACTGGGGTAGGCTGTCATGCTCTCCTCCAGGGGATCTTCCCAAGCCAAGGACTGAACCCACTTCTCATGTCTCCCGTATTGGCAGGAGAGTTCTTTACCACTAGTGCCACCTGAGAAGCCCTGATGACATTCTTAACTTATAGAAAAACTGATAGAATACAAAGGTTAACGTAAAAGAATCAGATCCAGTCTGGAGTCAGATTTGTTCTTTCCTATCATACGTTAGTCACACCCAGTTCTCCCTAGATCTGTTTTCTAAATTTGCTATTTCTTTTTCTTTTTCATTCTATTTCTCTTCCTACCTCTCTCGTTTGAATTATGCGACTGCGTTAAACTTCTTTAACGGTGCCTTGTCCAGTGAGAATATTTACTGGTTCTTACATCTTTTGCCTTAGGGACATACCCCCTAAGACAAATTAATCTATTCCTTGCTCTAGCCCATTGTAACTAAATATATTATTTTAATATTAGGAATTGAGAAGCGTTTGTCTCTTTCAAGTCTAATTAGTTGTTTATTTATTCCCTTTTGTTTCTGCTTTCAGGCTCACTAATTCTCTTTTAAGTTTGAAGTGGTGTACCAGACCCAAAATCTAGGTAATTAGCTATAGAAATGCACAATCAAAAATTCTCTTTGGAGTATGACATTACAATTATTTTTTTTCATACCACTTGTCCATGGCGAGCTGGCTTGGAGTCCTCTGTATGCTGTTCCCTCCAGGACTTGGGCTGACAGTGAAGTGTCCATCTGGAGCGATGTGTCACTGTGACAGAGGGTCATAATTTGCCATACCTTGCCAGAAACAGTCATTAGCATCAGAACTAACATTCTGTTTGCTGGCTTCTTCCCTGGCGCTGTGCATTTATTGGATGCAATGATCTTCATCACCAAGAACACAGATAACAGTTTTACCAGATGTTTCTCCACTGCTTAATGTGATGGTCATCATTCTAGCCTCTGACAGAGTGTCTCTAACACAGCCACGGTCCACTAATTCAGTGTCACACATGCACACTTTTGCTTTCTTCGGCAGGGACTGAGCCCTCCATTTTGGCTTCCATTTCCATGTAAGTCAAGATCAGCTTGCTAACACACCAATAGTAATAAACACCCCTAAAACTTCAGCTATAAAAAGTTCATTTCTCACTCATACTACATGTCTACAGAGGCTAGCTGGAGTCTTTGCACTGCATTGTCCTCACTCCTGGGTTCAGGCTGAAGGTAGTGTCACCATCTGGAGTGGTTCGGCTATAGAGGGCATGGAAAAAGTGCTGTAAATTGTCCCTGGCTCTTGCATGAATTGCTGGGAGTTAATATGAGCTACTGGAGAGCAACTCCCATTACCTGTGATCAGTTTATAGCCAAGGATAATTTCAAAGGAAACAGAGAAGTGCCATTTTACCATATGCCTAGAAGAGGATCCAGAATGTTTGTGAATAGACATAATATCAGGCAGAGTTGGCTTTTCAGACACAAGCAACTAAAAACATCATATTCTAATCATATAATTTTAGATAGAAATATATATTTTGCTCTTGCTATCTGAAGTTCTACAGTTATATACTAGCAGGAAAAGGCAATGTATGTATTTGTTAATGTAATTTTGACACATTCAACCCTACTGTCCCCATAATTGTGTCCAAACTAAATACCAGAACATCTGATAAACAAGCTTTATCAGTAACAAGCTTTTTGATCAAACTCTTGAAACTTCAGCTATGTCATTTATCATTCAGTTATATTATTTAATTAAAGGTACTAGATCTAAAATTATTGTTCTAAATTAACTACCATATATAATATTGCCTTCTCATGAGTAAAACTTTTTGGAAGTCACATGCTTATACTTAAAACACAATTGTTTTCTGTGTGAAGTCACTTCAGTCATGCCTGATTCTTTGTGATCCTAGGGACTGTAGCCTGCCAGGTTCTTCTCTCCATGGGATTCTCCAGGCAAGAATAGCAGAGTGGATTGCCATTCCCTTCTTAGTGGCTTCCCAGGTGACATGGGGGACAAAGAACCTGCCTGCTAATGCAGAAGATGGTAAAAACCACCAGTTCAATCCCTGGGTTAGGAAGATTCCCTGCAGAAGGGAACAGCAATCCACTGCAGTATCCTAGCATTTGGTAATTGAAATATAAGAGTAAGGGAAAGAAAATAATTTTTTATTCAAATCTCAGTTGTGAGTATTATAATATGTATATAGGTTTGAATTTATTGTGATAATCTGTTCATTGGCTATACTGCAATTCACAGATACTCTCAGCATCAAAAACTGTGCACCTTCAAGGCTGACATAACAAAACTGATTTGGTTTTCACTGCTGTTTGTTCTGAGTAGTCACTGTTTCTGCTCTAATTCATCAATGACTTGCTGTGTTATGTTTAATATATTATGAATACTATCTTTGCCATAGCCAAATTTTATTTTTTACTTCCATTAATTTTTTAAAATCATCTGAAATATGATGGTTGTAGAGTGCCAAGCATGTGTTTTATGCAAAGATTCCTGATTTAGATCCCAAAAGGCTTTCTGCCAAGTTCCTTCTACCTGTTCCAGTTTGTCTGATGTATTTCCATACCTAGATCAGTGCCATCATCCCAATTATCTAAAAAAAGTTTAGTGTTTCTTGAGGGCAAAGAACACCATTTCTTTAAATCAGTGACAGAAGCAAGGAAAGTGTGCCATATTTGATAGACACTATATATATTGCAATGTATATTGATTGATTGATGAATGTGATAACAAAATATATTTTGTGAAGACATTGCCCAAGTTTTGGTTCAATCTACCTCATTTACCACCTCTTGAAATATCACCATAACTATAGCACAATTCATCTTTTTGGAGGCATATTGTAAGAAAAAAAAAAAAACTAAGAAACAAAAATACCTTGCCTCTATATTATATTGTATTGTTTTTACCAAGGTGTTTTGAGAGTTTTTGTTTGTTTGTTTATTTTTGGGGAGAGTCTTCTTTTCTATCACTGAAATCTGAATATTAGCATGAACAACTCTTTTCAATGACATGATAGATTATATAGATACATCAGAACACAAAAGCACAATGCTTTTTTCATCAGTTTAAAAGTATTTATTGTGAAGAATTATCTCTCAATATATGTGTGTGTTTGTTCTAAAGCTATCATAGTCCATATTTATTAGAACCCATAAATTGGTAACTTGTCTTGATAAGGCTTCGATTCAGCATCATAAAAATAAAATAAATGGTGACTCTATTAAATGCCTTATTGTTTGCTTTCTCATTGATACAGACTATGGTGAAGAGAGGTTAATAAATAATACTTAGTATTCAGGGAAATTTTACTTGCTACTGTTTGGTTGGTTTTATAAGAGTCTATGTGATGACTTTTCTAATGATTTCTGGGTCATTTTGATAAAAATAGCCATTCATTTCAACTAAATTCTAGGCAGATATGACAAAGGCTATCAATACTCAGTGCATTCATATCTTCCACAGTTACCTCATAATGATCACATAGCTTTTGTTAAAATCTTCTAATGTAGCATACTCACTACTCTATAAGTTAAATATTCCATTGTTGTATAAATTTAATTTAATTTTTAGGCAGTGTCCCCTCTATCAAACTACCAAGTAGTTTTACCCATTCATTTTCATAATGTCCCATTTATTATTAAATTTCATTATTTTGCTAAAGAAAATGAATGAACTCTTTATACAGGTGCAGAGTTAATTTTGTTGTCTTTTACATGAACTGCTTCATCAATTATTTCACTGATAAACAAAGACAACAATATATGAATTTTAACCTGGACTTTTGGATTCACGCAGATAGTCTAATTATAGTGCATTAGACATGCAGGCAGACTCTTTACTGTCTGAGCCAACAAGGAATCCCTATTTTAACTTAGTGGCTTGCTATAAATGTGGCTCGCAGTAAAATGAATACACTTGTAGACAATACATAGACACAGGAAGTGACATTGGCAATGTGTGTTATGTATATTGCATGAAATATGATACTGATAACTAATTTCATATGTCTTAGATTCTTCTAAATGCTGACAGTGAATTATATATATTATCATTTTCTTATTTCATTATGGACTGATGGGAAACTCTAGAACCAAAACAGATAATAATTCTATTTAGAGGGAGTTGAACTCCATACTGGATGCTTTCACTCACTGTTAATATTTGTTAGCTATATTTCAACAAGATTCTAATTTTAAATGTGGTAATCTAGGCTGTCATGCTAACAATAGTATTTCTGTATCTCTGACTTTTTATAAAAATTGCTTTTCATTCTATTATGATAATTCAAGATTCTTTGTACATTGATAACTGCACATTTTGTAGAGCATAGCCAGACAGCTCATAAGACTTATCAATCTGTTTACAAAAGGTATATTTTCTTCGATTGAACCAATATCCCTTCAACCTACTCCACTCTTTGATAGTGACACCTATAGCATGCGTGTAGCATCTGCCATGCGGCTAAATGGCCTGTCACTGAGAGTCTCATTTAATTTTTGTTATCTTGCTAGTATGATCTTAACAGCTAGCTGTGAAGAAAAAATCGCCCTTCTATTGGCAAAAGTCACCGCATCATTTAAGGAGCTGACAAAGTGTTAGTGGAAAGATCTTGAAGTTAATTGGCAGGAAAACAAATGTGTGGTGTTATGTCAGATTGTCAGGTAACTGTGCTGTGTGAATTCTGAACAATTATCATCCCAGGAAGGTTGACCAAATGTGTCACACTGGCTGTGAAAGATAACACACATAGAATAACAAGATAAATGTCCACAAACACCATTGAGGTGTAGAGACATGCCTCAGCCTTTTAAAACTGATGGGTCTTTTAGTGGTCAGTTTGTCAAACCTTTTCCAGGTTCCTCTGTCCATGGAATTCTCCAGGCAACAATGCTAGAGTGGGTAGCCATTCCCTTCTCCAGGGCATCTTCCCAACACAGGGACTGAGCCTGGGTCTCATGCATTGCAGGCAGATTCTTTACCATCTGAGCCACCAGGGAAGCCCTTATCTTAGTGTCAATTATTTATCTTCCACTGGTAAGGAATTCAGTATATTATGAAGCTGAAGAGTATGAGTTTGAATGGCTCTAATTATAAGAAGACTCATTTAGTTTAAAATTCTACTTATTCCTCATGTTTCTGTAAAAGTAGCATGCTGTTGCTGTGTGCTAAAACATATGTCGCTTTAACTGTGCTTTGTAACCCTCTCTGTGCTGATACAAATGTCCACTTCCTCTTCCACAGAGAAGGCTTCAGGTATTTGCAAACTATTCCATCTCTCTTATGTATTTGTACAAGCAAATTTAATACTCCCTCTCTCTTAGATTATCCTTTATTTTTGAACCATTAACTATTCTTATAATCCTTTAGGGGCAATTGTGGTTTGTCAATGGAATTCAGAATGAATAGAGCACAGTTTGGTAATTGTGGTTTTATTAATGTAAAATAAAAGAAAATAAATACCTCCTTTATTACAGACATAATGCAGACTGAGAATGCACTAATTTTTTGGCAACTACGTCATACTGTTCATAAACATTGAATTGTGAGCAAGATTTTCTAAGTATGTTTTTAATAACTTGCTGGCAAATTAGATCCTCTCTCCTTCCCCCCACCCTCACACACATTTTTGAAATAAATGCTATATTTAATTTTTTTATATATTTCTGCCATTGTTGCATTGAGCTCTTTTTGGATTGTGATTATATCACAGTCTTTCACAATTTGTAATTAACCATGGGTTTCCCAGATGACATTAGCAGTAAAGAACCCACTTGCCAATGCAGGAGACATAAAAGATGCAGGTTCAATCTCTGGGCCAGGAACATCCCTAGAGGAGAGCACAGCAGTTCGCTCCAGTATTCTCGCCCAGAGAATCCCATTGATAGAGGAGCCTGGTGTTATAGTACATAGGGTTGCAAAGAGTTGGACATGACTGAAGCAGTTTTAACATGCACACACACATTGGCAGTCTGTTTGCTTTTTAGCAGGGCAAGTAGCAGAATCTTGTCATAAACCATACTAGGGTTTTCCTGGAATTTGTGAAGAGTTCCATATTGATTTTAATAATTTTCATAGCCTTTTATACCTGAAATAACATTCCATGATTTCTGTGTTTCTCACTGAGTAAAGCAGTGAGCCCTAATTTAGGCCTAATTCAAAAACTGCTCACTTGCAAGATTATTTAAGGCTATGGATAGTCTTGCCATGGGCAATGGGTAAATTTACCCTTCTAAGTATATTAGGATATCTTTTTAGCTTAATGCTTTCCCCTATCTGCTTGTTCTGCACTAGGCAATTATCTAATTAGTTTGTCTTAAAGTTTTCATACATGAAAATACTGTGTTAGCATTTTACTCTTCTTTAAGTCCTTAAGGCTTATGTAACTCATAATAGAAGTATGTGGTATCGCTAGACTATTACCTTTGGTTTAGAATCTGCTTTAAAATGCATGAAACTTTCATTCAATTCCAGGTCAGGAAGATTCCCTGGAGAAGGAAGTGGCAACCCACTCCAGTATTCTTACCTGGAGAATCCTATGCACAGAGAAGCCTGGGGGGGCTTCAGTCATGGGGTTGAAACAAGTCTGACGTGATTGAGTGACTAACACTTTCTGGGTTTGGAAGCAAAAGGTCGTGAAGTTCAATGTATAGAAATTGAATGGAAAGGATACATCTTTTTCTTGGCTGCAGGCCTGCTGCTAAATGTATTTGGAATTGTAATAAGCTTGCACCTGGCTTTTTAAAATGGTTTTCCTTTGGTTCATATGTAACCATACCCCTACTTTGACCGGATCATTTTTTCTCCCCATCTAGTGACATGGGGAGACATCTAGCCTGCTTCTGCAAATACGCAATGCCCAGAATAATCTTTTACCAGCTCTAGTTGTTTATATCAGCCAGGATGGACAAGGTAACAAATGACCTCAGAAGCTTAGAGTTCTACAATGACATACATTGATTTAGCCTTTGCCCTGCATGTGTTCTGTGAGTCAGCTGCCCTCTGTCCTTGCTCATCAGAGACCCAGGCTGACAGAATAGTCTTTCACTTGAACATGGGAGCATTTCCCATAGTCATTTCAGGCAGAGAAATGAGGGATGAACAGATTTTGGCTTCTAAAGCTTCTGCTCAGAAATTTGTGTCCTGTAGATTAAAAGTTTACTGGCCAAAGGAAGTTATATGACCAACCCTGAATTTAAATAAGGTAGGAATGTAATATTTATCCACAGGGAAGGACAAGGCAAAAATGTTACCAACAATAGGTGAATATTCATTAAGCCTATCACACTTCTATGAAAACTGGGATCCACTGGCTTCAACTGTGTCAGTGTTCAAGAACGAAAGCAAGTAGCTTGAAACAATCCATGCTTAATATCCAAGAACTAATAGTTATTTTCATTCTTAAGGTAGGTTACTTGTTATTCTAAATATAGACTCTTTGAGTTTTGAGATTGTATATTGTACTTATAGTGTGTAAATTAATACAAGGAAAAACTGAAGCTATGAGATAGTATTTTGGGTTAGTTAGCAGACAGATTCTGAAATATCCTCATAGCATCACAACCTTTCAAAGTTAGATCAGTATATTAGAAATCAATTATATCAACTCGGTTCAGTTCAGTTCAGTTGCTCAGTCATGTCCGACTCTTTGCAAGCCCATGAACTGCAGCACTCCAGGCCTCCCTGTCCATCACCAACTCCTGAAGTTTACTCAAACTCAGGTCCTTGGAGTCCATGATTTCATCCAATTATCTCATCCCCTTCTCCTCCACCTTCAATCTTTCCCAGCATCAGGGTCTTTTCAGATGAGTTAGCTCTTCACATCAGGTGGCCAAAGTATTGGAGTTTCAGCTTCAGCATCAGTCCTTCCAATGATCATTCAGGACTGATTTCCTTTAGTACTGGCTGGTTGGATCTCCTTGCAGTCCAAGGGACTGTCAATAGACTTCTCCTAAAACCACAGTTCAAAAGCATCCATTCTTGAGTGCTCAGCTTTCATTATAGTCCAACTCTCATATCCATACATGACTACTGGAAAAACCATAGCTTTGACTAGATGGACCTTTGTTGGCAAAATAATGTCTCTGCTTTGTAATATGTTGTCTAGCTTGGTCATAACTTTTCTTTCAAGGAGTAAGGGTCTTTTAATTTCATGGATGCAGTCACCATCTGCAGTGATTTTGGAGACCCAAAACAGAAAGTCTCTCACTGTTTCCACTGTTTCACTATCTACTTGTCATGAAGTGATGGGACCAAATGCCATGATCTTAGTTTTCTGAATGTTGAGTTTAAAGCCAACTTTTTCATTCTCCTCTTTCACTTTCATCAAGCGGCTCTTCAGTTCTTCGCTTTCTGCCGTAAGGGTGGTGTCATCTGCACATCTGAGGTTATTGATATTTCTCCCAGTAGTTACGATTCCAGCTTGTACATCATTCAGCCCAGCATTTCTCATGATGTACGCTGCATATAAGTTAAATAAGCCGAGTGACAATATACAGCCTTGACATATTCCTTTCCTGATTTGGAACCAGTCTGTTGTTCCATGTCCAGTTCTAACTGTTGCTTCCTGACGTGCATACAGATTTCTCAGGAGACAGGTCAGATGGTCTGGTATTCCCATTTCTTGAAGAATTTTTCACAATTTGTTGTGATCCATACAGTCAAAGGCTTTGGCATAGTCAATAAAGCAGAAGTAGATGTTTTTTTCTGGAACTCTCTTGCTTTTTCAATGATCCAGTGGATGTTGGCAATTTGATCATTGTTTCCTCTGCCTTTTCTAAATCTAGCTTGAACATCTGGAAGTTCATGGTTCACGTACTGTTGAAGCCTGGCTTGGAGAATTTTGAGCATTACTTACTAGCATGTGAGATGAGTGCAATTGTGCAGTAGTTTGAGCATTCTTTGTCATTTCCTTTCATTGGGATTGGAATGAAAATTGACCTTTTCCAGTCCTGTGGCCACTGCTGAGTTTTCCAAATTTGCTGGCATATTGAGTGCAGCACTTTCACAACATTATCTTTTAAGATTTGAAATAGGTCAACTGGAATTCCATCACTTCCACTGGCTTTGTTCATAGTGATACTTCCTAAGGCCCAATTGACTTCTCATTCCAGGTTTCTGGCTATAGGTGAGCGATCACACCATTGTGATTAATTATCTGGATCATGAAGATCTTTTTTAATAGTTCTTCTGTGTATTCTTGCCACCTGTTCTTAATATCATCTGCTTCTGTTAGGTTCATACCATTTCTGTCCTTTATTGTGCCCATCTTTGCATGATATTTTCCCTTGGTATCTCTAATTGTCTTTAAGTGATCTCTAATCATTCCCTTTCTATTGTTTTCTTCTATTTCTTTGATTTTATCACTGAGGAAGGCCTTCTTATCTCTCCTTGCTATTCTTTGGAACTATGCATTCAAATGGATATACCTTTCCTTTTCTCCTTTGCCTTTCAGTTCTGTTCTTTTCTCAGCTATTTGTAAGGCCTCCTCAGACAATTGTGTTTTTGTATTTCTTTTTCGTGGGTATGGTCTTGATCACTGCCTCCTATATAGTGTCACAAACTTCCATCCTTAGTTCTTCAGGCACTCTGTTTATCATATCTAATCCCTTTAATCCATTTGTCACTTCCAGTGTATAATCATAAGGGATTTGATTTAGGTCATAACTGAATGGTCTGGTGGGTTTCCCTACTTTCTTCAATTTAAGTCTGCGTTTGGCAATAAGGGGTTCATGGTCTGAGCCACAGTCAGCCTTGTTTTTGCTGACTGTTTAGAGCTTCTCCATCTTTGGCTGCAAAGAATATATCAGTCTTATTTGGTATTGACCATCTGGTGATGTCCATGTGTAAAGTCTTCTCTTGTGTTTTTGGAAGAGTGTGTTTGCTATGACCAGTTGGTTCTCTTGACAAAACTCTGTTAGCCTTTACCCTGCTTCATTCTGTACTCCAAGGCCAAATTTGCCTGTTACTCCAGGTATTTCTTGACTCCTGCTTTTGCATTCCAGTCCCCTATAATGAAAAGGACATCTGTTTTGTGTGTTAGTTCTAGAAGATTTTTAGATCTTCATAGAACCATTCAACTTAAGCTTCTTCAGCATTAGTGGTTGGGGCATAGAGTTGGATTTCTATGATACTGAATGGTTTGCCTTGGAAATGAACAGAGATCATTCTGTCATTTTTGAGATTGCATCCAAGCACTGAATTTCAGACTCTTTTGTTGACTGTGATGACTATTCATTTCTTTTAAGGGATTCTTGCCCACAGTAGTAGATATAATGGTCATCTGAGTTAAATTCATCCGTTTCTAGTCCATTTTAGTTTGCTGATTCCTAAAGTGTTTATTTTTGCCATCTCCTGTTTGACCACTTCCAATCTGCCTTGATTCAAGGACCTAACATTCTAGGTTCCTATGCAATATTGCTCTTTACGGCATGGAGTTTACTTCCATCGCCAATCATGTTCACAACTGGGTTTTGTTTTTTGCTCTTCTCCATCTCTTCATTCTTTCTGGAGTTATGTCTTCACTGATCTCCAGTAGCATATGGGGCACCCTCCATTCTAGGGAGTTCATCTTTCAGTGTCCTTCCTATCTTTTTGCCTTTTCATACTGTTTATGGGGTTCTCAAAGCAAGAATAGTGAAGTGGTTTGCCATTTCCTTCTCCAGTGGACCATGCTTTGTCAGAACTCTTCACCATGACCCATCCATCTTGTGTGGCCCTACATGGCATGACTCATAACTTCACTGAGTTAGACCAGGCTATGGTCCATGTGATTAGATTAGCTAGTTTTCTGTGATTATGGTTTTCAGTCTGTCTGCCATCTGATGGAGAAGGATAGGCAGCTTATCCTCCTGATGTTAGAGATGTTAGAGCAACCTTCCTGATGTTCGAGACTGACTGAAGGGGAAACTGGGTCTTGTTCTGATGTGTGGGGCCATGCTCAGCAGTCTTTAAGTCAGTTTTCTGTTGAAGGGAAGGCTATGTTCCCTCCCTGTTATTTGACCTGAGACCAACTATGGTGGAAGTAATGAAGTCCCATGCATGCACAACTACGCTCAGTTCCCCCAACCTTGCAGCAGGCCACCCCAACTCATGCTTATGCCAGAGACTCCTGGACACTCACAGGCAAGCATGGGTCAGTCTCCTGTGGGTCTCTCAGTTATATCAATATATTATAAATCAAATAGTATATCCTACCTATCCAATATTTGAATTCCACTTATATAAAACTCTGAACATTGATGGAATGCCCTGAAGCCCAAGTGTATATTTCACATGCCAATTTTTGATATATTATGCCACTTCTGATTGGGTATTCTTATATCTGTGAAAAATATTCACCAGTGTTTCAGTTTGAACTGTTCAGTAAGCAAAGCCACAGATAAAATGCCAACATGTCCTTATTCTCCATGCTTGATATTTTTTCTTCTTTCCTGATGTCTTACTTTCTGCTAAAATGCATAGGTATATTTTGAAGTTCTCAGATGAAATACAAGGTATTTACCATCAAGAAAGTCTCTTAGGAGAAACTACATCTGTTCAACAGACTTTAAAACAATGCTTGAACTTCTCAGCATTTTTATTTTTTTTTATTTTTTATTTTTTAATTCTTACATGCATTCCCAAACATGAACCCCTCCCACCTCCCTCCCATAACATCTTTCTGGGTCATCCCCATGCACCAGCCCCAAGCATGCTGCATCCTGCGTCAGACATAGACTGGTGATTCAATTCACATGATAGTATACATGTTAGAATGTCATTCTCCCAAATCATCCCACCCTCTCCCTCTCCTCTGAGTCCAAAAGTCCGTTATACACATCTGTGTCTCTTTCCCTGTCTTGCATACAGGGTCGTCATTGCCATCTTCCTAAATTCCATATATGTGTTAGTATACTGTATTGGCTTACTTCACTCAGTATAATCGGCTCCAGTTTCATCCATCTCATCAGAACTGATTCAAATGAATTCTTTTAACGGCTGAGTAATACTCCATTGTGTATATGTACCACAGCTTTCTTATCCATTCATCTGCTGATGGACATCTAGGTTGTTTCCAAGGAGGCAAGAATATACAATGGAGTAAAGACAATCTCTTTAACAAGTGGTGCTGGGAAAACTGGTCAACCACTTGTAAAAGAATGAAACTAGATCACTTTCTAACACCACACACAAAAATAAACTCAAAATGGATTAAAGATCTAAATGTAAGATCAGAAACTATAAAACTCCTAGAGGAGAACATAGGCAAAACACTCTCAGACATAAATCACAGCAGGATCCTCTATGATCCACCTCCCAGAATTCTGGAAATAAAAGCAAAAATAAACAAATGGGATCTAATTAAAATTAAAAGCTTCTGCACAACAAAGGAAAATATAAGCAAGGTGAAAAGACAGCCTTCTGAATGGGAGAAAATAATAGCAAATGAAGCAACTGACAAACAACTAATCTCAAAAATATACAAGCAACTTCTGCAGCTCAACTCCAGAAAATAAACGACCCAATCAAAAATGGGCCAAAGAACTAAATAGACATTTCTCCAAAGAAGACATACGGATGGCTAACAAACACATGAAAAGATGCTCAACATCACTCATTATTAGAGAAATGCAAATCAAAACCACAATGAGGTACCACTTCACACCAGTCAGAATGGCTGCGATCCAAAAATCTGCAAGCAATAAATGCTGGCGAGGGTGTGGAGAAAAGGGAACCCTCCTACACTGTTGGTGGGAATGCAAACTAGTACAGCCACTATGGAAAACAGTGTGGAGATTCCTTAAAAAATTGCAAATAGAACTACCTTATGACCCAGCAATCCCACTTCTGGGCATACACACCGAGGAAACCAGAATTGAAAGAGACACATGTACTCCAATGTTCATCGCAGCACTGTTTATAATAGCCAGGACATGGAAACAACCTAGATGTCCATCAGCAGATGAATGGATAAGAAAGCATTTTTAAAATTTCAAGCTAGCTTTGATGATAACATTCTAGGATGTGAAAATCCTTCCCAACAGGGTGGAGAGAAGCAGAGGAATCCAGTTAGTTGAAACTATAAGAAATAGATTTTTTTAAAAAAAGAGAAACGCATTTGTAACACATGTCTTTTAAAAATGTTCTTTGTTCTCTTTTCATTCTAACTCCACCCATATTCTTTTAGAGAATGAAACGTAGATTTTAAAAGAAAATCATTCTTGAATAAATATATATTCCCTTTAATGAATTGTATTACACTTAAAAGCATTATATCTTTGTATAGCATGGGAGTTATAACTTCATCTTACATCTACAATAAAGCCTAGGCATGTCTAATAATAATCTTAGAAGAGAAAATCATACATAAATTTGAGCAATGGAATTTTACAGAGATGATCCTAGTGCAAAATTGAAGGAGAATGAATGCAAATCAATACAATGACACATTTCTTGAGAATAATTAAGCCCATAGGAAGATGACCTGTAAAAATTGCAGCTACCACATTTACCATTACAATACCTAAGTATAGTCACTCTCTGAATGCCTTTTGTAAGTTGGTGCTGTTTGCTGGGTAACTGTTTGCTCTCACAGTTAATCACCCTTTTCTTCCATTGTCCAATGACTAATTGATCAAAATGAGCAGGTATTTAGGTGTGGGAACTATGTCAGTGTCTCAGCAGTCATAGTTGGTTTGCTAAAACCCAGATATAAAAATAAATGTTTCTTGAAAGTCTAAATGCCTAGGGAGGCGATTTGACACTTGTTCCCTACTCCTGCACTGTGCCCTCTCTAGGGAGAGACTAAAACATGAGCCCTGTGATGCCTGAGGTCATTTTCCACCTATTCTATTTCAATCCAATTCTAACTCATCCCACGTCAACATCTGTCTCATGATGGAGAAGTAATATTTGGAACCAGGCAAAAGCACTGAGCCACTAGGGCGTGATCACACATAGTAATTGTTTATTGAGGAATAGGCATTTAATAGGCAGAAGAGATATAAAATAATGATGACTGTGTCCTTACAGAGCGCAAAATCTGTCTGAGAAGAGAGATTTTAATAGCTGATGCCAATATAAATAGGACACAGATAGGCCTGGGGGTGGTATTGTTGCAAAGAAGAAAAATAAAGTGTGATATACCGATGAGAAGCAGTAAGAAAGAACTTCTGGGGAAGTGAACACTTTAGCCAAATCTAGAAGGATAAGTACAACTTTGCCAGGGATCTGCCAGTCATGGTCAGGGACTGCCAAGAAACAAGATAGAGGGTGAAAGGGTAGAAATGAAACTGGCATTTTAATTTGTCACAGGATGAAAGTTTATTTTTTAAATATATATATATATTATTGAGATATAGTTGACTCACAGTGTTTCAGGTGCACAGCAAGGTGGTTTGTTTATACAAATACATGTATATTATTTTTGAAATTATTTTCCATCATAGGTTATTATAAGATATTGACTATAGTTCCCTTTGTTATATAGTAAACCTTTGTTGCATACCTATTTTTAATTAGAAATCTAGCATTCTAGTCTTATTAAGTCAAACAAGTGGAATCAAAATGTCATAATTCTAATTATGTAAAAATTCATGTTTTAAAAATGTATATTATACATATTTATATATGTACACAAAAGCTTTCCTACTACACTTTATAAAGGCTTGAGAAAGAATATCAAAAAAAGAGGGAGAAGTGTGAAAACATAAACTAAATGAAATGGGAGCACTGAATATGAAATAGAAAAAGTGAAACAAACTAGAGAAAAGTAAAAGATCATCATATGGTCCAGTTGTTTTTAACATGAGTGCTCATTAGAAATGTATCTGGAGCTCTGGAGAAAAAAAGCAATACCCTAAGCATTTGTATTTTTCAAAATATTTCAAGATAATTCTGATATGCTTCTGGATTTTAAAATGTGGTTACAAGTTTTTCTATTAGGTCTTAATTTTGGCGATAAAAAGTTCTATTATTTTTCTGTTGGCCAATCATGATACAATTGTATTAAGTGAGTAATAGTTGTATGGTCATGATAGTAAAAGATGTTATCAGTTGTCACAATCAATAGCAAGTCAAAAATAAGAGATAATTATACGTACAAACCACAGTGGGAACATGATTAAATTAACAATATGATTACACGCAATTTGAGCAGGTCAAGCAGAGTGATATGGTAAGTGGAAGTGCATACATGCAGGTTGTCATCCACCTGGCCACTCTATGTCTTTTGATTGGTACATTTAAGCCATTTATGTTTAAGGCAATGATAAACTCAGCAGTGGCCACAGGACTGGAAAAGGTCAGTTTTCATTCCAATCCCAAAGAAAGGAAATGTCAAGGAATGCTCAAACTACTGCACAATTGTACTCATCTCACACGCTAGTAAAGTAATACTCAAACTTATCCAAGTCCGGCTTCAACAAACAATCTGTGAACTGTGAAATTCCAGATGTTCAAGCTGGTTTTAGAAAAGGCAGAGGAAACAGAGATCAAATTGCCAACATCCGCTGGATCATCGAAAAAGCAAGAGAGTTTCAGAAAAACATCTATTTCTACCTTATTGACTATGCCAAAGCCTTTGACTGTGTGGATCAAAATAAAGTGCTTAAAATTCTGAAAGAGATGGGAATCTCAGACCACCTGACCTGCCTCTTGAGAAACCTGTATGCAGGTCAGGAAGCAACAGTTAGAACTGGACGTGAACAACAGACTGGTTCCAAATAGGAAAAGGAGTACATCAAGGCTGTATATTGTCACCCTGCTTATTTAACTTCTATGCAGAGTACCTCATGAAAAATGCTGGGCTGGAGGAAGCACAAGCTGGAATGAAGATTGCTGGGAGAAATATCAATAACCTCAGATATGCAGATAACACCACCCTTATGGCAGAAAGTGAAGAGGGACTAAAGAGCCTCTTGATGAAATTCAAAGAGGAGAGTGAAAAAGTTGTCTTAAAGCTCAACATTCAGAAAACGAAGATCATGGGATCTGGTCCCATCACTTCATGGGAAATAGATGGGGAAACAGTGGAAACAGTGTCAGACTTTATTTTTTGGGTCTCCAAAATCACTGCAGAGGGTGATTGCAGGCATGAAATTAAAAGATGTTTACTCCTTGGATGGAAAGTTATGACCAACCTAGATAGCATATGGAAAAGCAGAGACATTACTTTGCCAACAAAGGTCCGTCTAGTCAAGCCTATGGTTTTTTCTGTGGTCATGTATGAATGTGAGAGTTGGACTGTGAAGAAGGCTGAGTGCTGAAGAATTGATGCTTTTGAACTGTGGTGTTGGAGAAGACTCTTGAGAGTCACTTGGACTCCAAGGAGATCCAACCAGTCCATTCTAAAGGAGATCAGCCCTGGGTGTTTTTTGGAAGGAATGATGCTGAAGCTGAAACTCCAGTACTTTGGCCACCTCATTCAGAGAGTTGACTCATTGGAAAAGATTCTGTTGCTGGCAGGAATTGGGGGCAGGAGAAAAAGGGGACGACCGAGGATGAGATTGCTGGATGGCATCACCCACTTGATTTACGTGACTTTGAGTGAACTCCGGGAGTTGGTGATGGACAGGGAGGCCTGGGGTGCTGTAATTCATGGGGTTGCAAAGAGTTGGACACAACTGATCAACTGAACTGAACTGATGTATGATCCTATTAACATTTTCTTAATTTCTGGGGATTTATTTTCTGTAAGATACTTCCCTGGTGGCTCAGACAGTAAAAGTGTCTGCCTACAATGTGGGAGACCCGGGTTCAGTCCCTGGGTCAGGAAGATTTCTTGGAGAAGGAAATGGCAATCCACTCCAGTATTCTTGCCTGGAAAATCACATGAACATAGGAACCTGGTAAGCTATAGTCCATGGGGTCGCAAAGAGTCAGACACGACTGAGTGACTTGACATTATTTTCTGTAGATCTTTTCCTTTTGGTGTGTTTTCTCCCTAGAGAAATTCATTAGCATTTGTTGTAAAGCTGATTTGGTGGTCCTGAATTCTCTTAACTTTTACTTGTCTGGAAAGCTTTTGATTTCTCCACCAAATCTGAAAGAGTCCTACTGTGTAGAGTATTCTTGGCTATAGGTTCTTCTCTTTCATCACTTTAAATATATCATGCCATTCCCTTCCAGCTTGTAGAGTTTCTGCTGAAAAATCAGCTGATAGGCTGATGGGAGTTCCTGTGTATGTTATTTGTCACTTTTCCCTTGTTGCTTTTAATATTTTATCTCTGCCTTTAACTTGTCAGTTTGATTACTATGTGTCTGTGTGTTCCTCCTTGGGTTTATTCTGCCTGGGACTCTGTGCTTCTGTGACTCTGGACTTGGTTGACTATTTCCTTTCCCATGTTAGGGAAGTTTTCAGCTATTATCTCTTCAATTATTTTCTCAGGTCCTCTCTCTCTCTCTTCTCCTTCTGGGACCTCTATAATGCAAATGTTGGTGTGTTTAATGTTGCCCCAAGGTCTCTTAGGTTGTTTTCATTTCCTTTCAATCTTTTTTCTATATTCTGTTCTGTGGCAGTGATTTCCACCATTCTGTCCCCCAGGTCATTTATTTGTTCTTCTCCCTCAGTTATTCTGATGTTGATTCCTACTAGTGTATTATTCATCTCTGTTCTTTAGTTCTTATAGGTCTTTGGTAAACATTTCTTAGGGGCTTCTTTGATAGCTCAGTTGGTAAAGAATCCACCTGCAATGCAGGAGAACCTGGTTTATTTCCTGGATTGGGAAGATCTGCTGGAGAAGGGATAGGGTACCCACTCCAGGATTCTTGGGCTTCCCCTGTGGCTCAGCTGGTAAAGAATCTGCCTGCAACTTCGGAGACATGGGTTTGATTCCCAGGTTGGGAAGATGCCCTGGAGAAGGGAAAGGCTACCCACTCCAGTATTCTGGCCATGAGAATTCAATGGACTTATACAGTTCATTTCTTGGATCTTCTCAGTCTTTGCCTCCATTCTTTTCCTGAGATTCTGGATCATCTTTACTATCATTATTCTGAATTCTTTTTCTGGAAGGTTGCTTCATTTAGTTGTTTTTCTAGGGATTCATCTTGTCCCTTTGTTACATAACGTTCAGCTTTTTCATCATGATTACCTTTCTGTAATATGATTTTTGTACAGCCACTATGAGGCTGTGCTGCTTCTTGCTCCTTCTGTCTGTCCTGTGATGACTGAGGGTAAGAGGCTTGGGTAAGATTCCTGATGGCGGGTGGGGGAGGGGGTACTGGCAATGGGAAAAACTGGGTCTTGCTCAGGTGGGTAGAGCCTTGCTCAGTTCAGTTCAGTTCAGTTGCTCAGTGGCGTCTGACTCTTTGCGACCCCATATATTGAAGCACACCAGGCTTCCTTGTCCATCACCGACTCCTGGAGCTTACTCAAACTCATGTCCATCGTGTTGGTGAGGCCATCCAACCATCTCGTCCTCTGTCATCCCCTTCTCCTCCCACCTTCAGTCTTTCCTAGCATCAGGGTCTTTTTAAATGAGTCAGTTCTTAACACCAGGTGGCCAAAGTATTGGAGCTTCAGCTTCAGCATCAGTCCTTCCAGTGAATATTCAGGACTGATTTTCTTTAGGATTGACTGGTTGGATCTCCTTGCAGTCCAAGGGACTCTCGAGAGTCTTGTCTAACACCACAGTTCAAAAGCATCATTCTTCAGTGCTCAGCTTTCTTTATAGTCCAACTCTCACATCAATACATGACTACTGGAAAAATCATAGCTTTGACTAGACGGACTTTTGCTGGCAAAGTAATGTCTCTGCTTTTCAATATGCTATCTAGGTTGTTCATTGCTTTTCTTCCAAGGAGCAAGTATCTTTTAATATCATGGTTGCAGTCACCATCCACAGTGATTTTGGAACCCAAGAAAAAATAAAGTTGGTCACTATTTCCACTGTTTCACCATCTGTTTGTCATGAAGTGAGGGGACCAGATGCCATGATCTTCGTTTTCTGAATGTTGAGCTTTAAGCCAACTTTTTCACTCTCCACTTTCACTTTCATCAAGAGGCTTTTTAGTTCTTCTTCACTTTCTGCCATAAGGGTGGTGTCATCTGCATATCTGAGGTTATTGATATTTCTCCCAGCAATCTTCATTCCAGCTTGTGCTTCATCCAGTTTGGCATTTTGCATGATGTACACTACATATAAATTCAATAAGCAGGGTGACAATGTACAGCCTTGATGTACTCCTTTTCCTATTTGGAACCAGTCTGTGGTTCCATGTCCAATTCTAACTTTTGCTTCTTGACCTGTATACAGATTTCTCAGGAGGCAGGTCAGGTAGTCTGATGTTCCCATCTCTTGAAGAATTTTCCAGTTTGTTTTGATCCACACAGTCAAAAAGCTTTAACATAGTGAATAAAGCAGAAGTAGATGTTTTTCTGGAACTCTCTTGCTTTTTTGATGATCCAGCAGATGTTGGAAATTTGATCTCTGTTTCCTCTGCCTTTTCTAAAACCAGCTTGAACATCTGGAAGTTCAAGGTTCATGTATTGCTGAAGCCTGACTTGGAGAATTTTAAGCATTACTTTACTAGCATGTGAGAAGAGTGCAATTGTGTGGTAGTCTGAGCATTCTTTGGCATTGCCTTTCTTTGGGATTGGAATGAAAACTGACCTTTCCCAGTCCTGTGGCCACTGCTGAGTTTTCCAAATTTGCTGGTATATTGAGAGCAGCACTTTCACAGCATCATCTTTCAGGATTTGAAATAGCTCACCTGGAATTCCATCATCTCCACTAGCTTTGTTTATAGTGATGCTTTCTAAGGCCCACTTGACTTCACATTCCAGGATGTCTGGTTCTAGGTGAATGATAATACCATTGTGGCTAGGTTTTGCTCAGTAAAGCTTTAATCCAATTATCTCCTGGTTGGTGGGGTTATGCTCTCTCCCTGGTAGTTTTTTTGCCTGAGGCAATCCAGCCCTGGGATCTACAGGCTCTATGATAGGGTTAATGACCAACTCCTAGAGAATTTATGCCATGAGTGACTTTCCAGTGCCCCATCCCTGCAGTGAGCTCCTGCTGACCCATGCTTCCACAGTAGACCCTCTAGCACTAGCAGTTAGTTTTGATTCAGTCTCCTGTGGGGGTCACTGCTCCTTTATTCTGGGTCTTGGTGCATGCAATATTTTGTTTGTAGCCTCCAAGACTTAGATCTGTTTCCTCCAGTCCTCTGACAGTCTTATAATCAAATCACTAGCTCTTAAGGCCAGATTCCCTAGGGATTCCCAGTCCCTTTTGTCAGATCTGCAGTCTGGGAAGACTGATGTGTGGTTCAGAACCTCCACAACAGTGGAAGAGCTTCTTTGATATTTTTTTTTTCTCCTGTGCATGGGTCACCCACGCAGTGGATTTAGGATTTGATTTAATCCTGATTGTGCCCCTTCTACCATCCTCCTGCAGCTTCTTCTTTGTCTTTGGATGCGGGGTATCTTTCTTTGGTGGGTTCCAGCATCCTCCTGTCAATGGTTGTTCAACATCTAGTTGCAATTTTGGTGCTCTCATAGGAGGAGATGAGCATATATCCTTCCACTCCACCATCTTGAAGCAAAACTGAATGTTTATTTTTAATGTTAATAATACTGCATTTTGCCTTAAGAAGTCACTTTAAAATAGGAGTGGGGGAGAAATATGGCTAGATTTTCATTTTAAGCAAAATGAGCCTAGAGCGGAGGAGCAGATTGCAATCATCAGGGATCTATCACTTTATTATCTCGTCTTTTCTTTGTTATGACTTTCATCTTGGAGAGTTTTCCCCCGGTTGGTGATAATGATGACTACCAACACATACATGTACACACCAATGGCATCAGAATTTTATCATACCAGATTAGCCTATGAGAGAAAGAATAATGTTTTTTTCCCAATGTCACATAAAAAAGAAATGGATGGATCAATGGATGGATGGGAACTTTATAGTTCTGACTTGTGTCATGTGCATGATTCTGTACTAGTCACTGCAGTCAAAGGGGATAAAATTGGACTGAAATGTACTGGTTTACCAGGCCTGGGGCTTTTGTCTTCTTCTTGTTCAGTGCTAGCCTTTATGGTGAATAAGGTAACATTTCTGGATTCTTCTTAATTTCATCATACCCCCAGGGATAATGGAAGAAGAGAGATCAAAATGGATGCATAACAGTGGCAACAATATGCCTGTTTGCTATCGTACAATTTATAATTCTGTTAATTATAATAATGGGTCAGTTCTAGGCCTAACCCTGCTTGTGTTTGTTTGCGAGAGAAATTGCACGGTTAAGAGTGCCCTTGACATTTTCCTAGTGGATAATTAGACTCCATTCATAGTATGGTTTCTTTCAATGGGTTGAGCATTGCCCTAGGAAGACTGATGGCTTAAATTTAATTATTAGATTCTGAAATACAAAGTAAAAGTGTTTTCTAAAAATTCTCCTAAATGTTACACATCTCCGGAATATAAATAAACAAACAAAATTGAACTATTGTTTAATGTAACCAACCACTGTGAGTACAGGAAGCAATAATAGCTGAAGTGCCTAAGTCCCTAATGATGGTCATCTATAGCTTTCTTTCAATAGTTCAATATCAATACATAGATGTGTGCTTCTATGTTGAATTTCTGACTCAGGAAACTTTTGTTATAAATGTTGACTATGGAAAACAAATGACAACTTCAGTCAGTGGTAAACAATCCACCTGCCAATGTAGGAGACTCGGGTTCGATCCTTTGGTCAGGAAGATCCCTGGAGAAGGAAACAGCAACCCACTCCAATATTCTTACTTGGGATATCCCCTGGAAGGAGGAACCTGGCAGGTTATAGTCCATGGTGCTTACAGAGAGTCAGATATGACTAAGCAATGAAACAAAAATAAACCAAACAAGATGGAATACAGATACATGTTTAAATATTTTGGGAGGAAAGATGTGTGTGCAATAGTTCCCAGACTCAATCAAAGCTCTTGTAAATCACCCCAAAAGTTTTTAAATCTCACAGTAGCTGAATAGCTATATGGTGTTGGGCAAGTAATTTGACTTTTTGATGTATAACACGTAAGAAGCTTTATATGCCTCACCTGGAGCCATACCTGATAAGATGGCAGGCTGATTGCCGAGGACAGAGCACCATTGGAGGTGAGTAGAAATGAAGCAGTCTTCACGGGATAGAATTTGCTATTCAAGACCCACAGAGATGTTATGGGGAGGGAGGTGGGAGGGGGGTTCATGTTTGGGAACACATGTAAGAATTAAAGATTTTAAAAATTAAAAAAAAATAGAAACAAATAAAAAAAATAAAATAAAATTTAAAAAAATAAAAAATAAAAGAAGAAAGAAAGCATGACTGAAACTCTGAAGCCAGGGTCAGAATAACATATTAGTGATTGATGGTGATGTCTTCTTTATAGGGTTAGAAACTGCAACACTTATAAATCTTGGTTAGAGAATGGTACTCAAGAGTTGCCAGAGGAGATCTGAAAGCCTCCATAGGATCTAGAGCAGAAAACTCACTCTTGACTCTTTCTGGCCACTGTCCACAATAATTACTGATATAAAGCATTTTAGAATGAGAACAGTTGCCAAATACATAGGTATTAGTGATGTGTAGCCAAACATGAGCTTAAGAATAACTTAGTGGAAAGAAAGTAGAGAAAAAACAAATACATTTTTTTCAAGAATTTCCATTATGAAAAGAGGAAGAATTTTGGAGTAGAGGATTGAGGAGAATACAGAGTCTGGTAAACATTTGTTTAGAAAATTCATGAAACCCATCTTCATACCAAAAAGGTTGAAACAATGAAGAGGGAAATGTTAGTCCGCCAAAAGAAAGGAGATTATGAATCATGTTATAAGACTTGTAGTCATGGATAAAAACAGGTATAGGTATATATGCTGTGAAATAGGAGAAAAATAATTATTCATACATATAAAACATAGGAAAAAATTAAGTAAAAGGAAAGAAGACTATTTTCAGAAAGAGAAAGAAAGATTAGAGTAATTAACAAAAGATATGTAAAACCTTTACCATAAAATTTAAGCATCAAGTAGGGTTATAAAACTATAAGGCTAGTATTTTATTTTCTTAACTGATGGAGTGATTTTAGATTTGTATATATAAAATCAAAAAAAATTAGTTGAAGGATTAGAAAGAATGTTGACAAAGTACAAAGTACTATGCAAAAGTTAGTTTCATTTATTTATTGTTGATTGTTATAAACATTGATATTAGTTTTCCATGTTCACTTACCAACATGTACGGTGTAAGTGAACATCATTTTAACCTCAACAGAATTTACACTGAAGACCTAAACATATTTAATTGTGATTGCACATATAATATACATAAGTGTGCTGTGTGCTTAGTTGCTCTGCTGGTGCTGCTGCTGCTAAGTCTCTTCAGTCGTGTCCGACTCTGTGCAACCCCATAGATGGCAGCCCACCAGGCTCCCCCGTCCCTGGGATTCTCCAGGCAAGAACACTGGAGTGGCTTGCCATTTCCTTCTCCAATGCATGAAAGTGAAAAGTGAAAGTGAAGTCGCTCAGTCGTGTCCGACTCTTCGTGACCCCATGGACTGCAGCCTACCAGGCTCCTCCATCCGTGGGATTTTCCAGGCAAAAGTACTGGAGTGGGGTGCCATTGTCGCTCAGTCATATCCAACTCTTTTGTGACGCCATGGAATGTAGTCCCCTGTAGGCTCCTCTGTCCATGGGAATTCTCCAGGCAAGAATACTTGAGTGGGTAGCTATGCCCTCCTCCAGGGGATCTACTGAACCCAGGGATCGAACCCAGGTCTCCCACACTGCAGGCAGATTCTTTACCATCTGGGCCACCAGGGAAGCCATATAATATTCAAATAGTGTTCTTATATAATGCATACCATGCCTCTTTCTGTACTGATTTTAGAGAACTAATCTTTAAATGATTAAAATTTGTGCTTTGTTTGGGAATTGCATGCTGAAAGCAAACTAGGAATGGAGACAGAAATAGTTTGTATGCATAAAGTTCCAAGTAACCTTGTAAACATAGTTCAACACATTGTTTTTACCCAAAGAAGTGACTGGAGAGTGATTTTGAATTATTTATGCTAACCATCTGTTCCTTGAATATCATATCTTCCAGAACAGACAAATCTCACGGCCTTCAGACTTTAGCTACTACTACCCCTAGATGAGCAGCTGTTTTCTTATCAAAAATCCATACTGAAGCTGTTCATCCTAAATTGGTGAATTTCATTAGTATCTCCAGGGTTCCAGCTGAATTTATCTATATAAACAGCATCCTCCTTAAAACCAGGTGCTTAAGTGGCTTATCCCAGTTCTATCATTTTAACAATAGTACTTAGAAAAAAAGAGGAAAACATTTTGTATTTTCTACTAAAAATAAAATGATTGCTTTCATTTACTACTGCTTTTTCTTATGAAAACAGTGCACAGTTGTCAACATATGGTAATGTTATGGTATTACTTTAATCAAAGAGTGGGCTCCATCCAAAATGTTTTGAATGGAATTAACATTTTTACAATAGTCTAATTATTGCAACTTTTAAAAGATACACTTAAAATGATTTCTGATAAACTCTAGTAATGTTTTAGGGCTGCTATAGCAAATTGCCATACTTGGTGCCTTAAAAGTATAGAAATTGGGACTGCCCTGGTGGTCCAGTGGTTGAGATTTGGCCTTCCAATGCAGGAAAGGTGGGTGTTCCATCCCTGATTGGGGAGACAAGATCACACATGCCTTGCAGCCAAAAAGTCAAAAGATAAAACAAAAACAATATTGTAACAATCAAGACTTTTAAAATAATCTGCATTAAAAAAAGAAAAAGCATAGAAATTAATTCTGTCACAGTTCCGGGAGCCAGAGTGCCAAAGTCAGGTGTCAGTAAGACCATACTACCTCTGGGTGCTCTGGGGGAGGATACCTCCTGCTTCTCCTGGATTCGGATTGACTATGCCAGTCTCTGTACTGTGGTCTTGTTCTTTCTTCTCCTGCTATCCTTAGTGTGTTTTATCTCCTTCTGTCTCTCCATCAGAATAACACTGAAGATGGCATTGAGAACACACACCAATAATCCAGGTTAACCAGTATATATATATATATATATACATATATATATATATATGTATATATATATTTGGTATGTTTGTTTGAACAATATGGTCTTTCTCCTTTTTAGGAAAATGAGTCGTTTATTTATTTTTACTTTGTTTTTCACTGCACTGAGTCTTTGTCGCAACACATGGGACTTTTCGCTGCATTGTGCGGGCTTTCTCTCACAGCTACACCCAGGTTTCTCTGCTGGCAATTCATGAGATCTAGAGCCTGTGGGCTCAGTACTTGTGGCACACAGGCTCTAGAGCTCTTGTTATCAAAGAAACAAATTGCAACAGGCAAATTAAAAAGGCAAGGGCAATTTTATCCAAAACTATTACAACAGGAGAGAAGAGGGACCTCAATTCTGCTTCGAATTGAGGAGAATTTTTAAATACTGGCATGAGCTGGTGGAAAAGTAGTGGGGGACAAGTAGGGGAGAGGTTTAGTCAATGTCAATCGGCCATCTGTGTTTGCTACTGGGTTAGAGGTAGGTTTCTGCCCTACCACAGAGAATGAGTGTGAGGGACTCTATCTTTCTCAATGGTTATATTTCAAAGGGTCCTTGAGAAAGACATCCCTGAGCTGTAAAACTGTCCAGAGGCTGTGATAAGATTTACATCTCAAAGGATCAGAGACAGAATTTACAATTGCAGTTTTTCTAAAGTAAATGTTCTAAGCAACATGAGGTCAGGGCTGCCTTAGTCCATTTGGGCTGCTATAACACATATATCACAAACTGGGTGGCTTGTGAACAAAAGAAGTTTATTTCTCATAGTTCTGGAGGCTAAGAAGTCCCAGATCAAGGTACCAACAGATTTGGTGTTTGGTGAGGGCCTGTTCTCTCATTTTTCCAACTACCAAAATAATCATCAAATATGATCACCAGAATACTAAATAAGCTTGCTAACTCTTAGTCAGAGTTCTTAAAATCTCTTGCTAACAGATACTTGAATGTGTAAAAGTGCCATCTAAACTTTCATAACACACTTTGAATCAGCTGCTTTATATCTTATGAGACTAAATTACGGACATTTCTGCTTGGGTCTCAATATGTTGCCTCTTGCATCTTTTCAAATATTCTTTTACTCTCTTTTCAAGATACTGTTGTATATTCCCAAATTTATTTTATAACTCATCCTCATTTCCTCCATATTGCTACTTTTCTTCAAAGGAAGCCCGTTAAGTCATCTCAGGTCAATTATAAATCAGCCCACTCAGGGTTTCCAGGAGGAGTACAGAGATGAACAAATTAAAAGCCATTTAAACATAAAGCACGTTAATGCTGAGAGCTTTGGGGTTATCATGGACTCATTCATCTTTACTTTCTGTACAAATATTATAAAATTGACTTTAGAGTCAAACAGATATTTTTTGAGGGACACAAAGTTTGGTTTATATTCACCAAATGAAAAAAAAATTAAAAATTATAGTAAAATACAAAGCAACAAGCTTCAGAATTATCATAGCAGAACATTGAAAATCTTGGCTTTGAACTGTTACAATCATCTTGCTCCCATTCTTCCTTACATGAGCCAAAACTGAGCCTCTTTTACTCAGGCTAGTTTCTGGAAATGCACTTGATTTATTTGTCTTTACTTCATTTTTAAGAATGTTATCATGTAGAAAATCCACTACTGATCCCACTTCTTTTCCTTGTCTGTAGGTATATGTTTCCAAGGGTCTTACAAAACCTCCTGTGAAGTTAATATCTCTCCTTATTGAAAACCTTTCCTTCCTTTTGGAAGGTGAAGCTAATACTAATTGGAATCTTTTAGAGCAGACTAACACCACTTCCTAACAAAGGAAACCTTCCTGCAGACTATCATCAAATGGAACTATTTAGTTGGTAGATACTGATGCAAAGAACACATACCAAATGGAATAACTGCTCACTTTTCAACTAAATCTTATTTAAGGAACATCACTTGAATGTTTCTCATCTAAGTAATAGCATTTTAATGTTCTTTCATGAGTCAGTACACCAATCGACGCTATATAGATTTCTTTTAAAGAGTGAGACTGATCTGTTCTAAAACTGTTATTTGAAATCAACCCTGAAGCTTAGCAGCATAAGGATTATTTCCATTTAAATTTTGCTTTAAATATCTTTTAATATGCTGAAGCCTTTTTATGCAGAAAGAAAAGTGCTTTTTTTTGTTTGTTTCCTGTGAAATTTTGAATAGTTGGTCAAGTAATAAGAGCATTCAAGGATCACATTTTTGAAGCTCAGCTTTAGTATAGATTTGTGACAATTGTTTGTAACTTAATTAGTGAAAATTAAGTTAGCTGGAGTAACAAAAGTCATTTATTTATTTATTTATTTGTCTTAAATCTTGAAATTTGACAAATCTTGACTGGACCATTTTATTTAACTAAGACAATACATATACTTATATCTCTAAATCTGTTGAGTTTTCCTTTCCACCCTTAAATAGTATATTTAGCATGAATATAAACCCCTTATGATTATACAGGGGAAGTGAGAAATAGATTTAAGGGACTAGATCTGATAGATAGAGTACCTGAAGAACTATGGACTGAGATTCGTGACATTGTACAGGAAACAGGGACCAAGACCATCCCCATGGAAAAGAAATGCAAAAAAAGCAAAATGGCTGTCTGGGGAGGCCTTACAAATAGCGGTGAAAAGAAGAGAAGTGAAAAGCAAAGGAGAAAAGGAAAGATATAAGCATCTGAATGCAGAGTTCCAAAGAATAGCAAGGACAGATAAGAAAGCCTTCCTTAGCGATCAATGCAAAGAAACAGAGGAAAACAACAGAATGGGAAAGACTAGAGATCTCTTCAAGAAAATTAGAGATACCAAGGGAACATTTCATGCAAAGATAGGCTCAATAAAGGACAGAAATGGTATGGACCTAAAAGAAGCAGAAGATATTAAGAAAAGGTGGCAAGAATACACAGAAGAACTGTACAAAAAAGATCTTCATGACCTAGATAATCATAATGGTGTGATTACTCACCTAGAGCCAGACATCCTGGAAGGTGAAGTCAAGTGGGCCTTTGAAAGCATCACTACGAACAAAGCTAGTGGAGGTGACGGAATTCCAGGTGAGCTATTTCAAATCCTGAAAGACGATGCTGTCCCAGCAAATTTGTAAAACTCAATATGCCAGCAAATTTGGAAAACTCAGCAGTACCCACAGGACTGGAAAAGGTCAGTTTTCATTCCAATCCCAAAGAAAGGCACTGCCAAAGATTGCTCAAACTACCACAAAATTGTACTCCTCTCACATGCTAGTAAAGTAATGCTCAAATTTCTCCAAGCCAGGCTCCAACAATACGTGAAATTTGAACTTCCAGATATTCAGGTTGGTTTTAGGAAAGGCAGAGGAAACAGAGATCAAATTGCCAACATCCACTAGATCATCAAAAAATCAAGAGAGTTCCAGAGAAACATCTATTTCTGCTTTATTGATTATGTCAAAGCCTTTGACTGTGTTGATTACTATAAACTGTGGAAAATTTTGAAAAGATTGACATACCAGACCACCTGACCTGCCTCTTGAGAAACCTATATGCAGGTCAGGAAGCAATAGTTAGAACTGGACATGAACAACAGACTGGTTCCAGATAGGAAAAGCAGTACATCAAGGCTGTATATTGTCACCCTGCTTATTGAACTTCTATGCAGAGTACATCATGAGAAACGCTGTGCTGGAAGAAGCACAAGGTGGAATCAAGATTGCCAGGAGAAATATCAATAACCTCAGATATGCAGATGACACCACCCTTATGGCAGACAGTGAAGAGGAACTAAAGAACCTCTTGATGAATGTGAAAGAAGAGAGTGAAAAAGTTGGCTTAAAGCTCAACATTCAGAAAACTAAGGTCATGGCATCTGGTCCCATCACTTCATGGGAAATAGATGGGAAACAGGGGAAACAGTGTCAGATTTTTTTTTGCAGGGGAGGTGCTCAAAAATCACTTTAGATGGTGACTGCAGCCATGAAATTAAAAGATGCTTATTCCTTAGAAGGAAAGTTATGACCAACCTAGATAGCATATTACAAAGCAGAGACATTACTTTGCCAACAAATGTCCATTTAGTCAAGCCTATGGTTTTTCCAGTGGTCATGTATGGATGTGAAACTTGGACTGTGAAGAAAGCTGAGCACCGAAGAATTGATGCTTTTAAACTGTGGTGTTAGAGAAAACTCTTGTGAGTCCCTTGGACTGAAAGGAGATCCAACCAGTCCATTCTAGAGGAGATCAGTCCTGAGTGTTCTTTGGAAGGACTGATGCTGAAGGCTGAAACTCCAGTACTTTGGGCACCTCATGTAAAGAGTTGCCTCATTGGGAAAGACTCTGATGCTGGGAGGGATTGGGGGCAGGAGGAGAAGGGGTCGACAGAGAATGAGATGGCTGGATGGCATCACCGACTTGATGGACATGAGTCTGAGTAAACTCTGGGAGTAGGTGATGGACAGGGAGGCCTGGTGTGCTGCGATTCATGGGGTTGCAAAGAGTTGGACACGACTGAGTGACTGAACTGAACTGCAGTGAACTGAAAGAAGCAGTGGTTCCGAAAACTTTTCTTCATTTGCAACTCATGCTTGTTTGCTTAGTTGCTCAGTCTTATCTGACTCTTTGCAACCCTTTGGATTGTAGCACACCAAGGTCCTTTGTCCATGGGATTTTTCAGGCAAGAATACTCTAGTGGGTTGCCATTTCCTTCGCTAGGGCATCTTCCTGACTCAGGGATCAAACCTGTATCTCCTGCATTGCGGGTGGATTCTTTACTTGCTGAGCCATCAGGGAAGCTCATTTATAATTCATGGGGGTCACCAAAACTGTGGATGCCTACATTCCATCCCTAGATATATTACTTTATTTGTTATGGAATGGAACTTGGATGGGCTTTTAAAGACTGAGGTGACGCTAATATATACCAAAGCTTAAGAAGAGAACCACTGTTGTAGGGAAATAAGATTTCCTTGTTGGAACAAAATGATTAATGATTGATAAGTTATCACTGTTTAAACAGGGAGGTTGCATCCTAGAAATCAGCATGTTTATTTATACATTCATTTAAATATCTTCAATTTCCAACCCAGCAGATCTTAAAAGTATCCTCACTACCACTTTGCTTACAGATTACTAGTTCATAACACCCAATGTTTTCCTATTTGCATTTAAAAATCGCTTTCCACTAAAGATAATATTTGAAAAATCCCATCCTATTTCTTTTTACTGAAAAGAATAGTTTTGTGGAGAGAAAAATATATTTGAATATAATTAGATGATGACAAAGTTCATTTATGGGCTTCGCTGGTGGCTCAGACAGTAAAGAATCTGACTGCAATGTGGGAGACCTGAGTTTGATCCTTGGGTTGGGAAGATCCTCTGGAGGAGGGCATGGCAACCCACTCCAGTATTATGGCCTAGACAATCCCGTGGACAGAGGAGCCTGGCGGGCTACAGTCTATGGGGTCACAAAGAGTCAGACTCAACTGAATGACTAAGTGGAGCACAGCACACCACAAGTTCATTTATAATGCAGAAATCATAGCATATTGAACACGAAGCTGATGGTGTAGACTGCTTATTTATTTTCTTAAGGGAAAAAAAAAGCCCTTGGTTACTCCATATTCCCTAATTCTCTTTATGAGTCACTTTCTTTCAGATTAAAGTGACATTCTGAATTTTGAGAGACAAGTATTTGTACACTCTCCAGTAGAAGAAATCCATAATCATTTGTGGTGGGGGAGGGGCAGATTCTTTTGTCCTTCTATCAAGACTTCACCCAGGAGTTTGAAAGCTTGTGGTTGAGGAACACTGGACCCTGAATCTTACACCATATGTGCTTTTGCACCAACTGTGAATTGTTGAGCACACAATTTAACACTGATAGATTATTCGTAAAATGAAAAACTTCACCTGTTGAAGATACAAAGCTGTGATCAGACCCTAGATTCATCTACATCTTCAAAAATACAGAATCCTAGTTCCCTAGACACATTGAAACCTAAATTTGGGGAATTTTGTATTCTTTAAAACATTTCTTTTCTGTTATCAAACAACTTCCCCTAGGACCATTTCTGAATTTAGAGAAATTATACTGGTCCTTCATTGGACGGACTGATGCTGAAGCTGAAACTTCAATATTTTGGATACCTGATGTGAAGAACCAACTCACTGGAGAAGACCCTGATGCTGGCAAAGGTTGAAGGTAAAAGGAGAAGAAGGCAACAGAGGATGAGATGGTTGGATGGCATCATTGACTCAGTGGACATGAGTTTGAGCAAACTCCAGGAAATAGTGAAGGACAGGGAAGACTGACATGCTATGGTTCTTGGGGTCACAAAGAGTTAGACACAATCTAGGACTGAACAACAACAGTACAGCTCATATAATATGCAATTCTCCCCAGACATATTTTATTAAGCAAACCAATTATAATTATGTATTTTATTAGAATGTGAGGCACTGAAGATTAAAATATGAAATAAAATTGTGTCTTTGAAAGACACTCAGGATAGAGCTTATAAAGATAACAGTAAATGAATGCTGTGCTAATACCCAAAAGAGTCGTTTATGGTTACTGACCTTTTGGATCACAGCTCCTAAGATTTCACCACCTACTATGGTGGAAGATGTGGCTTTCTTTATTGTACTTTATACACACATTTTTTTGACCTGAGTCTGTGAAAAGAGTAGGTGTTTCACGCATGTATTTGAAATAATTTTACTTTTAATATGATTTTAAAGGGTATTTCTTTCATTTATAGACAATATATTTCTGTTATACTCATTGTTGTTGTTCAGTAGCTAAGTTGTGTCCAAATCTTTGAGACCACATGAACTGCATCATGTCAGGCTTCCCTGTCCTTCACTATTTCCTGGAGCTTGCTCAAACTCATATCCATTGAGTTGGTGACGTCATCCAACCATCTCATCCTCTGTCAGCCACTTCTCTTGCCCTCAATCTTTCCCAGCATCAGGATCCTTTCCAATGAGTCAGCAATTCACGTCAGGTGACCAAAATATTGAAGCTTCAGCTTCAACATCAGCCCTTCTTCTTTCAATGTGAAAGCGAAAGTCACTCAGTCGCGTCTCACTCTTTGTGACCCCAAGAACTATCCAGTCCATGGAATTCTTCAGGCCAGAATATTGGAGTGGGTAGCCTTTCCCTTCTCCAGGGGATCTTCCCAACCCAGGGATCAAACCTAGGTCTCCTGCATCACAGGCGAATTCTTTACCAGCTGAGGCACAAACGAAGCCCAAGAATACTCGAGTGGGTAGCCTATCCCTTCTCAGCTGATTTTCCTCACCCAGCAATCAAACTGGTGTCTCCTGCATTGCAGGTGGATTATTTACCAACTGAAATATCAGGGAAGTCCCTCTTTCCTCTTTGGGTAACCCTAATTAACTCTGCTAGTTGATGTTTTTTATAGCTATATTTTAGGGTCCAAATCTTTGGATTTTACTGTTATAATCTAATAGATGGCATAATGTGAGTTCAAGATAGCAAGAAAAATAAAAGACAGCAATGTGTACACTATTTCTATTCATTTTGCACTTTTGTAATCTCTTTAATGATAACCCCTTAAAATCAAGTAGAGAGATTGCTGCATCAGCTTAGTCTGCTTTCTACCAATCTGAAATTCACAAATAAGGTAATATCTCAGAGATTCAAGTTTTTTGCTTTTTGTTTGTTTGTTTGTTTTAGTAAATGTAGCTTTGAGAAAATTAATGGAGAAAAATATACAAGGGCTTGGCAGTACTTTTTTCTCTTATTCCTTTTAAAACTTGGAGATCATCTAAAACTCCAGATGTCGTTATATGAAACAAACATGAGCTTGTAACAGATATGTAAAAGGCGGCAGCCAGGCTGGGGATCAGAGGCTGTGAGGAATAATACCACCTTAAATCCTATATATTTATTATTTTTGTTGTTTAATATTTTCCTTTTCTTTTTCTATGACTTTTATGTCAAATAACTATGACACATAGTTATTTGACTAGCTCGCCAGAAACACGAATACATCAATGTATGTGTGTGTTCAGTCCCTCAGTTTTAGCCAACTCTCTCTGACCACATGGACTGTAGCCTTCCAGGCTGCTCTGTCCATGAAATTTTCCAGGCAAGAATACTGAAGTGGGTTTTCATTTCCTTCTCCAGGGGGTCTTCCCAACAGAGGGATCAAGCCTGCATTTCCTGTGCCTTCTGAATTGGTGTGCATGCATGCTAAGTCACTTCAGTCATGTCAGACTCTTTGTGACCCCATGGTACTGTAGCCTGCCAGGCTTCTCTGTCCATGGGAGAATCTGTCCAATCTGAATTGGCAAGCAGAATCTTTACCCATTGTACCACCTGGGAAGCTCAGAATACATCAATGGGTGGGGACAAAAGAAACCCCAAGAAAACTGCTCTCTTTAGCAGAGGAAGGGCAACCTGGAAAGAGAAAACTTTCAGACAATAAACACCATTCCTGACCCTGCCAAATGCCTCAGAAAAACCTGCAGCCCTAAGCTACCTCTGCCAACAAATGCCAAGTTGGGAACCTAGATTTCTGTGATGAAGTTATTTAGCACCACCCCAACCCCCCACCCCCCACCCCCCACCACCAATGAGCTGATGTCATAAAAGACCAAGTAGAGAGCCTGGACTTTCAGTCCTGCTGGGTGATAGTGATTACCCTCACCTCCATGGTGTCAGAGGATACCTAGGGAAGAGTCAGAACTTTACCACCAAGGGAGCAAGAAGCCCAAGGCCCTGAAGTGTCAGGGGAGGTTCATTGTAGAGCAGTGATGACTCCCCAGTTCCCTCATATTAAGACTTTATCAAGAAAGGTATCATTGGAAACCTGAGATCCACTCTGCTTCTAGCAGTAAGGGGAAGCCCTTCTTTCCAGGGGCTTCAATGTATTAGATTGAAACTTGGACTTTCACCTTGACCTGGCATTAATAAGGTGATGCCTTTCTTTGCTTGAGCAATGTCAGAAGTGACCTTCTAAAACACATTTAAATAAGACCCAGTGGTTCCTAGCATAATACTCAGAAGACTCATGTTTCAATTGAAACTACTTATCATAGGAAATACCAGAAAATCTCAAGTTGAATGAAAAAAGATCATTAATAAATACCAACAGCAAGATGATACAGATTTATCTGAGAAGGATTTTAAAGGGGCCATAAGAAAATGCTTCAGTGAACATTTAGGAACTTGATTGCAACAAACGAAAATATACAAAGTCTCAGACTGAAGTTAAGCCAACTACTAATACTAAGGTAAAGGTGACATATTTCTTACAAGACTGTCTTAACTTTTGACACCAATTTCAAGTCTGAAGTTTCCCCAAACTACCCTCACTTTTGCTATGTAAGCACTCACAGATGTCACTGAAAGTTACTATACTCATGGTTATACTGATGGTTGCACATTATCACAAGAAAAGGATACATTTAGCCAGGAAATCTGAGAAGGCAATGACACTCCAGTACTCTTGCCTGGAGAATCCCAGGGACAGGGAGCCTGGTGGGCTGCTGTCTATGGGGTCGCACAGAGTCGGACACGACTGAAGCGACTTAGCAGCCAGGAAATAGGCACATAGGACAGAGTCCAAGGAATTACTGGAGTTAGATCTTCTTTTGCCCTCTCCCTGCAGAATCAGGGCATGTTGCTTTCCTTGCATTGGTTTGTGACAATTTATATGGTGTGTCACCAGTCATGAAAGGTCATCTGAACCTCTGCGTTTAGTTTTTATTGGGGGCTCCATCACATAGGCACAACTGATTAATTGATTGCCTATGTAGCTAATCTCAGTCTCCAGGTCAAGTCCCAAAGTCCCCACAGTACATTATATTATTGATTTTTCTGGTGTGTCAGGCCCCTCCCTAAATAACACTGTTCATGGCCCCTAGGCAAAACGACACTCCTAACAGGCATGACACAGATTAGCTCCCATGAGCTGAGAGCAAAGACTAGACCTCTGTTTTTGGCAAAGATAAGTTGTTGTTGTTGCTACATACTCTACAAAGAAATAAAAGTTATTAACAGAAGACCAAACGGGAATTTTATAAATGAAAGTTATAATAACTGCAACAAAACATAGATAGATTCAATAACTGAATATAGAAGAAAGAAGAGTCAATGGACTGCAAGATAGGACACTATAAATTACTGAATCTAAAAGCAAGATAGACAAAATAGAGTAAAAAAGTTAAATTAAAGAAAAACAAAACAAAACAGAGCTCCAGGGAACTGTAGTGCTCTGACAGATTTACCTTTCATGTCATTGAAAGGAGAGTGACTTGGAAGCAAAGAGAAGGAGAGGGTGAGCATTATTCAAAGATGCTCTGGCTGAAAATTTCCCTAATTTGCCAAAGATACAAAGTTATAAGATCAAGAAGTCGGAAAAAAGCCCCAAAGAGAATGGACACACACAAAAAATCCACACCAAGGACATCAAAGTCAAAATTCTGAAAGCTAAAGGCAAACATAATATCTTGAAAAGACTAGGGGAGAAATAACAGCTTTCTTAAGGGGGTACAGCTTGAATGACTTCTACTGAAAACTATGGAGAACAGAGAAAGTGACACAACTTTTTTCCAGCGTTGATGGAATAGAAATGCTAACCAGGATTCACCAGCCAGGAATAAATACATTTCAAGCACTAAGGAATTTCAAGATATTCTCAGATGAAGGAAAATTAAAATAATTTATCATCAACATAGCAACCCAAAATGATTGCTAATGAAATTTCTCTAAACAGAAAGAAAATTATAAAATAATCAAAAATCTAAGAGAAAGAAAGAACAGAAAGATTAAAAAATATAAGTAAACTCTTACACTTGAGTTTTCTAAGTTACGTTTGATAGCTAAAAAAATTTATAGTACTGTCTGATGTGGTTTTCCATGTATGTAGAGAAAAGGTAGGAGAATTATACTATAAAAGAGGAATCAATTCAGTTCAGTCGCTCAGTTGTGTTTGACCCTTTGCGACCCCATGGACTGCAGCGTGCCAGGCTTCCCTGTCCATCACAATTCCTGGAGCTTGCTCAAACTCATGTCCATCAAGTTGGTGATGCCAAAGAAGCATAAAAGAACTTAAAGAGGAAGTAATGTTTCTACATTCCCTTTACTGGCCAAACCTCCACACTAGTACCCTGTAATTAGTTATGTATATATAGTGTAATACCTAATGCAGCTATTTTAAATAGGCCTATAGAAAAATCAAAATAAAATTCTAAGCAATGTTTATGCAATGCACAGAAAGGCAGTAAAAATAAAAAGGAAAAACAGGGCACAAAAAAGAAAATAAAAATAAAGTGGTATGGTCAGACCTTCACATATCATCAATAATTTCATGAAAAATAGATAGTTCTCTTTACTTGTATTAGATAAACACTGTAAATAAGTACATCATCAGTTGGTTGGTTAAACCAACGGCAGCGCATTCACATCACTGTGTTCTACTCACCATTAACAGGGAATGAGTGATCCGTATTGGTCCATATGATTACTTGGCTAAATCTTGAAGGCATTATGCTGAATAAAAAACAGAAGACAGTTTCAGTAAATCACATATAATCTAATTCCATTTGCATGACATGTTAGAGAAAAAATTGTTAGTGGCTGCCAGGGGTTAGGGATGGTCAGAGGAAGAGAAACCAGTTGAACTATAAAGGTGCAGAGGAGTAATTTTGTATCTCATACAAAATTATCTCATAAATTTGTATCTCACTTGTGGTGGTGATTAATACATCTAGCCTTCTGAGAAAATAACACAGAACTTCACACACACACATCATTCCAAAGTCACTGTTCTGGTTTTGGTACTGTGCTGTATTGATATAAAATATAATCTGTGTGTATGTGTGTGCTCAGTCATTCAGTGGTGTCTGCCTTTGCGCGACCCCATGGACTGTAGCCTACCAGGCTCCTCTGTCCATGGAATTTTCCAGGCAAGAATACAGAAGTGGGTTGCCATTTCCTACTCCAGGAAATCTTCTCAACCCAGGAATGTCAAATTTGATTCTCTTGCATCTCCTGCAATGCAGACTTTTTTTTTTTTTTTTTAAATCACTGTGCTGCCTGGGAAGCCCAAAATGTAATCATTAGGAGACACTAAATAAAAAGGTATACAGGAGTCTCTCTGTACAATTATATAGCTTCATATGAATTTTTATTATTTTAACATTAAAAGTTGGGAATTCCCTAATGGTCCAGTGGTAAGGACTCTGTGCTTCCACTTCTGGGGGCCCAAGTTAGATCCCTGGTTGGGGAACTAAGATCCTGCAAGCCACACAGTGTGGTCAAAAAATTTAAAAAAAAAAAGGATAAAAATAAATAAATGAAACAGTTAAAGAAAAGATATTTAGTATTAAATAGCAATGTGTAAAAGTTTTCATCTTTTGGTAATACCTTATTTCTAAGATCATTGAAAAATCAATTGGGGTTAGACTCTTTTTTTTGCTAATATTGAGTAGCAGATTCTAAATGATTTGTTAAGCAAATTTATGTGCTAATTCATAAACCTCACAAATCCTCCTAGGTGGCTTCTTACCATGACTTATGAAAATATATAACTTTGCTGGACTTCTTACCTGTCCTGCAGCAATTCTTAGACTCCTAAAGGCATGTTCATATACCATAAGGGTTAGATCTAGTTTCCTAATGCAGAAGCTAATTACTCTGATTTCAAAAGATAATAAAACTTATTTTATCCCAAGAGGGCCAAGTAGTCACAGCTCACTCTAATTTCCTCACTTAAGCCTCAAAGGGCCAAGAAGACAGCAGGGACTATCTCCTTGGGTCTGTACTTTTCAAGGAGAGAGAAAGATCCAGAATTTGAACACATTCTAGGCTGGGAGAAAATAATATAAAATTTGAATACAGGAGGCTAGTTGGTTCCTGAAGATATTTCACACACATACGAAAGAGTTGAAGTTCAGATTCAAGCTCATGTATTTCCAAGGAGACCTTTAAATTAGGGAAGGGGACCGCTGTCTCCTTTCTCTTTCTAAGTGGAAAGAGCCGTTTATCTTGGTGCCTCATCTATGAGTATGGGACTACTTGTGGGGAAAAAAAATTGCATTACCTTTAATCATGTCACTCCAGAAGTAAGGACTGAGGCAAAGAGGAGCACACTAGTGTTATAAAATATTTCATGAAAGAATGAGGATACCTAGCATTTAAGATAAAAATAACAATAAATATTACAACTCTAGCATTACTCCACTTTATGGAACAGATATGTGACAGAGAAGGTAAATAACCTTCCCCAAGGTCATAGGGTTTCTGGAGGACAATATGGGAACTAAAGCCTAGATGGACTGGCTTTAGAATCTATTCACTGAGCTCCCATCCTATAACAGAGAAAGCAGAAATTTAATTTAACGAGATTACAAACTAATATTAGATAAGGTATCCTGAGTATTTCTCAAGCAGATCTGTTTTTCTACAAGGATGATTCACTTTATATGCAAAGTAAATCTTATCTTGTTTTCTCTGTAGGGAATTTATAATTAGATGGATGAAAATTCAGGATTCTTTTTAATAATTTAAAAGGAAATAGAGTGTTAACAATTACCACTTTTTGTCAGGGAAAGGACGTGGGTTGAAGAATGTAGACACAAATACATGCCAAAATCTGGGTTGCCATAACTATTCAGAGACCTGGGAATATCACATTTAAGATTACAAACAGTCTCTGGGAGTTCTCAATATAATTATGTTTTCCTTATTATTTTGCATGGGTGTTAATTGCCTACTAGTAATTAACTTCCCATGTGACTGTCAAGAAATGTAATCAATAGTGAGAGCCTAGGGACCAGCCTGTCTTGGCTTCTGTGACCAATATCCTTTTCTCACCCCTGGCAAGGTGTTTCTGTTATAATAAAAGAGATAGGTGCAAATGTACAAGGTTACTTCAGCAAGCCACCAGCTAAATCAGTGCATTTCATAGTTCTGAAATTAAAATATAGCCAATCAGAACTTTGAAATATAATTGCCTCATTTTCAAACTTAAATACATTATGAGCCTCCTGCTAGTGCCGCACCTGGCAAATCTACTTATTAAAGTGGTGAAGAGAAGAGTTTGCTGAGACATTTTAAATATTATGCTGACATTGTAATAAAAGAAAGGAAAAAGGTAGGCATGATCTAATTCTACTGATGTCTGCTCCATTTAATAGATACTGTTATTCCCGTAAAGCCTGTAACTAAATTTTATCCGTAGAAATATTTCACATAATATTGTGTACAAAGTAAAACCTTCTGAATTTAAATATATGACTTCCTGTATAGTTCTAAAATCTCTCCTGACTTTTTTATTACCCTGATACTGTTTTATCATTTAACTCACCCGATGTGTTTAATATTCCTTTTAGAGCAAGTCTGTTTTCTTTCATCTCTGTAGTGGTCGTCAATGCATTTATAGATATTTATGTAACCAATGGGTAGGGGCTGTGAGAAAGATGGAATCCTGTCTGTGTTGAAGTCCTGGCAAAACAGTCATAGGTGTTCTGAGATGTGATTAATCCTTATCAGTAAGTAGGGAAGATATAGAACCAGAGTTCAGATTTTTGGCATAAGTATTTTTACCTAATTCCTTAGATATTTTCTCTGTTCTTTCTTAGATGCCATAGATTATAATGAAGTATTGGATTATTGATTGACAAAACTGAGTGCTTACAATGTGGGATAATACAATTTGGCTTATACAAAAGGCAATTACACTGAATAAATATCTTTAAAACCCAAATGGTTTTAGCGCTAGGAATAATCACAACATACAGCCCATTCCAATATTCTTGCCTGGAGAATCCTCATGGACAGAGGAGCCTGGAAGGCTATAGTCCATGGGGTTGCAAAGAGTTGGACACAACTGTGTGATTAAGTACAGCACACACACAGATAATCCCACCAAACACACACGCACACAACATGTAATCACAATAATATAGACATAAGAAAGAAAAATAAACACATACAGAGTGTAGGAAAGGTCCCCAATCTAAATATACTAACAATAGGGAAACATAATGTGTGTCAAAGTACTATGTGCAAACATTCACACATGATACGCATTATGCTACATGATTTAGGAACTGTAGGTCCATAGTATTGATTTGACCAAAGAGTTAGTTTGGGTTGTTTCATTAGATATTACAGAAAAACCTGAACAAACTTTTCGGCCAACCCAATACTATATGCAAAAACTCTTTTGAACATGTACTCCAAAATTTATAATATTTCACCCTTTAGAATGATTATATGATACAAACACTACATGCTACATAGCACTCCATCTTGTGTGAGACCATGTGATAGCCTCAGGTTGCTTCAGGAAGGATTTATTTCCAAGAGAATATAAGTAATATTGGGCTTGTTTGTCAATTATAAATGCTTGCTTGTTTTTTAGAGCTTCTTGGATTTTAGTATTGCAAACGCAGACTTATGGAATTTGTTAGCAAAACATTATTTTTCTGATTTTGCAATTATTAAGTAAATAGCATTTTTCATTAACATTATGCATGGAAGATATGGATTTGTTTCCAAAAAATAGGCTCACATTGAGTCTGAAAATAATGACAAAGACAGATTATGCTGCCTCTGGATTTGTTGTCGCTGTATAACCTGGTCTCCACTCACTACCACAGTAGTTTTGTGTTAGCTGTGAGATACTTCCATGAGAAACAAACAGAAACAAAGGGGTATTGGCCTACTGGCCAGTCTACAGGTAGCAAGAAAAGATGTCCACCCATATTACGCTTTGGTAATGCTGTCGTTTGCAGTTACTTGAAGGAAACCCTCTTGGCTTGTGCAATTATAGCTCTAGTGAAAGAGGTTAAAAAGCAGAGCCTTCATAGTATGCGTTGATAGGTAATAGCTGTGTTTGACCATGTAATGAAGAAGCAAAAGAATTCTCTTTGGGACATGAAAGCTACAAGCTGTCTTTGGGACTTGAAAGGGAAAAAGTCCAAACATTTCAGGCCTCCAGACTTAAAAGAAGTAACTGCTTCTTGACTCTAAGCCCTAAAACGTTAAGAAAGAAAAAGTCTAAGGGTTGCATGTTCAGTAAAAGATCAGAATACGGACATGGTCTTCCTTTAGAATCTTCACCGCTTCCAGGTCTTCCTCAAATCTATGACGTAGAGAAAGGCAAAATGTAAAGAAATATAGCAGATCTAGGATCTATCTCTGAAAAACAACTATGGAAGCAGTTACTGGTAAAGGGAAATCATGAAAGGAAGAACCTCCCAGACAGTAACACCAGCCCTAATCAAGAAACAATTTCCTCCCCTAGGGTAAGGAGACCTTACAGTGTCTGCTATGGTGTGTTCTAGGATGACTAATCATAGTAACTTCTGTGTGTCTCCTGTTCACATCTCTTTAAAATAGATTATTTTTAATTGGAAGGTATTGCTTTACAATATTGTGCTGGTTTCTGTCATTCATCAGCATGAATCAGCCGTAGGTATGCTTATATCCCCTTCCTCTTGAATCTCCTCCAATCCCCCACTCCATCCCATTCCTCTAGGTTATCTCAGGGCACTAGGTTTGAGCTCCCTGAATCATGCAGCAGGTTCCACTGGCTCTCTATTTTACATATGGCAATGTATATGTTTTAATGCTACTCTCTTCATATACTTGAATAGTAGTGCTAGGTATAGGAGGCAAATAACTCATCTTTTTAATTTGTTATCATGTAGACACATGGTTCAGTTCAGTTTAGTTCAGTCACTCAGTCGTGTTTGAAGCTTTGCGACCCCATGAACCTCAGCACCCCAGGCTTACCTGTCCATCACCAACTTCCAGAGTCCACCCAGACTCAGGTCCATTGAGTTGGTGATGCCATCCAACCATCTCATCCTCCGTCGTCCCCTTCTCCTCCTGCCCTCCATCTTTCCCAGCATCAGGGTCTTTTCCAATGAGTCAGTTCTTCACATCAGGTGGCCAAAGTATTGGAGTTTCAGCTTCAACATCAGTCCTTTCAATGAACACCCAGGACTGATCTCCTTTAGGATGGACTAGTTGGATGTCCTTGCAGTCCAAGGGACTCTCAAGAGTCTTCTCCAACACCACAGTTCAAAAGCATCAATTCTTCTGTGCTCAGCTTTCTTTATAGTCCAACTCTCATATCCATACATGACCACTGGAAAAACCATAGCCTTGACTAGATGGACCTTTGTTGACAAAATAATGTCTCTTTACATGGTAGCCATATTATATCTGAACTTGACTTACAAATTAGTACACACCTCTCAGATAACCTGGTCTTCGCACTTGATTCAGTGGTAGAATATTTGGGTTATCTTTCCTGGGAGAGATGTGAGAAGAGGGACAAAGGAGATCTGATGAGGAGGAGGGCAGATTGCAGAGAGAGAAATACTCATCAGGTATCCTATTTGCTCCCTCAATTCTTTTCTAGTCCTATTGCAGTTACATAGTGCTGAGTGAAAAACTGTTGACAAATAAAAAGTAAGTGCAAGTGAAAGGTGTCATTTCTGGGCTATGGCAGTAAAAAAAAAAAAAAAAAAAGAAAGAAAGAAGGAAACACAGAAACATACATCTCTTTCTTGCCCCTTACCGTGGAAACCACGAAGGCTTTATGTTCCACTGTGTGCCATTGATGCCAGAGCCAGAACCTCCGTGAGCCTCGGACCTAGTAGAGTCCTCCACTGCTCCACCGGGCATGTGAGATGAGCAAGAAATACACTGTTGTTGCTTTAAGCATCCAAGATATGGGGGATGGTTTGTTACAGCAGCAAAAATGTGCCTTTCCTGACCATCACAAGACAGGTAAGAGATGATAACTAGATAGATAGATATTACTAGATAGATGATAGCTGGATACTGATGATAAATACAGAGATAATCTTTTTTTATATGTTTAGTGTCCTATAAAGATGCAATTTTATAATAATCTTTTTAAAAATAATTTTATTTATTTATTTTTGACTGTACTGCAAGGGATTTTCATTTCTCTCATTGAGACAAGCAGGAGCTACTCTCAAGTTGCAGTGCACAGGCTGCTCATTGCGGTGGCTTCTCTTGTTGCAGAGCATGGGTTCTAGGGTGTGAGGGCTTCAGCAGTTGTGGTTCCCAGGCTCTAGAGCATGGGCTCACTAGTTGTGGCGCGCAAACTTAGCTGCTCTGAGGCACGTGGGCTTTTCCTGGATCAGGGATCAAACACATGCCTCCTGCATTGGCAGGTAGATTCTTTACCACTGAGCCACCAGAGAACCCTATAGTAATCTTTTTTTCTTGAATTTCTGTAATATGCAATAGGAAAAATAAAATTGTGATTTGCTAGCAATATATAGATAATTATTCCTAAACCTTTCTTGAACAGTTACACTGACTGCATTTGTTTGTGCAGAGAGGCAGCAACATTTCTGGCTAATATTTCCATGGTTTCCACTACAAAGAATCATTCCTTGAAACTGGAAGTCTAGTTTTTTTTAGGATTTTTTTAAGTAACGTGTGTGAACAACTAAAGTCCAATGCAACAGAAAAATAAGTGTGCTTCCATTATAGTCCTATGTGTTTTTCCACAGCCTATGAAAGACCACAAGATATCTTTAAGTTGTATTTCTTTGGTAAATCACTAACATAATGCTTGCACAATAGTGAAGCATCACTTTATCGAACATTTGTTTGGGAGCTTGAAATATTTGTTCTATTGTAGATCAATCCCTCTGATAACAATTTCACTAGCTTTGCAATTTGCTTTTTCAATTTAATGTTGCCAGTGGTGTTAGACCTGTTATTATTTTCATTGCTTAGATTACTATTGAAAATATTGTTGTGAGATAGAAGTAATATTGCCGTGATTTTATTATTAGCCCACTTTTCTTGTACACAATGCTAGGTGTCTACAAAAATATCAGGCTTTCAGGCCATATGGTATCATTTATATCTTTTATGACTGGCTCTCAGAGTCCTCCACTAAGAATAGTAATGGTGGTTTTCAGCACCCTAGTCATTTGAACAGAGCACTGCAGCACACTAAATAATACGATGCTTCAACTTTGAAACTTGGCAGCACTTTCAGGAAAAAAATCAAATGATGACTGTTTCCACTTTGTTTCTCTGCACCAGGAAGTTCCAAGATAATCTGTGATGAAAAAGGGCAAGACTGTTGAACACATATAGCAGCTATTAACTTAAAACTAATGTATGATTTTTATCTTTGATTATTGTGTTTAAATGATTTGAAAAATGAAACATTGCATGTTAAATTCTTTGAAAGTAAATGTCATAGGTTCCCTTTCCTTCAAAAAGGAAACATACTGTCTTCTGTTGAAAAGCACATAAAAGGTGATATTGCCTCTTGAAAGGGAAAGTGTTAGTTGCTCAATGATGTCCTACTATTTGTGACCCCATAGACTGTAGCCTACCAGGTGCCTCTGTCCGTGGACTTCTCCAGGCGGAAATACTGGACTGGTCAGCCATTCCCTTCTCCAGGAGCCCTACCCTACCTAGGGGTTGAACCCACATCTCCCATGTTGCAGGCAGATTCTTTACCATCTGAGGCACCAAGGGAGCTCTGATTTTGTCTCTTACAATGAAATTTATCCTATTTATTATTATTTTTATTGTAGTATTAATATTTGATATTAGCTATAAAACTATATAGCTATCTTATATATTAACTACGTGACATATAAACTAGCTACCTAATACATACACTCTGAATATTGCAGTTTATATTATATTATTCTTTAGAACTGAGGTTTTCAATGTGTTCTCAGGAGAAAGCTGGTGTCCTTGAAATACTTTTAGAAGGTCCAAGAATCCATGCTCCTTGTTATAATATTTTAAGATGTCATTGCTTTTCTTTTCCATTTTCATTCTTTCTTAAGTGTATAGCGGAGGTGTCTAGCAGTGACATGGCATATGATATGGCAGTAAATCTATGTGCAGAATCAGAGACAAAAATCAAGTGTTTCGACTTGAGTCAGACATTAGAGAAGTTTGCAAACATGTAACAATGCCAATCTCTCCCAAGTTCTCTTTTGTTTTTAAAAATGTAGTTATTATTATTTAAATATCTTGTTTATATGTCAAGGGTAAATTATTGTTATTTCACATGTAATAATAGATAGATGTTTAATTTAACATGGTAGATACCTATAAAATTAACCACAAAAACAAAAGCTCTTTGGAGTCTTCAGTCATTACCATGAATATAAGCGGTTCTCAGGGGCCTTCCCTGGTGGCTCAGTGGTAAAGAATCCGCCTGCCAATGTGGGAGATGCAGGTTTGATCCCTAGCTCAGGAAGATCCCCTGGAAACGGAAATGGCAACCTACTCCAATATTCTTGCCTAGGAAATCCAAGGGACAGAGGAGCCTGGCAGGCTACAGTCCATGGTGTCGCAAAAGAGTCGGATAGGACTTAGTGACTAAACAGCAACAAGGAACTCTCAAGATAAAATGTCAAATGACTGTTGCTTTAAAGACTTGCATTCCCCTCTTCCTTTCCCATCCTCAGTTACAATAACCTGGCAGATGACGGAAGTGAGGGAGTGTTGCCAGGACTGCTTCAAGGACTTGTGGAACTGGAAAGCAAATCTCTCTTGCTGTTGGCTTTCCTCCCATGCTTACTATATGGCTGCTCCAGCATCCAGTCTGCAGTTCATGCAACAGGATGCATGGAAAGCTGGGAGAAAAAAAGAGAGAAGCGCCTAAATCTGAAAAGCAAACCTTTACTACACAGCAATTCTCCAACCTCAACATACAGACACAGATTGTAGCTTTTGTCACTTTGGCCAGGACATTGTCACATATCCACCAGAGGCTGCGAGGAGTTTAATATTGGACCCATCACGGTCAACAGCAAAATCAATGTTCTGGAAGAGGACAATGGATGTAGTAGAAAACTGGCCAGAGCTGCTTCACCTGTTTCTTTCCTCTGAGCTGAAGCAAATAAAGCAACAAAAGCTTATGGGAATAAAGGTGCTTGACATGGAAAATAGTGTTTACAGCAGGGAGAAACTTGGAAAGTGAAGGCATGACAGGGGTAGACAGAGAATTAGAGAAACATCCATAATCCACTTAATCTCAAAGCCCTGGAATGGATGGAGAAGCCAGAGCCTGTGGACAGGTCCAGGAGACAGTGAGCATCTGGCCACTGTCCAGTGGGAGCCCACGGAGGTATCTGGGAGGTGCTGCTTGTGGGCAAGCTGTTATTTCCATGGAAACTGGTCTCTCTGTAGAACCTACCATGTACTGAATTTTGGAAAGAACTGTGTGTGACCATCACATGTTCATCATTATAAACTCCTGAGAATAATGGCTTCTGTTTAATATCCACCTTCTACATCTCAAGTTTATTTCACTGACCAACTTTAAGCCTACAACTGAAAGGGATTTGTGGAAAGAGTTCTCAGCCTTTGACTGGGTTTGATGATTCCAAATTCATAACAAACAACTGAGCATGACTGCCAGCTGTGTGTAAAGTGTAAATGCCGTAGTCTGAATGTTTTCATTTGGAATAAATAGACAAAGCATGGGCAATTGGAAACATCACATGTTGTCTTTTTGCAAAAAGTCGTGTTCCTGACAAATTTGAGTAGCAGTACAAAAAACGTATTCGACGAACACAACACAGTGTATTTGGTTAATTGAATTCAGAGAAAAAAGTATTCAACAATTAGGAAATCTGAGGAATCTTTTTCAACCATGGCATGATAAAAAGAGACTATGGCATCTCTTTTTTTTTTATTTTTTAATTTTAAAATCTTTAGTTCTTACATGTGTTCCCAAACATGAAACCCCCTCCCACCTCCCCTCCCCATAACATCTCTGTGGGTCATCCCCATGCACCAGCCCCAAGCATGCTGTATCCTACGCCTGACATAGACTGGCGATTCAATTCTTACATGATAGTATACATATTAGAATGCTATGGCATTTCTTAATTCTACATTAAAGCTAATATGTAACTATTTGAAGATAGAATTAAAGGTATGTATACACATATATTGGAGAAGACAATGACACCCCACTCCAGTACTCTTGCCTGGAAAATCCCACAGACAGAGGAGCCTGGTAGGCTGCAGTCCATGGGGTCGCAAAGAGTCAGACACGGCTGAACGACTTCACTTTCACTTTTCACTTTCATGCATTGGAGAAGGAGATGGCAACCCGCTCCAGTGTTCTTGCCTGGAGAATCCCAGGGACGGGGGAGCCTGGTGGGCTGCCGTCAGTGGGGTCGCACAGAGTGGGACATGATTGAAGCGACTTAGCAGCAGCAGCATGCACATATATGGGCTTTGGTGGTGGCTCTGCAGTAGAACCCTCCTGCCAATGCAGGAGACTCAGGTTAGACGTCTGGGTTGGGAAGATCCCCTAGAGGAGGAAATGGCAACCCACTCCACTATTCTTGCCTGGGAAATCCTACAGACAGAGGAGCCTGGTGATCTATAGTCCATGGGGTCGTAAAGAGTCAGACATGACTTAGCAACTGAACAACAACAAGGCATTTATGTGTTACCAAAATACTGACTCTGTGTTATTGAACATTTTATCATGTTTTCTTCTAGTGGCTAATTTCTGTTGTATACAAGGCATCTGTGAAAAAGGAAGTAAAAAGAAAATAGATTTCTAGTGAATATCATAGAGCCAAGTAACTGCCTGGTTTCCCACCGTGCCTGACTGCCTGTAGACACGTGCTGTGACTGGGAGAGAGGTCTTCATTCTTAATATTTTAAAGTTGAAGTACAGTTGATTTACAATGCTGTGTTCATTTACAACGTTGTGTTCATTTCATGTATACAGCACAGTGATTCAGATAGATACAGATATAAGGAGGGCTTCTTTCTCTTGCTGTATTTCCCCTGTGCTTTCTGTAAAGGACCTATGGTGCTTTCTTTTCTGAGAAGATACACTATTTAAAAGATGTGTTTACTCTTTGTTGAAGGTTGGTTTTCCAAAGTTCTACAGTAATTTATCAAGATTCCATCAAGTGAGAAAGGACTAAGATAATTTTTCCATAGTGCATTGAGTGCATTCCCTAACTACACTTGGAACTATATCTGGAATAAACTATATCAGAATAGCTTATGATAAAAAACTTTATGCTTGTACTTAATTTTATTACAAATTTGTCAGTCTGAATATAAAAGAAATGGTGATTTTATTTACATAAGTTTTAAGAGTTTACTGTTTGGATATCATTTGTAATAGTTAAATTACTTGTGAATTAATACTATTTTAATAGTTATTATTAACATATATCCTCATGTACATGTATGGCATTTAAGGTAGTTACATAGGATAAAAGACAGATTTTGTATGGAATCTCTTAGTTTAAGTACTAATACCATTTTTCTGTGACCTGTTTTCATTTGGAAATCACTAAGGTTCTTTGGCTTCCATTTTTCATTGTTGAAGAGAAAAACCACTGCAAAAATTGACAACTAGTGTATGAGGGGCTGGGAGAGGATAGTGTCAGGCATGATTTTTATCTTTCAAGAGAAAGGATATATCCTTTGAGTATTACTTAGTATTTACAGTGTATGAAGTAAATTCTCTTCTCACTAGAATAACCCTGGCTCTGGATTCTCTGTCTGACATTGGGACAAGGTTTCAAATGGATTTGCTCTCACAGCAGACATTGCTTCTGTGTTCACCAGTTTTTCTCCAAGTGCTACTTACAAGGTTTCCCTCCTAGCGAAATTTACTCAGCATCTCTTAAGTCATAGGTGTGGTTTTAACACAGTGGCTGTAACAGCAATAACTACATAGAATTAAGAGAACTAAGTGCCTAGAAGAATGCTTGATACTTAAAAGATACCATTCATAAATTTCCCTTCTGCAATATGAGTATGTACTTTCAGTTTTGTTTATAACCAGTGATCATATGTCATTTCAGGATATTTTGCTTTTTACTGATACTCTGAAATTCACATGAACTGTAACTTTACCACCTGGACCCCATTTGCCAGTTTCTCATCCATAAATGAAGACATTTATCAATGTTTTGATCTCATAATCTTGCCTTCAACCTGAATATTAAAGCTTAGAACTATACTACACATCTTATTTCAGCTTTATTTTCCCATGTGAATTACTTGCAGCTTCATATTTCATATGACCAAACTCAACTTTTCCAAATGAATTATTCTATATATGTTCATATTTAGCTTCAAACCTTTCTTTCTTAATCCTGTCAATCAGTTTTGCCATTTAAGAAACATGTTATTAATTCGTACTATGTGTAATGTGCTGTATTAGGGTTTTGTAAAGGGAAAATATAAAGAAAAATAAAACTTTGTCCTGCCCCTCAGAGAAATATAAAATGATCTTTCTTTTTATATTTCTTTGAGTTCATTATTTTCCTCATTTTTTCTCATAATTGACTCTGTGTAAGCAAAGAAGAAAAGGAAAGATATAAGCATCTGAATGCAGAGTTCCAAAGAATAGCAAGGAGAGATAAGAAAGCCTTCCTCAGTGATCAATGCAAAGAAACAGAGGAAAACAACAGAATGGGAAAGACTAGAGATCTCTTCAAGAAAATTAGAGATACCAAGGGAATATTTCATGCAAAGATGGGCTCGATAAAGGACAGAAATGGTATGGACCTGACAGAAGCAGAAGATATTAGGAAGAGGTGGCAAGAACACACAGAAGAACTGTACATAAAAGAGCTTCATGACCCAGATCATCATGATGGTGTGACCACTCACCTAGAGCCAGACATCCTGGACTATGAAGTCAAGTGGGCCTTAGAAAGCATCACTATGAACAAAGCTAGTTGGAGGTGATGGAATTCCAGTTGAGCTATTTCAAATCCTGAAAGATGGTGCTGTGGAAGTGCTGCACTCAATATGCCAGCAAATTTGGAAAACTCAGCAGTGGCCACAGGACTGGAAAAGGTCAATTTTTATTCCAACCCCAAAGAAAGGCACTGCCAAAGAATGCTCAAACTACCGTACAACTGCACTCATCTCACACGCTAGTAAAGCAATGCTCAAAATTCTCCAGTCCAGGCTTCAGCAATACGTGAACCATGAATTCCTGATGTTCAAGCTGGTTTTAGAAAAGGTAGAGGAACAACATCTGCTGGATCATCGAAAAAGCAAGAGAGTTCCAGCAAAACATCTATTTCTGCTTTATTGACTATGCCAAAGCCTTTGACTGTGTGGATCACAATAAACTGTGGAAAATTCTGAAAGAGATGGGAGTACCAGACCACCTGACCTGCCTGTTGAGAAATCTGTATGCAGCTCAAGAAACACCAGTTAGAACTGGACATGGAACAACAGACTGGTTCCAAATAGGAAAAGGAGTACGTCAAGGCTGTATATTGTCACCCTGTTTATTGAACTTCTATGCAGAGTACATCATGAGAAATGCTGTGCTGGAAGAAACACAAGCTGGAATCAAGATTGCCGGGAGAAATATCAATAACCTCAGATATGCAGATGACACCACCCTTATGGCAGAAAGTGAAGAGGAACTAAAAAGCCTCTTGATGAAAGTGAAAGACGAGAGTGAAAAAGTTGGCTTAAAGCTCATAATTCAGAAAACTAAGATTGTGGCATCTGGTCCTGTCACTTCATGGGAAATAGATGGGGAAACAGTGGAAACAATGTAAGACTATTTTGGGGGGCTCCAAAATCACTGCAAATGGTGATTGCAGCCATGAAATTAAAAGATGCTTACTCCTTGGAAGGAAAGTTAGATAGATATTATCTAACCCAGATAGATAGATATTAAACCCAGATAGATATTAAAAAGCAAAGACATTATTTTTCCAACAAAGTTCCATCTAGTCAAGGCTGTGGTTTTCCCTGTGGTCATATATGGATGTGAGAGTTGGACTGTGAAGTAAGCTGAGAATTGATGCTTTTGAACTGTGGTGTTGGAGAAGACTTTTGAGAGTCCCTTGGACTGCAAGGAGATCCAACCAGTCCATCCTAAAGGAGATCAGTCCTAGGTGTTCATTGGGAGGACTGATGCTGAAGCTGAAACTCTAATACTTTGGCCACCTCACGGGAAGAGTTGACTCATTGGAATAGACCGTGATGCTGGGAGGGAGGAGAAGGGGTTGACAGAGGATGAGATGGCTGGATGACATCACTGACTCAATGGACATGAGTTTGAATGAAATCCGGGAGTTGGTGTTGGACAGGGAGGCCTGGCATGCTGTGATTCATGGGTTCGCAAAAAATTGGACACAACTGAGCCACTGAACTGAATGATCCTTTAATTCAAAATGTTTCCCATCACATCTCAATAAAACCTGCCCATCCTATTGCAGGGTTATTATGAGTTTGGAAATAGCAATATTTGTGAAAAATCTACTAAAGAAAAGTAGTCTTTAAACAGAAGGAATAATTTTGTTTTTCTGTCAACTCTCAAAAGAGTTTATGCTTATTAAGATAGGAGCCACATATTTTTCAGACAGACGTCTTTTGTTCTGGTCTCTAATTAATAACTGTGTCACTTTGAACAGTGACTGAATCTTGCTAAGTCACTTGTTCTCCTCAATAAAATGCTGAGTATAATAGTACTCATCTCCAGCAGTACCCAGTACTGGGTACCCAGTACCCAGCAATAGGGTTGCTGGAAGGATTAAATGAGAAAATTCAGTTTTACTGCTTAGCCCAGCACACATAGAAACATGGAATAAATTATAAAAAGAAAAATAATAGCTAGCATTTATTTATCACTAATTATGTAAAAGGTATTTTATTTTCATTATTATCCAATTTAATTTACTAAACCTATGAAGAAATTACTACTACAGATACAAAAATGATTATTAATGTAATTTTAGCTCTTAACTAGCACAGCAATTGTCACACATTAAACACTCAAAAAATATTTGTTATACTCTTGTTGAACTCCGTCTTCTAATTATATTTGAGGGCCCCATTAACTGTATCAGTCAGCATTCTTGCAAGAACAGAATCTGACTGCAGCAGAAAAGGAATTTATGTGCAGACAGTGGATTGCGTAGCTGACAGGATCAGCAGGAGAACTGGAGAGCCGGGCTCTGAGGCTGTGCCAGGAACGGTAACAGAATCACATAATAAGTGCCATCTTTTGAGTGTGTAAGGAGAACACACATCTGCAACGTGCACCTTTGACATCCCAAGAGAGATCATTGCAGTCATCATTATCAGTGATGCTACGAGATAATTCATTTGCTATTTCTTCAAAGATCTTTAGAGTTTTGTTATTAAAGGGAGCTGGAGGAGAGCAGTTGCTTGTTCTTTGCTTTGGAGAAGCTATCCAAATGTGCTCAGGACCACTGGACTCTCAGAAATTTCACTCACACATCAGAGGCTTGAGTTTTTATAAAATGCATTTGCAGATCTTGCACATAGCTAAGGTATTGGTCAGCAGACAGGATACCTGTTACTTGTGTTTTTCATGTATTTTTTAGTATGATGTCATTAACAAAATATGTCCCATGACAGGATGCAATGGTCTGCATTCCTTTGAAGACACTTGGCAGACAGAGGCTGAGAAATGATTTGACCCTTGAATATGATGGAGATGCTTCACTCTCATAGCTGACATAGGAATGAAAACTGCTTCCAGGCTTCCCTTTTTATAATGATAGATAAGAGAGTTTGTACCATAGAAAAAACTTCCTCCCTGGTGCTAGGAGTCCAGTCACCAGTAAGCTACCATATCTGGAATGGCAGCTTTAATTAGAGTTACTCTGTGATTGAGCTATCGCCAATATGTGAGTTAATTAGAGATGGAATGCGATTATTATTTTCAAAATGTTCAGTGTTGAACAGATCGCCAAGTCCTGCAAGCATGTCAAGCATTAAAAAAAAAAAAAAGGCAGTATCACCTGAATTTAGTCTTTTCCTAGGAGAAGAAAGCTTCCTTTTATCTATCTTACTTTTATAGGTTTTACCTGATAGGTGAGTGAGACAGAGCTTTTCTATTCTAATTCTTTAGTCAGAGACCGGAAAATAAACATGGTCTGGGTTAGGATCCCATTGGACCTGATTTGAGGAGGCTTCCTAGAAAACCAAAATTACTGTTTACTTTCTGTGAGGTCCCTCTCTGTTTCATGTGGCATTAGGAGCCCAAGGGGTTAATTCATAATGCAAAAGAGACATGTGGTCTATTAAGTAGGGTATAAGAGTTCTGAGTCTTGAAATCATTCAGAACTACAGATAGCATTCTTAGAAAAACTCAAGTCAGGCCTCTTTTTCTTTCAATTATACAGATTAAATAGGACCTCAAAGCACTGATTCCACATTTAAATCCCAAGGAACCATGACCTGATTATTGAACTCTAAAATTCCTCCAGGTAGACTTTTTTTGAATAGCACCCTGGACTAGGTTTCTGGGCCTCAGTCACAGAGCATTAATTGTATCCTAATTGAAACCAGAGCCCACCATCCGATTTCACACAGATTTTTCCCACTAACAGATGTCCCCATCCTACAGAATATAATATTCATCAGATATGCATGCATTCCTTTTATCAATGCATTTAATGTTCTTTCTCCAGTAGAAAGTCAGCAAATTCTTGATAACAACTGGAAAGTCAGAATAGTTTCAATAAACTCCCTTGGGACATGATGGATGATGGAAGTGGGATGGGATGAAATTTGCTTCCTAATGACGGTCATTTCTTTGATTAAAATCATTACAGTGACTCAAAGAAAGATATTCTAGTCCATCAGGCAGGAGAGAAGATGCTGTTTCTTAGGGACAAAGAAAGTGAGCATTAGTGTTCTGGATTACTCTGAGTTCATCCCAGTCCTCCCCCAGTCTACCTTCCAGTTCCCAGGTTCCCACCCCTTCTAATGTTCTTTCCAACTTTAACAGATCTGGCAGGAATTTAAATTCAGTCTTGGGATCAAAATTTGTTTTGAAGCCCTACAGCTGCAAGAGATAAAAGATCTCTTTTAGTCCTTTCCAGCATTCTGTGCTTTGAGAAAAAAAAAAAAAAAAAAAAGTAGGATTTTGAGCTCTTTAAGCAAGCCATCTCTATTTGTAGTAACCAAGTCAGTCTCAGTCTTTGAAATTTTTATGTTCCTCATTCAGTTCTATATAGGCACATAGTCCCAAATGTATCTTCAATAAGCTCTTCATTCTAGATGAACACAGGTGGTACTTCCACTGTCAATCTTCCACCCTGAATAATGCACTTATTTAAAAAGTTTTTCTCCCCAACAAATCCAGAAAGAGCCTCCTATTATCCATGGAGACTCTTCCAAACCACTTATGATATCAGTACCTCTAGTAGCCCAGAATTTTTTTTTTCTTTGGATGAAGGTAAGAAAATCAGTCTCTAGATAACCCAATCTGATAAGGAATCAATTAAAGGATATTGGTTAGCATATAGAATCTTCACGAAAGCTAGAGAATCATACTTGTACTACCTGGTTGAGACAAATTAAAAAAAAAATCTTGCATAAGACTTATTTAGTGAGATCACCACTGCTGAATGCAATGAACCCTAGATCTCTATAAGGCTGCACCTCACAGCCTTTAAGGCCTGCGCTTGCCCGCCTTCAAGACTGAAGAAAGAGCCTGGAGTCAGTTACAGAAACATTAATGGTTTAATGAATGGGTAGAGCTTACACATCTGAAGCAAGACCCTAGAGCAACACCTCACCATGTGTGGTGGATAATGGGGTAGCACAAGGTGGCCTTCTTTGCTCCAATGGGCAGGGATTGGCCAATTCCCTATCAGTTATAGGGAATTGATGTCAAGTTGGCTTACCGGTTGCCAAGAAAACCAGCAGAGGGGCATGCCCCTTACTGCCCTTTTGATAAGCATAGTTGAAGTTCTGATCTAAAACTAGAATAGTCACTAGTTGAAGTCTGGGGCAAATACATAGGAAGGTCAATCATATGAGCATGGTGTAGGTGAAGCAGGCGGTGGTCAAGCAGAGGAGAGAGCAGGAGGATAACCATCTTGAGTGGCTGATCATCCAATAGCAGCAAACACTACCATTACTGCTGCAATCCCTGTCTCCCTAGAGAATTGCTCTAGGCATCCTCTGTTATCACTTCACCAGCATAAGATTCAAACTCTGCTCGTGTTCACTTGATTCCTATGTCTTAGATGATGCAGCTATATCTTGTAGCTGCAAGAGTGCTGGGAATGTGAAGACCTGAGTCTTATGAATGTGAAGACTGTTCTATAGTTATAGTTTGTCATAGAGATAAACTATAACGATAGAGATAACTAGTTATAATTGTAGAGGTAAGCTCTGGGTAAATTTTCAAATATTTGAAGGGGGTTCATAAACAGAGCAATTTGATGAAAGACAGATTAATTGTCTTGCTATAGTAAAATATTTTAACATAAAAATATGATGTATCTTTCAGAGAAAAAGAAAATGATCAGGAAAAGCACAACATTTCTAGGCCAGCTACTAAGGAATTAGGTTCTATTTCTGATTTATGCCTGTGTGAACCCCTCATTTTATGGCCTCGTAAAATTGGCTAGTTCACAAGCTATTGAACAGGCTTGCCATTTATTTTATGCAGCATTCTAGTATTTTGTCAATTTCAGTATAAACTCTATACCCACGGTTAATAGAAAGATTTGAATAGACTTGCATTGATATGTGGTCACCTGAAGTCCTATTGGTGATATACTGTAGAAGTTGAGAAAATGTTAAACTGCCACAAATGATTCAAATAGTCCCTTGGAAATGTTTGGAGAAAAATAAAACTTTATAAAAGTTAAAAAACAAGCAGTTCTAATCAGGATTATGGGGTGAGTCGAAGTTTGCCTATTCATTGGGCTTCCTCAAGCGTCAGATTTCCGTTTCAGTCATTAGCAACTTTCTGCCATTCAGGACACTACCTAAACTTTCTGCCTCAACTTTGTTCCCCATCAGCCCTTCTTCCTACTCACATTCCCATCTATTTCTCAATGTTATGTCTTACCTCTTTAAATCTTGCATATCTGTAGTGTCAAGGATTGAAGTTAAATTATTTCCTAGGCAGATATTTCTCTTTGAAAATCAGAGGAAGACAGATGAATCCATACTATCTTCTAGGAAACTGTGATTCTCAAGAAACAACTTTATTAGAAGTGGCTCTGAGTGAGCAGTAACTTTGAAGTTCAATGGTAGAGTTTGATGCTTATTTTTCAACTTTGGAGGTAGTACTTAGCATAGGTAAAACCTGCTATAGACTAAACAAACTAATAAATAAAAACCCAGTCTTAAGAACAGACTAGATTTGACATGTGTTCATTTATAGATAAGGTACTGCATTCAGTATAAGGAATTAATATTTATTTTATTAACTCACTGAACACAGAAAATTTTGTGTTAATAGAATATATTGTTAACATGTATTATTTAAAAACTTCTTTGTTTACAAACAAAAACAGAAGAGACATGTATGAAGAACTAGTAGTATCTCAAAATGAGATGTTATTTTTCTCATGAGAAATGAACAGATGAGTTCTGGTTGAAAACAAATGTTTTCATGGATTCTTCATGTATATCTGATATACATCTTTTTTTTGCTTATTACATCCTTTCATTTAAAGATGTTCTGTGTCCATGTTCTTTATTTTGCTATACATTGTATAATATTTTGTTATTAGAATAAGACTATTGCTATGCTTTCATAATACTTAAAATTATTATTCATACTGCACTGTCATTTCTACTGAAAAGGTACTTTGTACCAATATGGTAACTGATACAGAAAACAAAAACCAGAATGTGAGCCAGTAGGCTTTTACTTTTATATCAACAAGTCATTAAATAATAGCATTTTATATAAATGTCTGAAATATAAGATATATACCTATTGAACTGACAACTTAATAGTATTTTTTGGCTATGATTTTTACTGGCTAACAATATTTATTGAAATTTTAGTAGAATAACACATTCATATGAAATATAAAAAATCACAAAAGCACAAATTTCCTCCTTGAATCCTGCCCACCCATAGTCCTACTTGCTAATGGAAGCAGCTTCTGTTTTGGATATGTTGTTGGTTTTACAACTCAAGAAATCATCTCTGAATAATAATAATAAAAAAAACCTGATTGCTTTTCTACACTTTTGAGGAAGTAAATTATGTGCTCCCAAAGCTCTAGAAAATTTAGAGTGCTTTAGAATACTCTTGAAAATGTATTCCAAAGCTGTTCTGAGCAGAGGTTCTGAATATGTGAAAATGTATAATCAATGCATTGGTCAAAGCTTTGCATGCTCATCAAGGAAGACAGAAGCACAAATCAGGATCTACCTATTATGGCTGGTCCTTTTACACATAAAAATGTTCCGTTCTCCACTCTTACCTATTTAATTCAACTGTGAAGCCTGAGAATGAAGTCCATACACATATAAATACATATGATCAATATATAAATGCAATAGCAAAATTAAAAGTTTTTTGCTGACATTAGAGTTACAAAACTAAAAGTCATCTGCATTCAACATACATAACTGTGCCAATAAAATTTACATGAAGGATTATTGAGGGGACTGAGTTAATATTTAAAGCACTGCAATTGAGTTCCTGCCAAAGCGAGAACTGGTGTTAACAGACAGTGAGTTCATTTCAAAGTTAACTAACTAGATATCAAGTGTTAACTAGAGTTTGTTTTAGAGGAGAGGGGAAAAACAACAGCAACAAACTTTGTTCAGCTATTTTAGAAAAGATTTCATTTTTATTGGAAGAGCAGTAGTAATCTTGAGAGTCTACGTGGTGCCTAGCTAGTCTTCTATAATTTATTGGAAGGATGTCACCTATGCTAATTCTCTTTGCCTCCATAGAATTCATTAATATCATGCATCTGCTTTTGTATTATTTTTTACTTCATGTGAATTATTTTTGTGAAGAAGACTGACTGACTTACACACAGGATGTTTATCACCACTGATATTGCTGTTGTTGTTTTGTTTCTCATAGTCCTCAAAACTATGCTGAGCAAAAGTACTCATTTGATACATATCTTGCAAACAGGGGTTTCCAGATTAATCTCTCTAATAACCCAGATATTGAATTAATTTCTCCTAGGATATTTTTATATGACATTAATTTTTTTTTCTTTTACAAATTTATTTCCCCAAAGAAGTATGGTGAGTCATTGTTTGTGCTTCCCTCATAGCTCAGTGGGTAAATTCTCAATCGGTAAATGCCTGCAATGCAGGAGACCTGGGTTCAATTCCTTGGTTGGGAAGATCCTGTGAAGAAGGAAATGGCAGTATTCTTGCCTGGAGAATCCCATGGGTAGAGAACCCTGGTGGGCTACAGTCCATGGAGTTGCAAGAGTCCGACATGACTTAGCAACTAAACCACCACATTCATTGTTTGCTACTGCTAAGTCGCTTCAGTCGTGTCCGACTCTGTGCGACCCCATAGACGGCAGCCCACTAGGCTCCTCCCATCCCTGGGATTCTCCAGGCAAGAACACTAGAGTGGGTTGCCATTTCCTTCTCCAATGTATGAAAGTAAAAAGTGAAAGTGAATCTCTCAGTCAAGTCCGACTCTTAGCGGCCCCATGGACTGCAGCCTACCAGGCTCCTCCGTCCATGGATTTTCCAGGCAAGAGTACTGGAGTGGGGTGCCATTGCCTGCCATTTTAAAAGCAAGAGCACTTTATCTTGTACATGAGTTTGGACATTATTATAGGGTTAACTGTTATCTGGTGTCCACTAATCATTGTATTTTCTCTTTGTGGTTATGTAAATCTAGAGGTTTATGTAATAATTCTAATGTATCATTCAAATTTAATTTTCATAATATATAAACATAAATTTTACTAACTGAAAAAATATCCAGAGGAATATTTCTGGACATTCTATTGACTTCTAAGCAGAATGATTTTCATGTAAGATGCTATTTTAGCATTTTAAAATATTACATGTCATTTGTTATTTTTAAAAAATAAGATGAAAAGTTTATTCATATTCCCACACAGAGATGGAAATAGCTGTATGTTTTGTGCACAACAGGTGTCTGATAACTGTTTTGGGGACTATCAATGGTGACTCTTAATGACTTAATAATGAAGTAATTATTCAAACGTCATGTTAAAACCCTTTTTTAAAAATTACATAGTGCCAGTTTTCAGCAGGCATGTACTGTTACATCCACTTTGGTAAAATAAATAAATTAATAGATTCTTTAACTTGAATAAAGTGTACTGATTTAGAAACTTTTATAATACTACTATAACAAGCAATGAAAATAATTAAAATATGCAATCCCATGAAACAATAAAAGCTTATCAGAAATGTTCAAGTGAAAGATGACAATGAAATGAAATGAATGATTAGTTTGCAAAGTAGTGGCATCTGCTCTGTGAATAATCCAGGGAATGCTTTCCAATTTCCATGCCCCAACTCTTTTATTCAAAGGAGAGAATTTGTCAAAGGAGACATATGGGACCAAACAAAATGTAGAGGACTGTGAAATTGGAATTTTAAAATGCATCTCTTATTTATACTCTGCTTACTTAAAAAAATGATTTGAAGCATATCAAATGGATATATCCTCAAAACTCTTTCGTGATGAATTTTACTATAAAAAGTCTTGTTTTTCCTTTTGTTTCCTTGTTCTTCCAGATACACTTAACATCCAAAACATGCCAGAACTCTGTATTTATTTGCTCTAGAAAAAATATCAACCAAATATTCATGAATATAATTTTCTGTTAATTGTCTAGAAGTTGCCTTTTCCATCACTGATGAAATAGTTTGAATTTGATTATTGAAAAAGCCCTGGTTTGTAAAATATATATAAATTAATTGCCTTAAATATATATGTATATTAATGTAGTTTATCTTTTCCCATGTGAATGGCATATTTTTTAAATATTAGTGATAATTTGGGGGTTTTGAAACACTCCAATAGAGATAGTCTCTACCAAGGAATCAGTATGAACATACCTTGTCCAAATTCAAGTAAACACTAACACCTGTAACTAGTTATTTGAAAATAACTATTTTTGAATTGGATATTTGCAACTAACTAAATCTCCATTTAAAACAATTTATTTGCAACTTTGTAAAAATTTAAAGTAAAATAATATTTTTATAGTCAAAAATTTTCTATCTCATTTACAAACAAGGAAATCAAGGCACAAACAGACTGAGGTTTAATGCATGCTGTGTAAATTTTTTGGGGTAGAATAGTGATGAAAATAGGGTTTGTATCACTTGCCAGATAATATTTCTTCAACCACTGCAAACATTTAGTAATGAAAATCCATGTATTCTCCTATACTGATTTAAGGATAATTTCTGAAAATATTTATTTAATAAACAATACTTGAAACCGATGATTAATGCTGTTGCCAGAAATAAAAGCTAGATTAATGACTATTAACTTTGTGGAAAAAAAAAAATCAGCACCATCAAATTCACTTATCATCAAAAAGAGAACATGGAAAAATTAAGTTCAAGTTAAACTTTTATCCCAAATATTTGCTTTAGAACAATTATTTGAATTACATTTTTCTATGAATGTTCTTGTTCTATCTTATGAGGAACAAAAGAGAAAATAATCCTAAATCATAAAAAATTACCTTCTTGCTATTAATTTGCCTCACAGAGAATAATAGATTGCATTTGTTTCAGCATTAACATACTAAATATACTTTTTGGAGAAGAGGAAAACTGATTATTTTATTATTCAAGTGTTGAATTTTGGCATTTTTTTCAGATGAATTCAAGTTCTTTATGAAAAGGCTACCCATGAATTATTTCCTCAACACATCTACCATAATGCATTTGTGGACAATGGATTCTAATTTTCAGCGCCGCTATGAACAACTGGAGAACAGCATGAAGCAACTTTTCCTAAAGGCACAGAAAATTGTACACAAGCTCTTTAGCCTTAGCAAGAGGTGTCATAAACAACCCCTCATCAGCCTGCCAAGACAAAGGTAAGACAAGTGCAGTAATGTAGACAACTGAGGACAGCTCACTGAGTTTCTGAATGTATGTGTGGTAATATACATAATACAGTGTTATTCGTATATTTAGAGATGATTTGAAAACATATCGTCTTGTCTCAAAATGATTAATTGCTGTTATTTTCCAAAGTAATGCTATAATGGGAACACATAGACTAACATTTTATTTAATTTTTTTATCATTAGAATCAAGATATTATTCTAACTTGTTGTATAGGGTAATCATCTGATAATTGTGTGACAGGGAACATGATAACACAAAAACCTAGTTACATTGTAAGCATAGGGAAGTAAGCAGGAATAAAAAGTGATATTTCTCAAGATGTAACTTTTAAATAAAAGCATCTAAATTTTATTTATTTGACATGTTCTTAAAACCATAAATCTCATTCTACATGAATGTATGAAAATTGCTGTGGAAGTTTCAAACAATTTATGTGAATGATGACAGACTCTTCGAATATTTGTGTCTGAACCGACTCAGGGAAGCCTGGGTTTTAGATTTGGTAGTTTAACATATATTGATCAGTCAGGGCAGTAAAAAAAGTTGCATTTACTTAGTATGAGCAGGTTGAAAATGAATAAAAGGAAAAGCTAAGGAAAATTTTAGGAAAAAAATTCATTAAAAAAATGTATTTGTATCAGTATCACCAATATAAAATACTTGAACTTTGACTCAATGATTAAATTATTAAGAAATCTATATTACAAATTTCTTTCACTGAAAAAAAATTTTAGATATTTTAAAATTCAGTTTCAAAATAAATCATTGGCATTCTTTACAATCATTGGGCTTTAGCATATTCAACATGTATGCAATTTAAGTTGAGAACATTTTCATTGGACCCATTTTCCACCCCGTACTTCCATGCCCATACTCCCCATATTCCCATGCCCATCCCTCGGCTATTTGTCACTCCAGATTTGTCTAATCTACTAATTGTCTCCATAGATTTGATTATTCTGGACATTTTGTACAGTATGTGGGCTTTTGTGACTGACTTCTTTCATGTAGCACAGTGCTTTCTGGTTTACCCATTTGTGGCATGTATCAGTAGTATATCACATTTTATTCTACCTATCAATTAATCATTTGATGGACTTGGGGTTGTTGCCACTTTTTGTCAAATGTAAATGTTGCTGCTGTGAACATTCATGTGTGCTTTATTTTTTTTTAATTTTTATTTTTACTTTATTTTACTTTGCAATACTGTATTGGTTTCGACATACATTGAAATGAATCCACCACAGGTGTACATGTGTTCCCAAACATGAACCCCCCTCCCACCTCCCTCCCCACAACATCCCTCTGGGTCATCCCCATGCACCAGCCCCAAGCATGCTGTATCCTGCTTCAGACATAGACTGGTGATTCGATTCTTAAATGATAGTATACATGTTTCATGCCATTCTCCCAAATCATCCCACCCTCTCCCTCTCCCTCTGAGTCCCAAAGTCCGCTATACACATCTGTGTCTTTTTTGCTGTCTTGCATACAGGGTCATCATTGCCATCTTTCTAAATTCCATATATATGTGTTAGTATACTGTATTGATGTTTTTCTTTCTGGCTTACTTCACTCTGTATAATTGGCTCCAGTTTCATCCATCTCAACAGAACTGATTCAAATGTATTCTTTTTAACGGCTGAGTAATACTCCATTGTGTATATGTACCACAGCTTTCTTATCCATTCATCTGCTGATGGACATCTAGGTTGTTTCCATGTCCTGGCTATTATAAACAGTGCTGCGATGAACATTGGGGTACATGTGTCTCTTTCAATTCTGGTTTCCTCGGTGTGTATGCCCAGCAGTGGGATTGCTGGGTCATATGGCAGTTCTATTTGCAATTTTTAAAGGAATCTCCACACTGTTTTCCATAGTGGTTGCACTAGTTTGCATTCCCACCAACAGTGTAGGAGGGTTCCCTTTCTCCACACCCTCTCCAGCATTTATTGCTTGCAGATTTTTGGATTGCAGACATTCTGACTGGTGTAGAGTGGTACCTCATTGTGGTTTTGATTTGCATTTCTCTAATAATGAGTGATGTTGAGCATCTTTTCATGTGTTTGTTAGCCATCCGTATGTCTTCTTTGGAGAAATGTCTATTTAGTTCTTTGGCCCATTTTCTGATTGGGTCGTTTATTTTTCTGGAATTGAGCTGCATAAGTTGCTTATATATTTTTGAGATTAGTTGTTTGTCAGTTGTTTCAGTTGCTATTATTTTCTCTCAATCGGAAGGCTGTCTTTTCACCTTGCTTATATTTTCCTTTGTTGTGCAGAAGCTTTTAATTTTAATTAGATCCCATTTGTTTATTTTTGCTTTTATTTCCAAAATTCTGGGAGGTGGATCATAGAGGATCCTGCTGTGATTTATGTCTGAGAGTGTTTTGCCTATGTTCTCCTCTAGGAGTTTTATAGTTTCTGGTCTTACATTTAGATCTTTAATCCATTTTGAGTTTATTTTTGTGTGCGGAGTTAGAAAGTGATCTAATTTCATTCTTTTGCAAGTGGTTGACCAGTTTTCCCAGCACCACTTGTTAAAGAGATTGTCTTTACTCCATTGTATATTCTTGCCTCCTTTGTCAAAGATAAGGTGTCCATATGTGTGTGGATTTATCTCTGGGCTTTCTATTTTGTTCCATTGATCTATATTTCTGTCTTTGTGCCAGTACCATACTGTCTTGATGACTGTTGCTTTGTAGTAGAGCGTGAAGTCAGGCAAGTTGATTTCTCCAGTTCCATTCTTCTTTCTCAAGATGGCTTTAGCAATTCAAGTTTTTTTGTATTTCCATACAAATCTTGAAATGATTTGTTCTAGTTCTGTGAAAAATATCACTGGTAGTTTGACAGGGATTGCATTGAATTTGTAAGTTGCTTTGGGTAGTATACCCATTTTCACTATATTGATTCTTCCAATCCAGGAACATGGTATATTTCTCCATCTATTAGTGTCCTCTTTGATTTCTAAAAATATGGAATGCTTCATGAATTTGCGTGTCATCCTTGCGCAGGGGCCATGCTAACTTTCTCTGTATCGTTCCAATTTTAGTATATGGGCTGCCGAAGCGAGCACTGCTTTATTTTTTTTAATCTGGACATATGTTTCAGTTTTCTTGGATATGTTGTTGTTGTTCAGTCACTAAGTTGTGTCCAATTCTTTGCAACCCCATGGACTGTACCATGCCACTTGTCTGTCTTCTCCTATCTCCCAGAGTTTGCTCAAATTTATGTCCATTGAGTCAGTGATGCTATCTAACCATCTCATCCTCTGCCACCCCCTTCTCCTTTAGCCTTCAATCTTTCCCAGCATCTTTCCAAGGGTCTTTTCCAGTGAGTCAGCTTTTTGTACCAGGTTGCCAAAATTTGGAGCTTCAGCTTCAGTATCAGTCCTTCCAAATGGTTGGTTAGGGTTGCTTTCCTTTAGCATTGACATAATGGGCTAATCAGAAGATAATCCTATATTTGACATTTTGAGGATCTGGCAAACTGTTTTCCAAAATGGCTCTACTGTTTTATATTTCCACCTACTATAAGTGACAGCTCCAATTATTCCACATCATTACCAACACTTTTTATTATCTGCCATTTGATTGTAGTCATTCTAGCAGTTGTGAAGTGGTATCCTTTTGTGGTTTTAATTTACATTTCCCCATCATGACTAATGATGCTAAACATCTTTGCATGTGTTTATAGTCCATTTTCTACCTTCTATGGGGAAATATCTATTTGAATTTTCTTCCCTCTTAGTCTTTTTTTTTTAACTTGCATTATTGACTTGTATGAGTAATTTATATATTTGTATGCCATGTTCCTTTAGAAACTGTTTGATATAAAAATATCTCCTTCTAGTATCTGGGATGTCTTTTCATTTTTTTGTCCATCTCTTTTCCTGATCTATCTGTCTGTCTGTCTGGTCAGTTTGTCAATTTTCTTTCTTTTCAAACACTAACTTTTAGTTTCCTTTATATTCTCTATTATTTTTCTGTTTTTATTTGATTTTCCACTGTGATTGCTATTATTTCTTTTTTTCTATTTGCTTTATGTGAATGCCCTAATTTTCTTTTTCTAGCTTCATAGAGAGAAAACGTGGGTTATTGACTTCATAGCTTTCACTTTTTTAATATAAGCATTCACTGCTGTAAATTGCTCTCTAAGCACTATGATTAAGATTTGTTCTTTTATAGTTCCTGTAAGTTTTCTTATTTATTTCATGCATAAGATATTTTTTAATATATCTGTCTGCAAACTTCAAGTAAATATTCCCTAACAGAGAATTACAGCTTGAAAAAGACACTTATTTAACTGCAATGAACCTTATGCTCCCTGTGTGAGCTAGAGTTTGTAAACCACTGAAATAGATAATCTTATCCTCAAACATAAGAGGAAATATGAGAGAATGAGATGGAAGCAATTGATGAGTTTGCTTATAAACTTGTTGACTTTAAGTGTTTTTTTAATCAAGCACAACTGGAGATTATATATATATACATACATATATATATATGAAGCTCAGGGGAGATTAGAGACTTAAGATGGCAAACATCAGTGCACATGAAATCATAAGATCTGAATGTAATATCATAGGAAATATGTTTAAGGGATAAGTGGAAAATGAACCTGAAAAGGAAACAAATAATGGAGTAAAGTGTGTCAAAAGAGACACATTAATTTCTAGTAAAAATAAATAAAAATTAAACATTCATAAGTGTCATTACAGCACACTATTTCTAAGAAAAATATGCAAGAATTCAAGTTAGGTGTGTGGATAATAAATAAATAGGCAGTATAATAGAAAGATCCATTATTTGAAACAAATACAAAACGCGATAGAACTAAATATTTGTTGTCCAAAACTTCTAAACTAAATAAATCAAAGATATTTCAGACTTTTTCTTGACTTGCATTTTTTCAATTTAGCTTAATTTCTATGTTTTCTATTGTCATCCCACACGATTTAAAAAAATATAGACTACTTGCTAGATTTTTACTGAATTTGTATTTTTTTTCTTCATCATCATATTTCTTATACCAGGAATGTGAGATTTTTCTTTTCTTTTATTTTTCCCATCTTAATAGATTTTCATGTACTAAAATTACATTAGGGAAACTATGTATATATATATATATATATATATATATATATATATGTACTAGAGTTTGTTAGCAGAATTCAGTGGAAAAGAGATTGGAAATTTGTGGGGTGTATTTTCAGAAATTTTTGAAAAAGAAGTGAATAAGTAATATCAAAGATTCACTTCTAGCAGGTATTTTTGTTTTTAGCCCTCCTTTATGGAAATTTTTTTCAGTTTTCCTCTTGAACTTGTCCAACTCTCAGAACTCGCTTCCAATATCTGATATTCTAAAATCTGGGAAAATAAGCATAAACAAAGAAAAATGAGACCTGCAAAATATATCTCACTAACATTATTTCTTTTTTTTGGCATTTTATTATTTTTTTAATTTATTTATTTTAATTGGAAGTTAATTACTTTACAATATTGTATTGGTTTTGCCATACATCATTTCTTAATTCTTCCTAAATAATGGTGGGGCAGTTGATTCTTTTTTTTTTTCTCCATAATATAGCATGTAATTATTTTTTTCTGGTAAAGTGTGGCCCTCTTTCTAGGTGGCAGCTCTGCATTGTTACTACTATCCCTCTCATGAATTCCCATGACATCAAAATGCCTTTTCTCACTGAAGTGAATTCTAAAGCCTGTGATCATGTGGTTTCTTTGAGGTAGTCAACTTTTGTTGCTATTCAAAAATTTTTGAGCTAAGTAAAAATGCTATATTCATTTCATTAAAGAACAATAGTTGCAGCAATTATTGAAAAGTATTCATGTAATATTCCTAGAAAGCACCTCAACTACCCTATTTTGTGCTGTCATGTCTTATTCACAGAGTAGCCAAGGGTCCATGGAAATATTACATTTAAAAGTCTCTTGCTAAAGGCTTAACAACCATCTCTCTAGGGGTAGAAAACCTAATTTATTCACATTTACTGAGTTTTGTGGTAGAAATATTTCCACCATGGTCAATTTCAAGCTATCAATGTACTGCCATGGCTCATGGAGTTGATGTGCATTTGGCTATCCTGAGCCAGTGCATGCAAACTTGCAACTAACCTCAAAAATTTTATTGAAACATTTTTGTAAAGTTATCTCTTCTTCATTAACATTGGAAAGTGATATAGGATGAAATCACTAACATCACAGAAAAGGATGAATTGAGGTCTGTGTCATTCTTTGTCTGAGAGCTGTGTCATGTACCTCCTACATATTCTCTATGACAGCAGTTAATAGGTCAAATCTATCCCTCACCAAGTTTTGTATCAGCCTGTTGAAAAAAAATCAAATGGAGAATAGTATTTTTGATGGATGAGGATGGTATGAATTTATATTAAAATATGCACCAATAAAAAAGCCATGCCCATATGTTTATATATTGTCTGTGCCCACTTTCATACCCTATTGGCAGTTATTGACCACTGCATGCTCCTAAAACCCTACAGTAGTTGCTACCTGGCTCCTACAGTAAAATTTCACCAACATGGGCTCTAATATAATATTAATATGTATTTTTTGTCTTTAAAAATGCTATCAAGTGTTTTAAAAGTATTTAAATTGTATATCATTGAAAAGTTTATAAATATAGTTCATGTTATGTTAAGGAAATAAAGTTACTACTTTAGTATCCCTTATATGGAAAACATATAAAATAAGACTGAATCTTGAATCCAGGTATTTGTGAGTTAATACTGAATATTTTACTAATAATAACTTATATACAATCATATTAATATATGTACATATGCTATATATTATATATTATGTCCATGAATTAAATGCAAATATATACATTATATATATACCTTAATATATAATATATACTTATATACATATGCATTTTAACTAACGTAACTTCCATAGCAATAATCTAAAATCTTACATATCAAACTGATCTTAACTGAAGTGCCATTTCAAACTGATCTCCAAATGCAGATTTGTATAATTTTGTGGAGTCAGCCAGCTTTCCCATTTTTCTCTTCCTTCTTATGATCTCCGATTCTAGTCCAATTCAAAATGACATGATTATGAACTAAGAGGAAGAACAAACAACATGAACACTTGAGGAAAATGAAGCTGAATAACTGAACAGTGTCTGTGGGTAGGGGAGGATAAGTGGAATCTGGTAATGCTGAAATGAACTGTGGAAATTTTAACGTATTTAGGAAGAATTACCCTGCCCAGTGGAATGCTGAAAAGATGAGATACAGGCAGAATTTCATGAAATCTGAATGCTTAGTTTCGGCTGGAGTTTCTAGAGACAGCTCTCACAGTCCCAGACAATAAGTGCTCAATACATATTTGATGAGTGCTCTGTGATATTTTTGTTAATACTTTAGTTCAACCTCTGAATGCACACAGCAATGAATTATTACTGTATGTAAAATGTTTCCCACTCTACATAAATTGGATCGCCTGTTACAATATGTATATCATGTTCTGTTTTGTTTCTCCATTAAGCAGGTAAATGCTTTCCCCCATTCTCTCAAGTGGAGCTGAGACAGTGTCTTTGTCTGTTCAGGCTGCTATAAACAAAAAACACCACAAACTAGATGACTCACAAATAACAGTTTGTAGTTTTGGAGGCTGAAGTCCAGGATCTAGGGGCCATCATGGTGGGGTTCTAGTGGAGGGCACTCATCTCATTCACATGGGCTCCATCCTCATGACCTAAGCACCTCTCAAAGGCTCTGTTTCCCAATAGCATCATCTTCAGGGGTTAGGATTCCAACACGTAAATTTAGGCAAGACATACCATTTATACTGTATCAGACTGGTTTTGTCTCTATCAGTTAACACTATGAGATGTGAGGGTGAGCAGACTAGCCAGCCGTTTCTTTTGTGTAAGGATACTGTCCATGGTGTATGACAATGAAGCTAGCATGTGAACCAAATAGGAGATAGAGAATTCAGGTGTCCTTTAAACTCCTGCGTTCATTTGACTCTCTAGTGTACTTCTCTTTCTGAAGTTTTGTTATTCAACATTTCCTTCTCAAAATCAAAACATGACCCTTTGTGTCCCTCATGCATCAGCAAGCAGTTACCACTCTATAATTCATGCAAGGAAAATAGATATTTAACACTTTCATGGGGAAAAATCTTTGTGAATACTATTTATCAACATCTGGTATGCAGTAATGATGTATAAAAATCCTTTTCAATCTTATTTTCCCCTGAGTTCTTTTCATCCTTTTTTAGCCTATTTTCTTTTTTCCACCTCCTTTGCTGAATATCCAGACATTTTCTCTCTTTGTTGACCCCTATTCTCTTCGATATGCCCCCTCTTTACTGAAATCTTTCTATACACTTTTTTTTTAAATTTGGTTTAGTACTCTTGGAATCCCATTACAATTTCTCATTGATATTTTCCTGCAAAATAGTGCTACTCCAGTACTCTTGCCTGGAAAATCCCATGGACGGAGGAGCCTGGTAGGCTGCAGTCCATGGGGTTGCTCAATCAGACACGACTGAGAGACTCCACTTTGACTTTTCACTTTCATGCATTGGAGAAGGAAATGACAACCCACTCCAGTATTCTTTCATAGAGAATCCCAGGGATGGAGGAGCCTGGTGGGCTGCCGTCTAGGGGGCACACAGAGTCGGACACGACTGAAACGACTTAGCAGCAGCAGCAGCAGTGCCTCTTCACCTTAGATAAACTTACTGTTTTAATGCATTTTTATTTTATTTTTATAATAATGCATTTTATTTTTAATGCATTTTAATGCATATATGAGATACTGCCTCTGACTGTGCTTCCAATAATTTTGTCTTATAACATTTGTTCATCAGAGTTGGTTTCTTTTACTTCTTAAATCTAATAGATATAAATAGATGTCAATCTAGAATATATAGAAATCAAATAAAATCTGGATCCATTTTCAATATATCCTGGAAACAGTAAAAATGAAGTATGAACATGTGATTTGCCTGTGGTAATAAATATCATCAACATGGCATAAAACTCTCTTGAGATAAAGGAGGTTCCTCAACGTCTAGTGCAGTAAATATGTACATTTTTTCTTTGCTTTGATAATTAATTTTATCAAAGTCTTTGTATTACTAGAGCATATAAATAAGCATCCAAGGCATGATTATTACACAACGTTGAAAAAGGCAATTGCTGGGGTCCAGCCCCAGTGGATCCAGGGAATTCGAAGTGGGGACAAAGTTGGTGTCTTAGAAAAGAATTATTTAATTAGAAATATAAGATTAGGAAAGAATAGTGTAGTAGGAAAATTATTGTAGAAAAGAGGCTGAATAACTTGGTTTACGCGGAGAGCTAATAAAACCTCAAGACAAGAGGTTTGCACCATCTACGTTAGGCCACCAGCACCCGCTTGAATAGCGGAGGGTGCCCCACCTTGGGCTCCCTCTCTTGTGGATCTTAGAAGCCAGGGCAATAAGTATACATGGTGAGCCTCCACGCCCCAGATGGGAATTCATCCTGAAAAGGAGACGGAGGGAGAGGGAGAAAGAGAGAGAGAGAGAGAGAGAGAGAGAGAGAGAGAGAGAGAGAGAGAGATTTGACACAGGGGAGGCCAGGTTTCCAAGAAACCAGTTTGAGAAGCTGGTCTGAGAAACTGGTCCATCCTTTATTGTTCAGGAAAGCTTTTTATACTTTTGGTTGTACATAGAGATCAATGAATAATACAAAGTTATGCAGTGTCAGCAGCCTTGATCCTTATCAAGACCAGGCTTTCTTTCTGCAAATCTTTCCATATACAAAGGATCTTAGGTGATTTACATTATCTTCAGGCTAGAAGGCCAATTAACATTTTACAGCCCTTTTCTGATAAGGGTAATAGTACCCTTTGTTCTTCCCAAAGTCTGGTGCCACTCTTAGAAAGCACTAAATAAAGTTACATTCTTACATAGCAAGGACACAACAATTTATAACAAAAAAAAGAGGAGTACAGTGATTTATAACAAAGAGAAAATTCATTAACTCAAAAGTCTAGTATTGCTAACATCAAAACTACTATATTCCTATTTCTGCATCCTATTTACATTGATTAATATCCTCCCAGCTGCCTAAAAGATAGAGGATATGGAGGCCTGGTGGTAAACATTAACTCCACAGTCAAACTAATTCTTAGCTCTAAAAGGCTCTATATCTTTAAGATGTTTTAAGCTTCGTGCCTCTCATGGTTGGGGGCTGTAAACAATCACAAGTTGTAAAAGTCCAGGGGAATCTGTCAGGCAAGTTAGAGAGTCATCAGAGGGATTTGAGCTGAAACATTCCTATCATATGCAGGAGACCAGTTGGAGCTCTAAGTTAACTTTTTCCAGAGAAAGGTGGTCAGGGATAGCCCCCTGTAATGTCAGAAGAGTATAGTATAGCAGACAGTAAACAGACAGATTTTGGTTTCAGGGTAGATGCTCAGGCAGAGGACCCCTTGAGACCTGACTTGCCTTGCCCATCAGTTCTCCTGTGCTGGCTCCTGGCAGGCAATTTGGGAGACTATTGCCCTGGGAAAGAGGACAAGGAAAAAACACAAGTTATCGCCAAGTCTTCAGTTCATTTCAGTTGCTCAGTCATGTCTGACTCTGCGACCCCATAGAGTGCAACATGCCAGGCTTCCCTGTCCATCACCAACTCCCAGAGCTTGCTCAAATTCCTGTCCATCAAGCCACTGATGCCATCCAACCATCTCCTCTTCTATTGTCCCCTTCTCCTCCTGCCTTCAGTGGCTTTTCCAATGATTCAGTTATTCGCATCAGGTGGCCAGAGTATTGGAGCTTCAGCTTCAGCTTCAGACCTTCCAATGAATATTCAGGACTGATTTCCTTTAGGATTGACTGGTTGGATCTCCTTGCTGTCCAAGGGACTCTCAAGTGTCTTCGCCAAAACTATAGTTCAAAAGCATTCATTCTTCCGCACACCACTTTCTTTATAGTCCAACTCTCACATCCATACATGACTACTGGGAAAATCAAAGCTTTGACTAGACTGACCTTTGTCAGTAAAGTAATGTCTCTGCTTTTTAACATGCTGTTTAGGTTGGTTATAGCTTTTCTTCCAAGGAGCAAGTGTCTTTTAATTTCATGGCTACAGTCACCATCTGCAGTGATTTTGGAGTCCCAAAAAATAGTCAGTCACTGTTGCCACTGTTTTCCCATCTTTTTGCTATGAAGTCATGGGACTGTATTTCATGATCTTAGTTTTTTAAATGTTGAGTTTTAAGCCAGCTTTTTTCATTCTCCTCTTTCACTTTCATCAAGAGGCTATTTAGTTCTTCTTTGCTTTCTGCCGTACAGCTGGTGTCATCTGTGTATTTGAGGTTATCGATATTTCTCCTGCAATACTGATTCCAGTTTGTGCTTCATCCAGCTTCACCCAGTACATTTTGCATGATGTACTCTGTATATAAGCTAAATAAGCAAGGTGACAATATACAGCCTTGACATACTCTTAATGGTACTTGGCAAGTCTCAATGGTACATTATAGCAACTAATAAAGAACCACAAATACATAATATTAAAAGCAATGATGTAAAGTAAATTTGGCTGTTAAATATTGGAAAAAGTCACATTTTTTTTGCTCATGAAGAAAATGAAAATCTGTGAAGAATAGTAATTTCCTAATTTATAAACAATAGAAATACAGAAATGAAAAGAATTTTAAGTCATCATCAGGATATGTTAAATTAGTTTCTCAGTATTCAAAAAAATGATCAGGGTTTATAGTTTATATCTTCTTTTAATAAATATATAATCAGCAATCAAGTGATGATTTTTGTTTCTTTAAAAACAGATATAAATTTGGACATATCCTATGTGGTATTACATTATTTATTCTTAGAAAAAATAGATTAAACCTGCTTTAAATAAGCTACTGGCAACTTGGGCAAGAATTATAGAGGCAGAGATATTATTCCCTTACCAAAACCCCAAAAATTTAGGATGGGGGTATATTTCAACTGGCCCATTTTAATGGCCTTAAGCATCATTCTATGAGTCACTCTGCACAGTAAGTTTAGTTGTTTTCTGTTATTTTAGTGATAAATCTTCTTGCCTAAATTCTCTGATGACCTTGACTGGAAGTTACCACCTGTTTGGTCTCAAGACTCTTTCAAATGCATAACAATTATTGAGAAATCTGAGAAGCTTTTGTGTTATGGAAGCTATAAATCTGCATATATATGTATATAAAAATGGAAATCTATACTTACCATAGTAAAATTAAAACAGAGATTTAAAAATATGCATTTATTCATACAATTTAAAGAACATTAAGTAAGCTTATTACATATTATTAATAACATATATAACGTTTAAACTTTAATGATTTTTGTGCATTTCCTTAATATTTGGCTTAAGAGAAGATAATTGAATCCCCACTGCTGTTTCTGCATGCAATCTGTTGCAAACTGTAGTTTTATAGCTTCGCACAGATTTATTGGAGAAATGAGAATTGCAGTGCCTTTTTGAATAATTGTGGATATTAGTCCTAACTACTACACCAAAATTCAACATGTGGTAGGAGAACAGGCAGCTCATGTTCAAAAGACCTGAACTCCCCAGTGGCTTTCAAGGAAGGAATTTTAAACACAGTGTGAGGGAGGAGGCTTCAGGGTGCGTGATCAGCTTGTGGACAGTTCTCTAATTGGTTGGCATCAAGTTGAAACTTCACATGTCACCAGCCTTCTGGTTTCAACCACTCTAAGATCTTTTTTTCAGTCAGCAGTTTTCATCTGGTGAGGGGTCTGCTTCCTATAAAAAATCAACTTAGGAATGTATGTCAAGCCTTTATCTATATTTTTCAGGGAACTAAGAGTACAGTGATACTGCTATAGGAAGGACTTATAGCTTAAATGTTTCCCAGTTTCCCAGCCCATCAGGTATTGTTTGTTTCTACATCTTCATATTCCTAATTATTAACTCTTGAACCAGCCTTCACTGACTCAAGGGAGACCTGGGAGAGTAAGGTAAAAATCTTTTACTTCAAAGGACAAGGGCTTGTATATGATTTCATGAGGACCTAATAGACCTAGAAGACAAATTGTGGGGTTGTCATAGAGGTGCAAATTTGCAAGCTGAAATTGAAATTTCTGGGAGAAATATCAACAACTGCAGATATGTAGATGGTACCACTCCAAGGGCAGAAAGTGAGCCTCTTGATAAGGGAGAAAAAGGAGAGAGAGTGAAAAAGCTGGCTTAAAACCCAAAAATCAAAAAAACAAAGATAATGGCATCCAGTCTCATCACTCCATGGCAAATAGATGGGGAAAAAGTGGAAACCATGACAGATTTTATTTTCTTGGGCTCCAAAATCACTGTGGAAGTAGCTTCAGCCATCAAATAGAAAGATGATTCCTCCTTAGAAAGCAAGCTTTCTCCATAGGAAGAAAAGTTATGGCAAACCTAGACCACATATTAAAAAGCAGAGACATCACTTTGCCATCAAAGGTCCATATAAGTCCAGGCTATGGGTTTTCCAGTAGGCATGTGTGGATATGAGAATTGGAACATAAAGAAGGCTGAGCATGAAAGAATTGATGCTTTTGAATTGTGGTGCTGGAGAAGACTCTGAAGAGTCCCCTTGGACTGAAAGGAGATCAAACCAGTCTATCCTTAAGGAAATTAACCCTGAATATTCATTGGAAGGACTGTTGCTGAAGCCGAAGCTCCAGTATTTTGGCCACCTGCTGCGAAGAGCAGACTCATTGGAAAAGACCCTGATGCTGGGAAAGATTAAGGGCAGGAGAGAAAGGGGTGGTAGAGGATGAGATATTTGGATGGCATCACCAACTCAACGGACATTTGAACAAACTCCAGGAGATAGCAAAGACAGGGCAGCCTGGTGTGCTACAGTCCATGGGGGTCTCAAATAGTTGGACACGACTTAGACACTGAATAACAGAGAGGTTACATCCCTTCTTCCTTTATTTCTCTTTCTTTTCTAATGCAACCCTTTGTTTTGGCAAAGCACATGCTGTACCACCCCCTCAGCCTCCCTTGAACATTGGATGGATAACAAATGGATATAAGTGGAAGAAATGCATGAAGCTACTGAATTGGATCCTTAAAGAAAGAAGAATACATGTTTCATCTTCTCCCTAACTAAAATGAAGATGTAATGGTTAGAACTAAAAACTATGACATGAGAAAACATACTAATATTAGTGATATCTCATTTCTTTGAAGTTAGCTTTGCAGTCCTTGATTGTTTATGTTGTACTCATATTTGAGAGAAAATGAAACGGAAGTTTACTGAAGCCAGTCTTATTTGGCTTATGTTACTGCATCCAAACTTGTATCCCAGCTATTAAAAGGACCTTACTGTATGGCCTTCAGAATCCTTTAATATTGCAGAATTTGTGATTTAATTAAGAATGGCTTTTATATATTAATATAAGGGAATTTGCTGAGAGCAATTTCATATGAAACTGTATGGAAGTCAGATATTAATTTTCTTTGCATTTCTATATTAAAAAGTAATTCTTAAATTATTTTTTTGTGTGTTTCAACCACTCCATGATGACTCATAGGCATTTGCTAGGTAATAGCGAATCTGTAAATTTATAAAGAGTTCCATATTTTGACATCTTCAATGTGTTATTGAGAAATGTGAAAAATGGAGGAATTATAAAGTACCCAGTACATGAAAGATACTTAAATAAATATTTATTTGTAAATAAAAATATCATTTTTATGTGCATGTCAATACTAATATGGTAGTGAATTTTATGCAAAATGTGTTTCATAGTCAAAATTTGTCATAGGATAATGGTATAAATGTTGCAAGAAACACATTGTTTCTCGTATAGTGTAGCTCATACTTGACTGGATTCTGATTCAAGGAAGCCAGCAAGATGAATTTCCAAGGAGAGGATAAAAAAAAAAAAATGGTGTGCCCACCCTCCTGGGTACAGGCCATTTCAAAACAAATCTCAAAGTAGGCAAATTTATTTTTTCTCTCATGCTCTTTCCTTCACCTAACTTTTGGGGTAGCCTATGTTTTACTTTTCCCAGCTCTAAAATGTCCTTATCTTTATCTATAAAGTTTCTACTTTGACCTTCAGTTGCAGCACTGATTTCATGATCTTTCAGTTTATTAGATCTTGATAGATGTTAAATGAAAACAAATCTTTTATGGCAAATTCATACTTACTTACAAAACATCAATTATATGCTAGTCCTGTGTCCCTGTGCTTAATCACTCAGTTGTGTCCAATTCTTTGCAACCCTGTGGACTGTAGCCTGCCAAACGACTCTGTCCATGGAATTCTCCAGGCAAGAATACTGGAGTGGGTAGCCTTTCTCTTCTCCAGGGGATCTTCCTGACCCAGGGATTAAACCCACCTCTCCTGCATTGCTGGCAAATTCTTTACCATCTGAGGCACCAGGGAAGTCCTCATATGCTAGTCACAGAAGTATTTAATTTTAGACAGAGTGAAAAATAATATTAAAACAATAAAAATCTGTGGGATTATTGTGTTGTGTTTTCTCTTCTTGGTATTATTTTTTTCCTCATGGATAAAGGTCATATGGAACAGAGAGTTAGTCACCATGGAATTTTGCCTAGAAAATGCTGTCTACAACTCACAATCTATACAGAAAAGTGATCAAAATTTAAAACATAGAAGCTCTCTTTTTAGATAGTTGCTTCTTTTTTTTTAATTTTTTTTACTTTATTTATTTATTTATTTATTTTAAAATCTTTAATTCTTACATGCATTCCCAAACATGAACCCCCCTCCCACCTCCCTCCCCATAACATCTCTCTGGGTCATCCCCATGCACCAGCCCCAAGCATGCAGCATCCTGCGTCAGACATAGACTGGCGATTCAATTCTTACATGATAGTATACATGTTAGACTGTCATTCTCCCAAAACATCCCATACTAACAGAATCAAAAGGCTCTGCTCCTTTTGGAAATTCTGTGGGCTCATGTGTATATGTTTATTTGGATGTGTGTGCAAATAGTGGTCATAAGTTTATTATATGTTTTAAGTGAAAACCTTATAGTATTGTCTTATCCTTCTTTTAAATTGGCTTATTCTTTGAGTTAAGGAAAAGGAAGCTAAGAGCCAAGAGGAATAGTCATGAGTGTAACATATATTCCAAATGAGAGAGATTTGTTCCTTTGTTTTCATGTGGTTAACTGTCCTGATGTCATTTCAATACCTCCTACCCCATCTTGATGGCATTTAAACAGTCTTCCAAGAAAGATTGCATGTCACCCTCAAGTTACCTCCCCCCTGGAACTCAATGGGGTTGCTGGCTTAAATAGTCAGATTTGAGAATATCATCAACATAGACAGCTTCAGAGAACTATCTTAACACTTAAGTGAACTTTCTGGAAATAAACGTCCTATTCATTGCATCTTGGAGGCAAACTCCACAGTGTGCAAGATTAAGATGCTTCTCTCCAGCACGATTTGAAGTGAGAACTACTGTGTTTAAACAGTCGGAACCAGTTCTTTATTTGACATTGCCCACAGGCTCATGCCGCAGAGGGTACTTGGAAGTTCTGCTTTTGGAAGCCTTCATTTTTCTCCTCACTAAGCAGTTGATTCTCCTTCATTACATTCCACTAAAAAGTTGCATTTTGTGAGATATTAATGTTTATTTTCTAAAATAAATATATAACACATATTTTTTTAAAACAGCCATAGTCAAGAAAATTTGGAGTTTGAATTACTATAAACTTTGCTTGAAAGTCTACTTTCTATATATGGATGTCAAATGTTTTACAGTGTCCTACAATTAGAAAAAAGATAGATTTGTTTAAACAAGCATTTTACAGAGCAAATATTTTTGCATCCTAAAATGCCCGTTACTTTCTCAAAGTAAACACTTGGAAAACAACATAGCACAATTTTTAATTCAATATTGCAGCTTCTAGAATTGTTTTCAGTTAAAATGCAATCACTTCAATCACCATAAAATATTTGACAATTACCGTGAGCTGAAATGATTTTAGAAAATCTTTATTTTCTCAACTTCTTAGATGATTTCTGAGTGCTAAGTACCAATTCTTGACAAATAATTGCTTTAATTGCTTTCTCAGAAAGACTTGGAGACTACACTACTTCATCTCTATGAAGGAATTACTTGATATGGTACTTCAAGTTAAATGCTAATTTGTTTACCAAAATATATTTTTTCTCACATTTTTTTATACACTTGAACTCTATGATTTTTACCTCAATATTTTGCATGAGATGAAGGGTTGCATTAAATGCGCACCTTTCTGTGATGATTAATCAGTACATGAAATTATATCTCAGAGAAAATATGTTATGGAACACAGGAAATAAATTATTTGTTGACATCATATTAACTATCAGTTATTAATCATGTATTGACCATAAAGTGAGGATCTATGTAGATTTCAAGACACTAGTATTTCCCCAAATCTTATAGTTTTATTGACAATAAAATTCTTAGAAGAAATGCACAGTTAATTTTTACACATATTTAACTCAAGGTTGAAAATCAGCCACATTTCTACATGAATCATTTCTCACAATTTTACATACTTTATGTGAGAAATGGATGTATGTTTACTTGCCAAAATAAATAGGAATCTGAATATCATCCACTACTGGAATGTTGTGATAGTTTTCTTATCTCAAATAAGAAGCCCATCTTTTAAATCAGAATTATGATGTTATTCATGAAACTTTCATGCTGATTATTCCCCCTTTAAAATGTAGAGAGGTTAATATCTTAATGTGGGCATGATATGACCAACTTAGAATAGAATGCAATTTTCAAATGTGTTAGTCTGTAAAATAATAATAACACTATATGCATAAGAGAGGAATAACACTCAAAGTTTACTCATATTATATGAAAAGATTTTTATATGAATAATATTGGAGGCTTCAATGTGTGTAGATGAAATAGGTTGTGTCAAAACCATCACTTGTCATTGCATCAATAAAATAATACTTGGCTTCGAGTCTTTCCCATTAATTTGGTAACACATTGTAGAAGCAGTTTGGCACCCTTAAACTTGGTGTATTTTATCATCTTCATGCTGAGGACCCTTCCCCCAGAAAAACAGCCTTCATCACCTCCTTTCATCATTAAAGTGAAGTGAAGTCGCTCAGTTGTGTCCAACTCTTTGCAACCCCATGGACTGTAGCCTACCAGGCTCCTCAGTCCATGGACATTTCCAGGCAAGAGTACTGGAGTGGGTTGTCATTTCCTTCTCCAGGGGATCTTCCTGACCCAGGGATTGAACCTAGGTCTCCCACATTGCAGGAAAATGCTTTACTGTCTGAGCCACCAGGGAAACCGATCATTAATTTTTACCATACATTTCTCACGTGTTTGTGTATGTGTGTGTGTTTGTGTATATACACACAGGTATTCATGTATACATATATAGGAATAATTGAAATGGTATATGACAAATGTCTGTATAGTCAAAGCTATGGTTTTTCCAGTAGTCACGTATGAATGTGAGAGTTGCACCATAAACAAAGCTGAGCATCAAAGAATTAATGCTTTTGAAGTATCATGCTGGAAAAGACTCTTGAGAGTCCCTTGGACAGCACAGAGATTGAACCAGTCAATGCTAAAGGAAATTATCCCTGAATATTCACTGGAGGGACTGATGCTAAAGCCAAAGCTCCAATATTTTGGCCCTCTGATGTGAAGAGCCAAGTCACTGGAAAAGACGCTGATGCTGGTAAAGACTGGGGGCAGGAGGAGGAGGTGGTGACAGAGGATGGGATGGTTGGATGGCATCACTGACTCAGTGGGCATGAGTTTGGGCAAACTCTGGAGACAGTGAAGGACAGGGAAGCCTGACATGCTGCAGTTCATGGGGTCTCAAAGAGTTGAACGCAACTTAGCAGCTGAACAGCAGTGACCAAACCCCAGAGTTCCTTTCCTTCAGCATTAAAGTGATATACTATTTTTTAAAAACAAATGGCTTTATGAATCAAGAAAACTTAACATTACAAAGATATACACCAGCTTACACTGGAAAAGAAAACAAAAGACAAACAAATAAAAAACTTTAAAGCATTTCATTTAAGGCAGCTGCTACAAGTTATAAAGTGAGTGGATAAATTTCAAAAATCAATGTCAGTTAAAATCGAAATGCCCTCTCTCACAATCCAGATGTACTTCAGACAGCAACAAATAGAACAACACAAAAGGACGTAGATGTGACAAAGGACATGGGAGAAAATGAAGGTCAGCTTGTTGTGCTTGTGCTATTCAACCCAACAGGAAGACTTCATGTAGGTGTCTAAAAGGAAGCAGCAAAGATCAAGTCTGAGGTAGTATTTTTATTGAGCTGAAGTAAAATTAGTTCATACAAGCTATAAACAAATCTAAAAGCAAAAAAGTAAGAATATAAAGACAGCTTACCAATTTTAATGGGTTCAGTCGCTCAGTTGTCTCTGACTCTTTGTTGCAACCCCATGGACTGTAGCCTGCCAGTCTCATTTGTAGAATTTTCCAGGCAAGAATACTAGAGTGTGTTGACATTTCCTACTCCAAGGGATCCTCTCAACCCAGGGATCAAACCCAGGTTTCATACACCTCCTGCATTGGTAGATGGATTCTTTACCACCTTCCCACCTGGGAAGCCCTGCCAATTATATATATATATATATATATATATATATATATATATATATATATATATAAATATATCATGCCACACAAATAGCATGATTAAGGGTGGTTTAGTCACAAGTCGACTCTTGCAACCCAATTGACAGGCTTCTCTATCCATAGGATTTTCCAGGCAAGAATACTAGAGTGGGTTGCCATTTCCTTCTCCAGGATAAAAGGTGATGATTTACTAATCATCAAGCAGCTGACTTGTTAAAGAGAACTGTCATAATTAGCTAACATGCATTGAGCACAAATTCTGAGTCAAACTTTAAGTGCTTTACCTGGTTTTGCTATTTTAATACAGTATTACAAGTTAATGTTATTACCCTAAAATTAAGGAAGTTGAAATTTAGATTATCTAAATAATTTACCCACTGGTAGCTCAGATATTAAATAATACACTTGCAATACAGGAGATCTGGGCTTGATCCCTGGGTTGGGAAGATCCCCTGGAGAAGGGAATGACAACCCACTCTAGTATTCTCTCCTGGATAATCCCTTGGACAGAGGAGCTAGGGCCGATGGAGTTTCAGAGTCAGACACGAGTGAGCGACTAAACACACACAGCACTCAACTAGTATCAATGACTTTATTCAATCAGTGATTGTAGATTTAGGGTTCAAAGTCAGGCAGTTTGGCTCCAGAATATGGGTTCTTAATCCCTACAACCATCGTGCTTCCCAAATTTGCCATGTTTGCTAAAATAAGGCTCCCAGCTCCTGTTCATCCTTATTGCTAAGGAGTGTGAGAGGATACTGAGTCCATGCAAAGGCATTAAGTTATGAAATGGAATCCTCAGAAAATAAGAAAGTTTTTAGAGGATTAAAAATATGATCATTAAGTTTAATACTAAAAGAAAGGCAGAGGCAGTACACTGTTAGATGAAACTGAATAGGTTTATTAGAAGAAAATCTTAAGAAACTAACTCATAATAGCAAATAACTAATGAGCAGATGTAATTTATGGGGAGAAAAAGAAAGGAGCTGGAAGAACATGGAGGATGCATTTTATGTCCATAAGGAGAAAACTGATAGCTGTTTGAGAAGACACACAGAGAGAGAGAGAACTTTCCTTGTAAGACCTGAAGTTGAATTTAACAATGACAGAGCACCAAGCAAAATTTGTAAAGAAAGATGGTGCTGTGTAGGGATTTCTGAGTTAATGTCTGTCATTTTTAGCTAATCCATTTCAGTTCTTCGTAGTTCAGCAAGGAGTTTCAAGATTTGAAACATTTTAAGAGCCAACCTATCACATGCACTTCCCTAGTGGCTCAGACGGCAAAAGCATCTGCCTATAATGTGGGAGATCCCAGTCCGATCCCCGGATCAATAAAATTCCCTGGAGAAGGAAATGGCAACCCACTCCAGTACTCTTGCCTGGAAAATCCCGTGGACAGAGGAGCCTGGTAGGCTACAGTCCATGGGGTCACAATGAGTTGGACATGACTGAGCGACTTCGCTTTCACTTTCATCACAGGCATGGACGCAAAAGAAGAGACAAAGGTGTGTACTTGGTCATCTTCACCTCATATGCTGTCTCCAAGGATGACAACTGTGGTATCTGTCTATCACAGATCAAGGCATCTTCATCTCTGGATGAAGTACCTAAGGGCGGATAGAACTAGTGGCTTTTTTTGGATCATAGTTTTGGTAAAGAATCTGCCTGTAGTGCAGGAGACCTGGATTCAATCCCTGGGTTGGAACATCCCCTGGAGAAGGAAATGGCAACCCACTCCAGTATCCTTGCCTAGAAAATCTCATGGACAGAGGAGCCTGGTGGGCTGCAGTCCTTGGGGTCGCAAAGAGTCGGGCACGATTGAGTGACTAACACTAACACTTAGTTTCTTTAACTCCTATTATTTTCCTCCCAGAGAATAAGAGCACCTTGTCAGATCCCATATATTAATAGTTTATCCATATAAAGCCATAGACAGCAAGCCAATCTGTAACCACAAGAAGGGAGCCTACTCCTAGCTTGCCTTTTTTTCCAAGACCATGAGAGCAAAAGAGTTTTCATTTTTCTTCACTGAAAATGTAACCAAGAGACGGTAGGACGAAAAGAGAAAGTAGCAAAAACGTATACACACTATCTGATCTGTAGGTTCTCTGTGATGACCCAGAAAGGTAAGCTGGGAGAGGGGAGGGAGGCTGAAGACGGAGAGGAGATACAGATATAGATATAATTATGTATAATTATGACTGATTCACATGGTTGTTATATGGCAGAAACCAACCCAACACTGTAATGCAAATATCCTCCAATTAAAAAACTAAAAAAGAAAATGTAGTCAAGTGTGCATGAAAAAAATTTGATGTGCAGTGCCAGAATACTAAACTATGAAAAACCATTAGATCATGTTTTGTGAGGAATAAGAGTGACACAGGAATTTTAGACTTTGTTAGGTGATCTTCTAAATGAGAAGAAAACAGAAAGAAGTTGCATTATGCAGTAAACCATTGCTAGGAATTTTCCTCAACCTCAGATATTATAATCTCCAAGTATTTCTCCTGAAAACATTATTTATCAAATCAAGATACTGAAAGAAAAATTAATATAAGAATATTTATAAACTTTTTTTCTCTGAAGTTTAAAAATTTATCCTTGTTAGATTTAATCAAAAGCAAAGAATGCCAACATCCGCTGAATCATCAAAAAAGCAAGAGAGTTCCAGAACATCTATTTCTGCTTTATTGACTGTGCCAATGCCTTTGACTGTGTGGACCACAATAAACTGTGGAAAATTCTGAAAGAGATGGGAATACCAGACCACCTGACATACCGCTTGAGAAACCTGTATGTAGGTCAGGAAGCAACAGTTAGAACTGGGCATAGAACAACAGACTGGTTCCAAATAGGAAAAGGAGAACACCAAGGCTGTATATTGTCACCCTGCTTATTTAACTTCTATGCAGAGTACATCATGAGAAACGCTGGACTGGATGAAGCACAAGCTGGAATCAAGATTGCCGGGAGAAATATCAATAACCTCAGATATACAGATAACACCACTCTTATGGCAGAAAGTAAAAAGAACTAAAGAGCCTCCTGATGAAAGTGACAGAGGAGGGTGAAGAAGTTGGCTTAAAGCTCAACATTCAGAAAACTAAGATGATGGCATCCAGTCCCATCACTTCATGGGAAATAGATGGGGAAACAATGGAAACAGTGGCTGATTTTGTTTCTTGGGGCTCCAACATCACTGCAGATAGGTGATTGCAGCCATGAAATTAAAAGGCACTTACTCCTTGGAAGAAAAGTTATGACCAACTAGATAGCATATTCAAAAGCAGAGACATTGCTTTGCCAACAAAGATCCGTCTAGTCAAGGCTAGGTCCAGTGGTTATGTATGGATGTGAGAGTTGCACTGTGAAGAAAGCTGAGCATCGAAGAATTGATGCTTCTGAACTGTGGTGTTGGAGAAGACTCTTCAGAGTCCCTTGGACTGCAAGGAGATCCAACCAGTCCATTCTAAAGGAGATCAATCCTGGGTGTTCATTGGAAGGTCTGATGCTGAAGCTGAAAATCCAGTACTTTGGCCACCTGATGTGACGAGCTGACTCATTGGAAAAGACCCTGATGCTGGGAAAGATTGAGGGCAGGAGGAGAAGGGGATAAGAGAGGATGAGATGGCTGGATGGCATCACCAACTCAATGGACATGAGTTTGGGTCATGGGTCTCTGGGAGTTGGTCATGGACAGGGAGGCCTGGTGTGCTACAGTTCATTGGGTCATAAAGAGTCAGACGCAACTGATTGACTGAACTGAACTGAAAGAATGTCTGCAATTGTTTTTATTACTTATTGTTTAGGAACGTCTGCTTGTAAAATAAGGTGTGAATATGGAATTAGCAGAAATGGGATGGCACTAACAGAAGCAGAAAATATTAAGAAGAGGTGGCAAAAATACAGAGTGAGTGTGAGTGATAATCCATCAGCCGTGTCTGACTCTTTGCAACCCTACAGACTGTAGCCCATCAGGCTCCTCTGTCCGTGGGATTATCCAGCTAAGAATAATGGAGTGGGTTGTCATTTCCTCTCCACAGAAAAACTATACAGAAAAGACCTTTATGACTCAGCTATTACGATGGGGTGATCATGCATCTAGAGCCAGACATCCTGGAATGCAAAGTCAAGTGGGCCTTAGGAAATATTTATACGACAAAGCTAGTGGAAGTGATGGAATCTGAGTTGAGCCTTTTCAAATACTGAAAGATGATGCTGTGAAAGTGCTGCACTCAATATGCCAGGACATTTGGAATACTCAGCAGTGGCCACAGGACTGGAAAAGGTCAGTTTTCATTCCAATCCCAAAGAAAGGCAAGGCCAAGGAATGTTCAAACTACTTCACAATTGGACTCACTTCACACACTAGCAAAGTAATGCACAAATTTCTCCAAGCAGGCTTCAACAGTACATGACCCATAAACTTCCACATGTTCAAGCTGGATTTAGAAAAGGCAGAGGAACCAGAGATCGAATTGCCAATGGATCACTGAAAAAGCAAGAGAGTTCCAGAAAACATCTATTTCTGCTTTATTGACTATGCCAAAGTCTTTGACTGTGTGGATCACAATAAATCATGGAAAATTATTCAAGAGATGGGAATACCAGACCACCTGAGTTGCTTCCTAAGAAATCTGTATGTGGGTCAAGAAGCAACAGTTAAACCGGACATGGAACAGCAGACTTGTTCTGAATTTGGAAAGCAGTATGTCAAGGCTGTATATTGTCACCCTGCTTATTTAACTTATATGCAGAATGCATCATGAGAAATGCTGGACTGGCTGAAGAACAAGCTGGAATCAAGATTGCTGGGAGAAATATCAATAACCTCAGATATGCAGATGACACCACCCTTATGGCAGAAAGTGAAGAACTAAAGAGCCTCTTGGTGAAAGTGAAAGAGGAGAGTAAAAAAGTTGGCTTAAAACTGAAATTTTAGAAAACTAAGATCAGGGCATTTGGTCCCATCACTACATGGCAAATAGATGGGGAAACAATGGAAATAGTGACAGAGTTTATTTTGAAGAGCTCCCAAATCACTGCAGATGGTGACTGCAGCCATGAAATTAAAAGACACTTGCTCTTTGGAAGGAAAGTTATGACCAACCTAGACAGCATATTAAAAGCAGAGACATTACTTTGCCAACAAAGGTCCAGCTAGTCACAGCTATGGTTTTTACAGTGATCATGTATGGATGTGAGAGTAGGACTATAAGGAAAGCTGAGCACCAAAGAATTGACGTTTGTGAACTGCAGTGTTGGAGAAGACTCTTGAGAGTCCCTTGGGCTGCAAGGAGATCTAACCAGTCCATCCTAAAGGAAATCAGTCCTAAATATTCATTGGAAGGACTGATGCTGAAGCTGAAACTTCAATACTTTAGCCACCTGATGTAAAGAACTGACTCATTGGAAAAGACCTTGATGCTGGGAATGATTGAAGGCAGGAGGAAAAAGGGACAACAGAGGATGAGATGGTTGGATGGCATCACTGACTCAATGGACATGAATTTGTGCAAGCTCTGGGAGTTGGTGATGGACAGGGAAGCCTGGCATGCTTCAGTACATGGGGTCACAAACAGTCATATACAACTGAGAGACTGAACTGACTGACTGGTGGAATTAGCAAAAATAGAGATATTAATATTTCAAAGAAGGTATGGTTATTACTTTTAGGTGGCATAATTATTTATCTGGAAAGAATCAACTAGAGCAGAAAACAAAACCTAAACCATCTTAAAAAATTTTTTGTTACTATAAAATAAGTAAATAAATGATCAGTAGTAGTAGTTTTTTAGTTTAGTTTAGTTCAGTTGCTCAGTCGTCTGACTCTTTGTGACCCCATGAATTGCAGCACGCCAGGCCTCCCTGTCCATCACCATCTCCTGGAGTTCATTCAAACTCACGTTCATCGAGTCAGTGATGCCATCCAGCCATCTCATCCTCTGTTGTCCCCTTCTCCTCCTCCTGCCCGCAATCCCTCCCAGCATCAGTCTTTTCCAATGAGTCAACTCTTTGCATGAGGTGGCCAAAGTACTGGAATGTCAGCTTTAGCATCGTTCCTTCCAAAGAATACCCAGGGCTGATCTCCTTTAGAATGGACTGGTTGGATCTCCTTGCAGTCCAAGAGACCCTAGTATCCACCTACTAAATGAGCAAAACCAGTAGCAAAATATAATAGCAGACTACATTCACAAAAATGTCAAATTATATAATTAAGGAAATAAACTAAAACAAAACTATTTAAGGGAAATTATGAATAAATTAAGAGCTTAGTCATTTTCTGAATGAAGAAAAATCTTAGAAATGTATTTCTCCCTCATTAATGTTATACAATTTAAACCATATTAATCAAAATTTACCTGGAAAAAACAAGTAAGGGAAGGTAGAAAATTATATTTCAAATCAGGGGAGGATAATGATAGTAGCCAAACATCATTAGATATTACAATCTATTGTAAAGAAATAGGATAGAGCTTAGATGTGTCCTGACTACCCTGCTGGATAGCCTTGAGTAATTTATCTCCTTTTGTCTCATTTTTCCTAACTGTAATGTGTAAATAATGGGAGTACTTACCTTGTAGAAGTATCATGAGAATTAAACTGGCTTATTTATGTAACTATCAGCATTTATTAAACACTCAAAAGTTATCACTTTGTTAATGGTTCTGATGATGATGATGAAACAGTAATTAATTAGCAAAGAAAATACTGTAAAGTCTAGGAATATACTTAAGTATATGTCACAGTTTCATATATGGTTATATCAATACAGAGGATGTGTCCAGGAGAGAGCATACAAACACACCTATTGTAAGGTTAGATTAATATCTTGATCTTAAAAAAAGTTAAAAGTGAGAGACTTTTTAGGCTATTTCTAAATCACCTAATAGAGTTAAATATTTTAAGTGAAATTTCTCATGTGCAAGGTTTTACATGAAATTCCTACCTGACTGGAAAGAACTGTTTTTAAATGCCTTAAATATTGAAGGAAAAATTTAAAAATTAATGTTACTTAGATCTTGTAACCACTTATTTGTTTATTCAGCAAATATTTAATGCCATTTATAGGCACAAAATGTACATCAGCTTACAAAATACATTTATTTACTTATTTATTTCCAGGAAGCTTGAAGTTAATGTTTTAGTGCAGTAAGGAAGACAATAAACAGGCAAAGTGTATATTATACTACCTAAACTGAAGGATAAAAATCATATGATCATTCCAATAGATGTAGAAAAAAAAATCTGACAGAATTGAGTTTTACCATAAAATAATGTTGAATTTTATCAATTTTTTTCATAGCTATTGGAATGATCACATAGTTTTTATGTAATATAAGGTATGATTGATTTGCATTGCAGGCGTATCTTCTAAAAGGGGAGGGTAGCAGTCAGCATCCAGATGCATGCAAACTAGAAGCCATACTCTCAGATAGTGGATGTACAACATACAGTAAGATCCGTTCCAGAAAAGACTGGGCAATTGGTGCTTTGGCCGGCTCCCTCTGCACCGAGCCCTGGAGACATAGCTCCAGTGTGTGCTTCCACACTCAGGAACAGCTGCTTCTTTGTTTGCTACAGTCCCGTGGAACTCATAAGCAGGTCCTGTTGCTTTTCAGAGCTAGGTGACCTGGGAGCCCATCTCTCGGTTGGCTCAGACCAGACCTCTGAGTAGTCTGTTGGTGAACCAGTTTCCCTTTTTTTTACAAGTTGGGGTGCTTCACATTTGTGTCATCTGGCTTTCTTTGCTTTATTGCTTGTCAAGGATTAATTAAATTGAACCGAGTGGATGTAATGCCTAGAGGGATAGCAATCCCAGGATGCTAGGTGTAGTCTAACATGGAGCTGAGATTCTTGCTGTGCTTCAAGAACAATTATCTTTATAAAGATGACCAGACAAACCTATAGGCTCACAGTCTTCCATCTTCTTGTAGCTGCATGTTGATGTATAATTCTGTGAGATTTGAAAATATTTGCAATTTTTAATTGTCTTTATTTTAAACAAGGGAATGAATTTTCTGTCTTCTTTTCCTCTCTATTCTTTGCTCAGAAGCCATAGATTTCTCAAGCCAAAATACTAACGCTCCAAAAGGAAAAAAAACCAAATGCCAGATTTTGAGAAAAATTTTTTGATAATAGTCATTCAGGCTTATTTTCAGTCTTTTCTTTTATCTTAGATCCCTTTAATGTACCATGGTTAATCTGATTTTTTTTTCTTATAAAATTGTTCCTGAGATCAAAAGGAAGCATCTTAATTGTTAAATTGTCTCAAGAAAACTTCAACTCAATATTTTAAAATTTCCATTTTTAAGTTGTATTTTCCTAAGTACAAAATATTTTTGACATGTTGTTTAACACTGTTAAAACTAAAAACCAAAATCCACTCAAAGTTTTATTCGAAGTCATTGAACTTTTTCAGATGGCATCTTCCATGAAAGCAAAAAATAGGAATATGGATTCTATCATTTCTTTCCCAAAGCCAACTATATAAAATTAAAATATTTCTTACATCTGTTCTTAGCTCCAACCATGTTTAAATTCTTACTTTTGTGGTTTCTGACTTGAATGCTACCAAATATTTTCTTGCCCCCACACAAATTATGTTCAGTATCATTTCAGATTCAAATTGGTTATTTATACATCATATTCTGTGAAGTGTATGCTCAAATATTTTATTTATTTTTATTAAACATTTTATTTTCTCATTATTGAATTGTAACAGTTTTTTGTATTTCTGATATAAGTATTTTTTCAGGTATAGGAATCACAAATATAGTCACCCAGCATCTGTCTTGCTACTTAGTTTTCCTAGTGGTGTCCTTAGAAGAGTGGATTTCAAAATTTTGCTGAAATTTAATTTATCAATCATTTTCTTCTGTAGTTAGCAATTTTGGGTTGTAAGAAATCTTTGTCAAACAAAAGGATGAAAAAATGTTCTCCAAAGTTTCTTCTGGGAAAAGAATCTTTTTATATTTTATATTTGATCTTCCCTTTTTATACTTGCTTTTTATATTTATTTCTTACATTTTTAAGCTTATAGATGTACATTTCTTCATGACTGATATTCAATTCATTTCTCCCATTAACTCATTGAAATATACAAATCAGGATTTATTATTCTGTTTTACAGAGAGGGAAAATTAAGATTAAAATATGTTCAAATAATGTTCAGAAGATTACAGTTAGAAAATGGTGGTAATAATTCTAAAATAGCCTTGCATATGCTAAGTCACTTCAGTCATGTCTGACTCTTTGCAATCCTGTGGACTGCAGCCCACCAGGCTCCTCTGTCCATGGGGATTCTCTAGGCAAGGATGCCAGAGCGGATTGCCATTTCGTTCTCCAAGAATAGCCTTCAGTGCAGTCGCTCAGTTGTGTCTGACCCTTTGCGACCCCATGAATCACAGCACTCCAGGCCTCCCTGTCCCATCACCAACTCCCGGAATTTATTCAAACTCATGTCCATCGAGTCTGTGATGCCATCTAGCCATCTCATCCTCTGTCATCCCCTTCCTGCCCCGATCCCTCCCAGCATCAGGGTCTTTTCCAGTGAGTCAACTCTTCGCAGGAGATGGCCAAAGTATTGGAGTTTCAGCTTTAGCATCAGTCAGTCTTGTGCAATTTTCTCCACAATTCAAATCATCTCCCAATTCTAGTCTCAATCAAAGGTGTGTGCATTTAAATTCCAGGCCTAAAATCATCTCTTTTTTTTTTTTTTTTTTTTTTGGCTGGAAAATCACCAAGAGGTCTAGTAATTTAGTATAGATAAATAAATGGGTTTTTCTTTTCATGTAAGAAACATCAACTCTATAAAATATAGCAATATCTTAATAGCACATTTGCACAGGAGACACAAACCAATTGACACTGGATATTTTCATTAGTAAAATAAATTAGGTACAGTATGGAAGAGTCGATGCATTTAAAATTAGGAGACCTGCGAAGAGCTGGCCTCATTTAAAGCGACAAGGCATTAAAATGCTAAAGCGAAGGAATCCTTTCAAGAATATTTATAAGAGAGCCAGTGTATCATTCTGCACCTGTTGTTAAGAGGAGGTACAACTGCTCAAGTTCCAGATTGAATTGGCTTCAAAGATTTTGAAGAATAGCCTCTCTGTTTCTAAGTTTTTCACCTCTTGTGAATAGAAATGTGTCTTTTGCAAGGGGAGACTGGAGGACTATAGGGGCATTCTCAGCAGGAGGCACCTGTGAATCTTGGCAAACTTAAGGGTTTTAAGCTGCTGGTATGAATAGCTTTCCAGTACGTGGAGAAAGAGGCAAGCAGGACCTTCTGATGAATGAATCTACAGAATGTTAATTTTGTGATTACTGAATAATGTGCCTAACTCAACTGTGAGGTGTTTTGAAATACAGTTCACGTCATCTCACCAAGTTTGAAAACATACCCTATGGCTTTAATTTCAGCATTTCAATCTGTAAATGTTTTGTTGTGATGTTGAGAAGACATTAAAAAATAAATTACGTCTGGCTCTAAAATTTCTGATTTTAGTAAATAAAACAATTTTTTAAAAACCTAAAATTAACTTTTCTATGTATGATAAAGTCAAGAGTTGATAATAAGATTATATGCCTAAATAGATTCCTGTTTCAGGCACATTTTTATACAATGTGGTAAAGTAAAGAGACATCCCAGATAAATTACTTTTTCATAGCAGATGACCTCATGGTCACCAATAAACATATAATGTTGATGATAGTATCATATAGAGGAGTAGATTTTATAACTTTTAATCTATAGAAGAGTCTTTATTTTAGACTAATATAATATGTGTGTTTTAAAGTACAAACCAATATAGTTTTGAACAGTAGTGAAAATGTGTGTGAGGGTTACATCAATACAAACAACATTTGAGAGAAATAAAATTGAAGTGGAGAAATGCTTATGACCATGTAGAACGAACTGCAAAAACCCAAGTTAGCCCAGCTTGGATGTTCTTTTCTTAATGTCTGTATTTGTTCTTATTTGCTTGATAAATTTTTTCATATCTTTCAAGACTTATTTGAAATAAGACCTCCTTTCCTGAAAGCTTTTCTTAACCACTTTTCTCTCCAACAAGTTAAAAATTGCCTTTCTATGTTCTCCATTCTTCAGTGAAGACTTATGATATGTTCATTATATTTATTTGCTTCTGTGTTTGTCTTTTCAATTGATAGTGAGCTCTTCAGGGACAAGGATTGAGTTTTATTTATTGTGTAGCCCTTCTATTTGACATAAGGAACCCTGAATACACAGTTACAATAAATATAAGGTTGGGTACAAAGAAGAGATAACTAACATCATATATTCATTGCCTGGAGAAAACCTTAACCATGTGGACTTACTTCTTGTGCTATATGGTTGCAGACGGGGCTTAGCTGAATTCTAGATCTTACTTAGCAACTCGTATATTCTCTCGCCTTTTTTTTTTTTTTTTTTTTTTTGCAGTAACTTGAAAATGTTTTCTATTTTCCTCAAGCCACCTCCTCATCATTCCTCTTTCCTGTAAGAAGATTTGTTATGAATTGCTTTATGTTTAAATTATAAATAAAATGAGACACAGCATGACTTTGATAGTCACAGCCACAGATATGAAATAAAGGGGTATCAATCACTTTTTTCTATGATGCAGTCTTTTGTCATTGGTCCAATTGTTTTATGGAATGCAGGAATTTAATCCAAGCATGTTAAGGGATCTTTTTCCTAAATCTAACAGTCAACTCTGGTCTGTGTTTTCATTGCATTCAGTTATCAGATCATCTCTTTAGGTTTTTTTTTTTTCTTCTTCTTCTTTCTCCTTCACCCTTGAATTGACTCTAAACCTAACAGGGGTTTACTAAGTCCACTGGGATATGAATGTCTTCTTTGTGGAACTCCAGCTTTGTGTATCCCTGTTGCTCTCTTAGACGTGTATATGATTTAGCCTTAGGCTGTGGCTGACAAATAAATGCATTCCCCTCTGCATCTTTCTCATCTTTACGTTCAGGTCTTTCAGGTGTTTTGACCTTCCTCTGACTCTTTGAACCCAAGGAAAGAATTGGGTGTTCTGCCAGTCTTTCTGGGGATCATCTTTCTCTGTGTTGCTACTCGCTGTAAGATTGCACGCAGCCGAGTTCTGCAAGCATGCACATGGACTGCTGGCTCACTTTGCTCTGATCTCCAGGCCTAGAGGTCCCCCACCAATGCCACCTCTACTCTGCCTCAACACAGGGGACAGAGCATGACAAGCGACCAACGTACAACCTCTGGGTTTCCTTCCAATTTCCTTCCCTGAGATGGGTGACCAAATCATTTTCTGATTCACACATATAACCCGCTACTTCTTGCTCAATATTTGAAATGAAAATTCAATAATTTGATGCGTGGGCTTCTTTCCCTCATTCATGTGGTTAGCTGTTCATTGAGAGAAAGTATACAATTAATTAGGAAAGAGTATTACCTACTCACCTAGGTATCATGATGGTTTAGAAAAGCTCAATTTTATTGAGTATTTACTATATCTCAGTCATTTACAAGCATTTTAATATAAAATATATTTATTTGGAGCCAGTTTAAATGATTTTTAAATATTTAATAAAAGTCTGATATATAGTATGCACTCAATAATCGACCACAGTTATCGCATACGCACTTCTTTCATGGTTTTTCTAGTCTTAAATTTGCTTCTTAATAGTGTCTTGAACAAGTATTGTAAAATTTATTTATGTGTAAAAATTAAGATAGGAATAATTATTCTCCTCAAATTACAGGAGTCATGTAGATTATATGAAAAATGTGTGTGTATATAAAAATGAATTAGATGATGAATAGAGCAAAATTAGAAAATATGCTGAAATTGTAAGCTCATGTTAATTAAAATTTCAGTGATAACAATAATTCATTATTTCAGAGAGTTAAATATTTTGATGAATGAGATTGTTCACAGAGGGAGGGCAGTCAAAAGCATTAGAAGTGCATCCTAGTAATATGTTAAATAAAGACTGTAGCCAGTGTCTTGCCAATTTGAATAGAAAAGAAGGAATCCATCTGACACGAACTGAGTTGACAAGTTATGATGGCTGGATATATGTTCAAAAGAGATGATTTTTGTTAAGCAATGCTTGTTGGACTTTTGAGTACAGTGTTAATTAAGTCAACTTTTTCAGAACTTTTGAGTCAGATAAATAGAACGGATTTTTTAAAAATTTAAACAAAAGCTAAAGGGAGTGAAAAAAATGAAAGTAATATAACATTCTGGTGTTTCAGATAATAATATTATTTTAATACAATTGCACTATAATAGGATTTCTAGCTTAGAATTTTTTTTTTTACCTTTAAAAAGACAGAAACCTAAGGCATGTGCCCTGTTAATGTAAATGAATGAACAGATTTTACACAGGCATACATGCACATTTGTGCTTGTCTGTCTTATTTGTCTTATTATTTGCAGACTTAATTTTTTGTACATTTGTCGTAATTTTGTTCAGCAAGAAACTAGCTGTTATAGCAATATAGGTATTATTTTATACATTTATGTATTAGTGTAGAGATAATAGAATTAGAAAAATATATATTTTGACAAAATAGATTGAAATGTCATATATTTTATATTATCTTACCTGTTTTACTCATACTGTAAATATTCTAAAATATTCAAATGAGATGAAGAATGTAAACTAAGGCAGAAGCAATTATTCATTTATTTATAATTTATAACCTATTCCCTTCTAAAACATCATTTGAGATGAATGGATTGATGCTCTTGTTTATCCTGGGGCCATAAACTGAAATCAAAGTGTTAAGATGCACATATCTCTGGTCGGTATATTAAATGCAAACATATTTGTAGTTGACATGGCAATTGCTACCTCCAGGGGATATGAAGCATACAAATGTATGATTTCTGGCTATTCCTACAATATCATGTTGATTTCCAAAAGTGGTTTCTGTTGTCCATATACATATAAACCACAGTTAAGTATAAGCAATTCCTTAAAAATAACAACGTATTTCCGAAAACTTTGAAAGTGTCATCTATATTGTACTAAAACAAAAGACCTTCAAATTCTACCAACAAGTGAAAAAACAAAACAAAACATTAGAGTATCTTTGAAACAAGAAATATTCCCAGAAGCATTTCCATAAAAGAACTTTATGCAGAGTCTTAAGCAAAATATATATCATCAAAGTCATCCTGTTTAAATATTCTATAATGGTAACATTGCTGCTGCTGCTAGTGCTAAGTCGCTTCAGTCGTGTCCGACTCTGTGAGACCCCATAGATGGCAGCCCACTAGGCTCCTCTGTCTCTGGGATTCTCCAGGCAAGAACAATGGAGTGGCGTGCCATTTCCTTCTCCAATGCATAAAAGAGAAAAGTGAAAGTGAAGTCACTCAGTTGTGCTGACTCTTAGCAACCCCATGGACTGCAGCCTACCAGGCTCCTCCGTCCATGGGACTTTCCAGGCAAGAGTACTGGAGTGGGGTGCCATGGCCTTCTCTACTGATTCTCAATTTTAATTGAGAATTTTCATAGCAGTTCTATGGATTAATTCCCAGATGCATTTCTAATAACAAATGCTATATTGCCTTATGATGATTAATTCAAGAAATGCCATCTCAGTTTCTTAGAAAGATTTAAACAAGGCTGAAATTTTATCAAACTAGGCCTTGGCAACTACTTTGATGCTAATTAAAATATGTTCACTTACTAATCTAGATGTCAAATATTCCCTGAATTCCAAATGAATTAAAGCAGGTGATCCATGTCTCTAAACTTATAGTAAAGAGGACATGGAACACACTCCACATCTGGGTTTTTCATAGCTTCCTTCAGAGAATTGTCATCCTGCCCTATAGACTCATGCTCCAACTCTCCAGGACCAGTTATCCTAAAGGCTGTCAATTTATCATTCCTCATTTATTTAATTTGTGAATATTATGCAAATTAAATACCCCAAAAAAATGCATGGGCTAAGATATATGTTTCTATTGTTGTTGTTGTTCAGTTGCCCAGTTGTGTCTGACTCTTAGGATCCCATGAACTGCTTTACGCCAGGCCTCTCTGCCCCTCACCATCTCCTGAAGTTTGCCCAAATTCATGTCCATTGCATTGGTGATGCCATCCAGACATCTCATTTTCTGATGTCCTCTTCGTCTGCCCTCAATCTTTCGCAGCATCAGGGACTTTTCCAATGAGTCAGCTGTTTCCATGAGATGACCCAAATACTGGAGTTTCAATGTCAGTATCAGTCCTTCAACAAGTACTCAGGGTTGATTGCCTAAAGATTGACTGATTTGATCTTGCTGTCCAAGGGACTCTCAGTCTTCTCCAGCACCATAGTTTGAAGGCATCAATTCTTTGGCACTTGCCTGTTACTCCAGGTATCTCTTGACTTCTGCTTTTTCATTCCAATCTCCAGTAATTAATAGAACATCATTTTTGGTATTAGTTCTAGGAGGTCTTCTAGGTCTTCATAGAACTGATCAATTTCAGCTTCTTCGGCATCAGTGGTAGGCATTGAATTAGACATTGAATTGCTGTGATGTCGAATAACGTGCCTTGGAAACAAACCAAGATCATTCTGTCATTTTTGAGGTTATACTCAAGTACTGCATTTTGTACTTTTTTGTCGATTATGAGGCCTATTCCATTTCCTCTATGGAATTCTTGCCCACAGTAGTAGATATAATGGTCATCTGAAGTAAATGTGTCCATTCCCATCCATCTTGGTTCACTGATTCCTAAGATGTTGATATTTATTCTTACCAACTGCTTGACCATGTCCAACTTACCTTGATTCATGGACCTAACATTCCAGGTTCCTATGCAATACTGCTCTTTGCAGCATCAGATTTTACTTTCATCACCAGACACATCCACGACTGAGCATCATTTCTGCTTTGGCCTAGCTGCTTCATTCTTTCTGGGGTTATTAGTAGTTCTCCTCCACTCTTCCCCAGTAGCATATTGGACACTTTTAGATGTAGGGGACTCATCTTTCAGTGTCATATCTTTTTGTCCTTTTATATTGTTCATGAGGTTCTCACAGCAAGTATACTGGGGTGGTTTGCAGTTCCCTCCTCCAGTGATCATGTTTTCTCAGAACTCTCCTTTACGACCTGTCCATCTTTGGTGGCCCTACACAGCATGAAACATAGCTTCATTGAGTTATACAAGCCCCTTCACCATGATCCATGAAGGGGAAGATATATGTTATAATTGTATAAATCAGATCATGTAATTCCATTTCCACCCATTTGCTCTGGGATAAAATTGGTATCTTTAACCTCCTGCTGACCAAACTGTTCCAACCCTGCCCACACTCTTCCATCCTCCACACCAGCCCCGCCTCCTTCAAACACTCAAGTCCGGCACTGAGTCTTTACCCATAGTCCCTTATTCACATTCATGTCCGGCCCTACAACCACAACACAGTCTACCAGTACTTTTTACACTTTGCACAAAGGTCATGTTATATTGATTCATGTGATTATTTGATTAATATCTTTCTTTCTTTCTTGTTAGATAGTAGTGTCTAAATGGTCAGAACCATTTATTATTTGACTCAATATTTGTCCTCAATGTTTCTCATGCTTCCTGGAACAGAGAAAAGAAGCATTATCCCAGTTTCATCTAGGAAAATAGATCTTTCAGGAAAGGGAAAGTAATCAATTTAGATTTGGGGTATTGTTTCTGAGAGGCACAGTATTGATGGCTTTCTGTTTCAAGCATTGTGCAAAGTTCTCTGTATGCCTTTAGCTTGTGCAGCCCTCATGGGGAATGTACTATGACTATCCCACTGACCAGTGAGCAAATAGAGTCAGAGAGGTAACTGTCTTATATCCAAGATCTATGGAGAAGGCAATGGCAATCCACCAGTTATTCTTGCCTGGAAAATTCCATGGACGGAGGAGCCTGGTGGACTGCCGTCTATGGGGTCGCACAGAGTCAGACACGACTGATGCAACAGCAGCAGCAGCAGCAGCAGCAGCAGCAGCAGCAGCAGCAGCAGCAGCAGCAGCATATCCAAGATCTAGTAAGAGACAGAGTCGGTGAGAACCCAGAATTTGTATATTCAAGTTGATGATCTCAAATCCTACTGTAACTCTGAGATGGGATGGGGGATGTCTAACTATTATCAGTTTACTGGGAACTCTTTTCAGGTTAACAGAGGGAAACTTAAGTTATTTTCATTTTTTCTCTCTAGAGTTACTTCTCAATTATGTTCATGCTTTAGTGTCTGATTTAAGATAAGTGACTCAGTCCACAATAGATGAATTTAAACCAATAATATTCATATAAGACATATTCCCATTCTGTACCAGTGTCCCTATCCACTTAGTTGCTCAAATAAATATCATAGGAATCATCCTTTCTTTTTCCTCTCTCCTTCATGCTACATATGCCATCCAGCAACAAGTCTTGTTAGCATTCTATAATCCAAACATCTATAATCCATTTACCTAGATCTTTCTAAACCTACTCCTCCCATCATTGCCGAAGTGACCATCACATCTTCCTGGATGATAGCAACAGCTGTGGTATTATAACCTGTCTGCCTCATCCCACTTCTGCCTTCATCTTTCTTTAAATTCACTCTCCACACAGCAGTCAGAATTTTCTTTGTAAAGTTTTCTTTCTACACAGCTTTTCTTTGTAAAACATTTTTTTTTCCCTTCTTGCTCTTTATGTCACCCTAAGGCTGTAATCCAAACCTGCCTCCTAAGACTAACATAATCCCACTTGATCTTCCTCTGTTTTATCACTCTCTGCTAACTCATTACGTGGCAGCCACACTGATCTTTGTTATCCCTTTCATGCCAACCCAAAGCATCTGCACTCTGCCTGGAATACACATCCTTTGCTCAGCTTTGCAAAGATAGAGAATTCCAAACATTCAGCTCTCAGTTCAAATATCACCTCCACAGAGAGGCTTTCAGAAGGCTCTGTGCTCACAATAGTCAGTGTACCTTATACTCTAACACATCACACTGTTAATCTTTTTTTGTAGAATTTATGCTTATTTAATATTTCCTGCTTATTTATTGTTTCACTTATATTTTGAGAGCGAAATTTGCAAGAAGAACATGTCTTTTTTGCACTATTGTATTCTTAAGCCCCAAATGTAACAAACAGTATTGGTGGTTTTTGTTTTATCTGTTTAGTTTTTTTTGTTTTTTAATGGAACTTAGGTACAGAGATTTGAGTACATCATATACACAGCTCATAGTTATCATTTTCATTCTATGCTAGGACTTTGTCTCACTTTTTGTATACAGATATTATGTTTATTTCTTCATTATCTCTCCTTTCATTCTAGCTTGTTATATTGGGCTTGATCTATGTCTTTAAATGGGAAGGCAGGAGGAGAAGGGGACGACAGAGGATGAGATGGTTGGATGGCATCTCCAACTCAATGGACATGAATTTGAGTAAACTCCGGGAGTTGGTGATGGATAGGGAGGCCTGGCTTGTTGCAGTTCATGGGGTTGAAAGGAGGTGGACATGACTGAGTGACTGACTGAACTGAACTGAATTGATGTCATTGTAAAACAGGTAGAGATGATATTTGAGTATGCATATTTAATTTGCATTAGCTATATTCTGCATTTTGTTTCTTACTTTTTTCCATAAAGTGTGTTTGTAAGATCCCTACATTTTTCTGTACCCATTTTTTGTGACTGTTGTATGTTCTAATAGTTGGCATCCACCATAATTTCCATATATTCCTGAGTGATTTGCACCCAAATAAATTCCAACCCCCACAAACATATACTTTGTCACAGTGGATATGCAGCTTCATGTTCTGCCTCTGATCTGTGGAGAATTCATCTGTGATATGCACTCAGGAGTGGGATTGCTGAGCTATATGTAATTTTTACAATAAGACACAATAGTTTTTAAAGTAAATTATTTAATTATTACTTATTATTAGTTACTTAATTATTTTAGCACGGTATAGTAAACTATCTAGGACTTCCCTGGTGGTTCAGATGGTAAACAGTCTGCCTGCAATGCAGGAGACCTAGATTCTATCTCTGCAGGGGAAAGATCCCCTGCAGAAGGAAATGGCTACCTCCAGTATTCTTACCTGGAGAATTTCATGGGCAGGGGAGCCTGGCAGGCTACCATACAAGGGGTCCCAAAGAGTTGGACATGACTGGGCTATTAACACACACACACACACACACACACACACACACACACACACACACACATATACAATAAACTATCTTATATTTTTGTCATGTGAATAAATATAACCCCCTACATGGACATCAACAGATGGTCAATACCAAAGTAAGACTGATTATATTTTTGTAGCCAAAGATGGAGAAGCTCTATACAGTCAGCAAAAACAAGACCGGCAGCTGCCTGTGGCTCAGATCCTGAACTCTTTATTGCCAAATTTAGACTTAAATTGAAGAAAGTAGCAAAAACCACTAGACCATTCAGGTATGACTGAAATCAAATCCTTTACTATGATAGAGTGAAAGTGACAAACACATTGAAGGGATTAGATCTGAGAGACAGAGTGCCTGTAGAACTATGGACAGAGGTTCATGATGTTGTACAGGAGACAGTGATCCAGACCATCCCCAAGAAAAGGAAATGCAAAAAAGGCAAAATGGTTGTCTGAGGAGGTCTTACAAA